>NC_072819.1:42753677-43114511 GCF_027744805.1 Dunckerocampus dactyliophorus
CGATTGGATGCGCCTTCCGTGACGCAAACACGGAAGTATCTCTGATTGGTCCTTTGAAGAAACGAAAGCGTGCTACTAACGAGTTAGCGAGCTGTGTCTGCGGGAACTGACAGCTCAAGATGAAAACACATACAGACTGGTGTGTTGTGAGCGACATCTAGTGGGACATACTTGATGTGTAGTATAAACCATTGAAACTTTACGACTCAAGTGGCTGTTTGTAGCTATTTTTTGGTGATCACTTTACGACACCATTAAACGCTGAAAAAGACCAACACGTGAAAAGAGATCGCTTTCATCCCATCTAGAATGAGAGGTCAAATTAATCTTGCAAATGATCAAGGCCAATTACTGACGTGTCATCATTGGCAGGTGCGACGAAACATCGGTGGGCGCGGCTTATGGTTCACGGGTGGACACTTCAAAATGCAAGCGTCGAGCAGGTTGAGAACTAGTAATGCTTTTTAATTGAATAGACATGAGTTCAACAAAGCCATACATTGGCTGCAAAATCGGGTTGCTTTCTAAAGCCCAAAATCGCTATGAGGGTATTTTGTATACAATTGACAAAGTGAACTCTACGGTTGTGCTGGCGAAAGGTGAGCTTATAAAACTGAGTTCACACGGGAACTTTCAAGATCAGTTTGGGTTACTAAATTGTTTTCTCCTGATTAGTCAAATGTTTTGGAACGGAAGGGCGACCTACTGACAGACCTACACCTCCCAAAGATGACATCTACGAATATATCACCTTCAGGGGAAGTGATATCAAAGATATCACATTGTGTGAGGCTCCAAGGCATCATGGCTTACCTGCAGATCCAGCAATAGTTCAGGTAGGTATCAATGGAATTAAACAGATTAACGACCAGATCATGTGTTAGTTTTTTTTTTTTTTTCGTTCCTGTTTTTAAGTCCCAGTCATCAAGCCCAGGACCTTCAAGTATCTATCCACCTCTTGGGCCGTTCAGTCCAATGCAGGTGCCTGCCTTCAACCAGCTTGCTGCCAGTTCACTGCTCAATCAACAGTATGCTGCAGCTCTTGGCCTAGGTACACCAATGGCAAATTTAACCTTCAGACAGTTAATATCTATTAACAACTATTTATTCCCAATGCAGGTCATTTGCTTCCAGGCTTGCATATTCATAGAGGCCCCATGGTGGAAAAGGCTGTTCAAACCCTCCGCGTGGAAGACTCCAGACAGCGAGGTTTGCCTGCTTCCCAGGAGCAGGAGCAGGAGCAGGCGCAGCGCTGGGAGAAGAGAAGGCCCTTCAGGACCAGAGGAGAAACAACTACCACTGCCAGAAGGGGCATTGTATCCAGCAGTAAGTGTGGAGATTAACAGCAATAAGGAATATGGCTTCCAAAATGTAGTTGGATGGCTGGATCGGTATGCATAAAAGGGCCCTTTGTGCAGTTCTTAAATGAATGCTGTCTTTAAAGTGAACATGCATGTTTTATTTCAAAGTTAGGTCAGGCCCAGTGGTGCCCAATGCTCGTCAATCTTCTCAGCAGCAGAATGATGAAAGCAGGCCTCCTACCAGGCGTCGAGGTAACTGTTCGTCAAATGGTAAAGAAATGAGTCTTACAACACGAATGAACGATCACTGACTTGTAGGTCCCCGAAGACGCAGAAACCGTAGTAGGGGCCCACTGATGGTGGCGAAGGTTCCCTCGGCCACCCTCAAGTTTGACACCGACTTTGATTTTGACTCCTCAAATGCGCAGTTCAATAAGGAGGAGCTGGAGAGGGAGGTGCAGGACAGGATGAATATGAAAGGTTGGTTTGTTCAGCACAAATTGATTGCACGCACAAGTTAAGCTTCTACTTTAAAATAAGCCAATTGCTTTAGGTCTGCATGTTTGCCTACAGATGCAAATACAGGAGAAAAACTAGGAGACGGAGCACACCTGAATAAAGAGGATGATCATTTTGGACCAAAGTGCTACTACAACAAAGCAAAGTCCTTCTTTGATAATATCTCCTCTGATAAAAAACTTAGGTATTGTAAAAAGTACAGCATCTGCGACCCACTCACCAGCCGTATTCTTTAAAAGGTTCATGCTTGTTTTGTGTCTACCACTCATTTTAGGCTAACATGGGCAGAGGAGCGTAAGCGTAATCTGGAGACGTTTGGGGTCCCTGGGCGGTTTCGCAGGGGCCAAGGCTTCAGAGGCGGATATTCTGGACAAAGGGGAAGAGGTGCAGCTCAGACTCGAATTCCTAACAGAAGCGGCAGTGGGCAGCTGTAAACGTCAAGGTTAATGTATGAGGGGGCACTCCCCCCAGCCCCCCAAACATACATATACACACACACACACACACACACACACATATGCCCGAAGAGTGCTATTTTTGTAATGATTATGAAATGGGGCTTTACCATTTCTGTCTAAAAGTTTCTTTTCTTTATAATCTCTTTGAGGTGGTTATTTTACACCCACATTGCCATCTTTAATTTTCATTCAAAGTTTGTCATTAATTTTCATAGGACTGTATATTTGTCCAAGGTAGCTTTTGTTTTCCTTTTAAGAAAAGTGAATGTCTAAGTTTTCTGTGACTTGCAGATTATCCCTCGTAAACATTTTGTATAGGCTTTTTTTTTTCCCCTGCATGAATTGTTTGGCAAATGGTAACCTAATTAACCTGACCTTGATGCTTGTGAGGTTCACTTTTTCATTTATATTTAAGCCATGAATACAAATGATGTAAATAAACAGGAAACTGATGATAGAATTGTGTAATATTCCCTGAGCCTGTCCTGTAGCATATGCTCACTTAGCATTCAATATCCATCCATCCATTTTCTATGCCGCTTCTCATTAGGGTCGCAGGGGTATGCTGGAGCCTATCCCAGCTGACTTCGGGCAACAGGCGAGGTACACCCTTGACTGGTCACCAGCCAATCACACAGCATTCAATGTGCATGCGTTCAATAACAAGGCATAACAGCATACAGTTTTTACAGAAGCCAAGAACATGAATGTTTGCCCGATTTGTTTTTTTTTCAGTAAAAGCACTACACACAGTTGGGCATCTCTGTGCGGAGTTTGCATGTTTTCCCTGTGCGTGAGTTTTCTCTGGGTAGTCCGGCTTCCTCCCACATTCCAAAAACGTATGTTAGGTTAACTGGCGACTCTAAGGTGTGAATGGATGTACTTGTAGATGTGCCCTGCGATTGACCAGCAACCAGTCCTGGCTGTACCCCGCCTCTTGCCCAAAGTCAGCTGGGATAGGCTTCAGCATACCTGCAACCTTAGCTAGGATAAGAGGCATAGAAGATGGATGGATGGGGCACGGCACACAACTCTGAACTGCTAACATGTGAGTAGTGTCCTGGCTGGTCCGCCACCAACATTGTGTGAATGCTGAACAGATACAATGGTGCATCATTTTTCATCTATTTTTTCCGCTTCTTATTCCACCACTCTTTTTAACACAGTCACAAAACAATGCAGGTGCATTGTGAAATGTTTATAGTCCCACAAATTAACTCAGAAATATTGTCAACATTTTTTGAGACAAAATAAACCACTTATACTGTATAATAATATAATACAGCTCACTTTTTCTCTTATCTACTTGTCTTTTGTCTATTCACCTCAGGGCTGTCAAGCTGTCCTTTTGAGATTTTGAATTTTAAAAAAAATTCGAATCAACATATAAATACATTATACGTACAAATACATTTAAACACATCTTTGTTTTTATTAGTATCAACATCTCGCAGCTTTTTCTAATGACATTATGCCTTTTTGTTCCATTTTCCACTTTTGCTGCGTCATTTTATTTCCGCAATGAGCCCTCTTCCACAAACGGCCCCTGCGCCACACTTTGGACACCCGTGCATGTTGTGCCAGGAAGGTGTGGTGCAGCGAGGTGACTGAGGATTGTGTCCCAGCTCTACCATCTTGGCTCTGTTGGACAGGGGCTGAGTTGCATTGTGGAGAGGGGTTTTTTTTAGCTTTCAGATCCTGGGGGTTATCGAACAAAAAGTCAAGTGGTAGACCCACATAAATGTCACCAGCCCTGAGCTGGAAGATACGATTGGCTGTCACGGGACTATCCTCGGCCCAAATGAAGGTTGTTACTGGGGCAGAGTGCAGTCCAACCATCAGACTGTATCTGTGAGAGAAGGCTGTTAAGAAGAAAAAAAGATCTTCAAAGGCCTGGTCTCCTTCAGTGCCACAAAATTGACCTTCCCAAACATGGGGAGGTAGAAGAAAATTGTATTGTCTGATGAGGAAAAAATGCAACCTTGACGATCCTGATGGCATCCAATGTTACTGGCATGACAAGGAGATCCCACCTAAGATGTTTTTCACATGGCACAGTGGAGGGGGCGCCATCATGATCTGGGTGCTTTTTCCTTCAATGGAACAATGGAGCTTCAGGTTGTGCAGGGGCATCAAATGGAATGGTGTCTGGCTATGTGAGGACTTTGCAAGGGCCATCCCTCATAACTGAAGGTCCTCATCTGGGTGGTAATGACTGGGTTCTTCAACACGTCAACACTCTTGGACCATCCCGGAGCAACATTCCCACTAGCCCAAAACAATTTTACAGGTGATTAACAAGAATGTCGCAACTAGTCATTCCTGAGTCCTTGTTTCAACATTTTATTTCTGTTTTGGGGGGGTTCGGGGGCTTTTTTGAGCTATGGTCTTAAACTTTCGATGAGTTGAACAGCCTATTTCACTTTAATGCTTGTTTGCAATAAATTGCTTACTCAATTTTTTTTGTCTCACTCCCATTTCTTCTTTCTGCATTGTGAAGCTCTATTTAGAACCTCCTTAAGATCCAATAGTGCAAAATGTCAATTTTTGCAATTTTTCAACTGGTCTTAAAAATTTGATCAAAGAGTGTATATACTGTATATGTACGCACACACACACACACATATATATATATATTAGACAGCATCTCAGAAATGTGAGGTGAGATAGCGCGGAAAAAGTGTGTGTTACATACAGTATATACATACATACATGCACACACACATATATATTTGTGTATGTACATACATACACACACACACATATATATATATATATATGTGTGTGTGTGTGTGTATGTATGTATGTATATACTGTATGTAACACACACTTTTTCGCGCTATCTCACCTCACATTTCTGAGATGCTGTCTAATGAGGGACTGATTGGCTTCCTTCAATCAAAGGATGGTGAGAAAGCGGTAGGCTGCATGCTGCCTGGACCATACCAAATGGCGAGGGTGATCTCTTTTTCTCATCAGCTTCCATCTTATTATTTCTGGATTTATCTGTCATGCGCATACACACAATATACCTAAGAAAACATCGTCTTGTATTACATTGCAATAAATTGGATGCGTTTTAATTGTATTTCCAAAACGAGCGATTTCTGCAACGTAACCTCCCCATTTCTCGATAGTGGTCAGACTAAAAGCCAAATAGAGCGCTTCGTTGGGAATAATACATTTCATAATATAAAAGAGCGCGTTTTTATAACCCATATGGTAAAATGTCGATGTCGTTTTCTTCGGCGCGTCCCAGGAATAAAGGAGATGTGACGCAGCAAGCGATCCAGAAGGTAACAAAATGATGCAGTGGGTTTGTGTTGACTAGTCTGGACGTGATGGGAGTGTTCGCTCAAACACTGTGGAGAAAGTAGCCTCTGTTTATTATCAGGAGAAATGACAACTGATATCTTATCGACATAATCCAGTGCCAAATAATTAGAAACCCATTTCTGGATGAATGATAAACACAGGTCAAACGCTTCATTCTTGCTATTTGCCAGTTTTTACAAGTGCAAGGAGGTGTTTGTCATTTTTGAACAGTTGTTTTTCAAAACATTTGCAGACATTGTCTCCAAACTGTGCATGGTGTATTGTATTTTAAATACACATTTATCCTCAGACCTTCAACTCCAATGACACAAATTAGATTAGAATATCTATCTTGGTGGCAGACTTCCAATGATGTTCCAAATGAGCGAAGTGCAGCTTTCAAAAGAAGTTGACATCCTCACTCCTAAGCGTAAATGTTTCATTTTTGCCTGTGACTCTTTGCGCTAAAGTTCTTTCTCTTCGAAGATGCTGGATGAAAACCATCATTTAATACAATGTATCATGGACTACCAAAGTAAAGGCAAGGTGGCTGAATGCACACAGTAAGTATTGCTTTTGTCCATCACTCCTTTAAGTTTCGTGAATGTCACACAACCAAAATGATTTGTTTTGCATTTTGCTAGATATCAGCAGGTTCTGCACAGAAATCTTGTTTACCTGGCAACAATAGCAGATTCCAATCAGAATATGCAGTCCTTACTACCTGCGGTGAGTATGTTTGAGCGTTTCAAAAGCAACAATCACATCCCTCACTTTTGCTTTTGCCTTGAATAGTTAGCTAAGAAAAACGTAATCCTAATCTGACTGCTAAACACGGGAGGTTAATCATATCCAATTGCGCAGCTCTCCACTCAGAAGTAGACAGTGAATAATTGAATTATTTTGTCTTTCCACATGCAGCCTCCCACTTCAAGTATGTCCATGGGCCCTGGAGGAATGAGCGGGGGACATACTCAAGGCAATCTCAATGGCAACATGGGACCAGGATTGCCTTCGACAGCAATGATGCAGGGTCAAATGAGCAATGGTGAGAGTATCACGCTTTTTTGTGGATGCACACAAAGCTTCATTCTGTTGAATGCGCTCGTCTGATCCAGACTTTGCTGCATGTTGGTTTACCGATGATCATAATGCTTTTCATCTTTAGGAATACGTTTATATGTTATATTCATAATTTTACACCATTTTTTCCAACCAACCATCACATACAGTACATCAGTGGTTCCCAGTTATTTTCTGTCATGCCCCCAGTGGGGTACAGAAATGAAATACTACTGAGAAACTGATAATATGTTTTTATTTATTTGTATTGTACAGACTGAACTCGAAAGTGAAACCAGCGAAATGCAACAAAATGGAGAGCAGTGAAGCATACAAGCGTATTCTAGAGTCAAATTGCATGCTGAATATGACAAATTCATGTTTGCAAGTCTGCACTAATACAGAAAGTCCTCCCTGCATCTCATGCCCCCCCCCCCCCCCCCACCAGTTCACCGCTCCCACTAGGGTTGCCCGCCCCGCTATTTGAGAAGCACTGTAGTACATCATTACCACAAGGATATTGTTGTAACCTTGCAAGCTTAAGATGAACTGAATGTGGTTCCCTGTTTAACCTGATGCCGTACCACACTGGTAGGCAGCTCTGACTGTGAATGTGTGTCATCAGGCCCGAGCCATGCCCCCATGCAGCACCAGTCTGCTCAGGTGCACCTGACTTTTTCCTCTGCGTCCCTCAACTTGCCTGCCAGCAGCTACAATAGCTTGGCCTCAGCCTCCGGCTACAACCCCACTGTGTCCTCTTCTCAGGGCAACATGAGCCAAGGCCCTGGGCCTGGCTATGGCTCTTCCTTCTCTTCTTCCTCCACACCCTCTTCCTCTTCTTCCTCTCACAGCAATCTCAACATGCAGTCCAGCCAAGGTGAGCCAGGTATAGAGTTGCTCTATCATCAGGATACTAACTCAGAGAAGAACCAGAATTTAAACATATAAGACTGAACTTAGAAGATGCCTTGTTTTGTCTTTTTAGTGGAAGTCGATATTTTCGGAGATAAATTAAGTATTAAAACACACAAGCTGACTTCATACTCGTACTCATTCTTTTGTGAGCAAGGCAGTTCTTTAGTAAGCTATAACCATTAATCAGTGACGTGCGTTGAGGTTCATTGCTGGTGAGGCAGTGACTCCTTTGGAGTTTTTTTTATGTTAATACAGGTTGCTTCTTAAGATGACGACAACAAAAAGAAGAGAATAATTCACTTGGTAAAATTTGTTTTCAAACACTTCTTAATTTCATTTGTTTATTTTGTTAACTGAAAAACATTTGTGTTCTTACCTTTTAATCTGTCGATGAACTACATGCACCCTATCCTTCTCCAGGAAAAGCTCGGTTACATTGTTGTAAAAGTCCGATCACCTCCTTGTGAATGGGGGTATATAATCTTCCATCTTGGCAGTCAAATTCATTCATTCATTCATTCAGCAGAGCATAAAAATATCTTGACTTGCTGTTAAATAGCCGGTGCTGCTGTAAAAAAAACAACAATCGCTTTTCTGCTCTATGGAAGGACGGCAGTGACAAGCACCTTCCAGCTCAGGCACACCTCTGGCCCTTCCGGGTGAAGCGAGTACTGCAAGCGCCTCCTGTATGACATTTCTCTGTATTTTACTGTGCAATTAGCAAGAATAATGATTTCACACTTACTGTACATTAAAGATATTACACAGGCTTTAGAAAGTTATGGTGTATATTAAATCTCCCACATTATATTATGGCGACATACTGACAAACAGAAACTGGCAGATGCCATGATCCCACACAGACGCTATAGGCAGGGCTTGAACACTAAGCCTTAGATTGCTGCCCTGTATTGGATCAGGAAATGTGCAAATTCAGTGATTTGTGCTTGACAAAATGTTAAAAACTATTTATGATTAAATTCAATGGGCAAATATTAATATTTATGGTATACTATCATGATTTTTTTCTCTCTGCCTCCCCTGACTGCACGTCACTGCCATTAATGTAGTCTAGCACATTCAGTTCATCAGCAAAATGACCTTCCCTCTCCATTCATCCTCTTTGTCTTCTCCAGGCTTTGCCTTTTCTTATTTCTGACCCTTGACCTTGAGATGCAGCCTTCCTCTCCCTGTGATTATTTTTTTGATTGTTTATGCACCAACTTTCTTGACTGTTTTAAAGCATCTGCCAAAATTCTTTTTCTTTTAAGAGACTCTTGGCTGCAGTGGGCACTTCTGGCTTTTTCCCAGTCGTCTATTTTTTATTTGTCGATTGATTCACTAATGCACTCCTGTTATGCTACCGAATGCTAATACACTGAAACATGTGAGTGCTTATGTATATTGATGTATGAGATTTGTCCACCAAAAATTCCACTTCCTTCCTAGTCTCCCTGCTACACCAACAAACTACAACGCCACATTACTCCTCAACCCAGCCTGGAAGCCAACATTATCAGGGACAGCAGGCTATGGGCATGATGGGTCAGGGCAGTCAAGGAAACAGTATGATGTCCCAGAGGCCCATGGGATCTTACCGCTCTTCACAGCAAGGTACTGTGGTTCTCCTTGCACTTACATTTGTGAGTTGAGCTTGAGTTTCAACACTCAAACACAAAGATAGCGTTTGCAACAGATGGACAGCTTTTCAAGTACTGCGTCTTAGAGAAATTAGCTTCTGAAGTCTGATATAGTCATGATATGAGTGGCCGCCCTGCAACTTTAAGAAGCAGACTGGCGACGTACACTTCTCACTTGAGGGTCATGTCTCCCTGCCTAATAATAGCGCCACATTGTCCTATCACGTCGTTTGATATGGGTAGAGGAGACAGGAGTCTGATATACTGTATACGAAAGGATGGGATACTGTTTCCAAGGCAACCGGCTATGATTGCAAGACCTCATTCACATTGGTACTTTAATTTCCTTCACGACAAGGTGAAGGGTTTCTGGAAGATGAGTGTTTTTTCAACTATGTTTTGATTGCCATAGTGGGAATATTCTCTCCGAATTTACGTACTTTCATGCGACGACTGTGGCTCTTCTGAAAGAGTTTGGTGAATAAACCTAAAGGAGAAAAAGGACGCAATGGAATCTGGAGTTTCTGCACACCACGATGGCAGCAATCAGATACTCCCTCATAGTCTACTTTAATAAAGCCTTATTTTTTGAGGTTTGAAATTTGGATTTACCAAACTATTCAACAGCACAACCACTTCACATGAATACATATTCTTTATTACGCATTGTGGCACACATGTAAACTGCCTAAGAGTCCTGGCACTACACTTTTAGTCTGACCATCTTTTTGACCAATCATGGTGTCACCTGTCTTTGCAGGATCTGCACAGCAGTACTTGGGACAAGACGAGTTCTATGGAGAGCAGTATGGACACACTCAGAGCTCCAGCGAGCCCATAAACCAGCAGTATTACCCTGATGGTAATCATGCACAGTCATAAACTTCAAACACACAGCTCTCAAATAAACGGATCACAAATTTTCTACATGGTGCCATATTAAGCATCAGCACTTTATGACTCGTTGTCCTGTGGGAGAGGAAAACTGTGTCTGTGTCCATACTGTCCCCTTTGGTGTACCGGAATTTCAGATTTCAGACGGCGTTGTTTTGTACAGTATAGTAATTAGGGTGCGCTAAGTATCTCAAGGCTGGAAGGAAAAGTCTTAAATATGCTTTTTTGTGGTGGTGATTTTGCTTATGTACGTGTTGTGGACGTCTGGTGCCATGGAAGTGTCACTGAGGGGAAAAAAATACAAATGTGTGCGCTAGATCAGTGATTCTCAACTGGTGGGTTACACAAAGGTGGGTCACTGAGACGTTTTTAGTAGGTTGTGGGTCTTTGCATGGGCAAAAAAAAAAAAAATGTAATGACCCGATGTCCGTGAATGCACCTCAAGTTTTTGTCTGTGCTATTTGTTTTCTACGCCACAACAAGGTGCCTCGGCGGCTGTGCAACCGTCGCAAACAGTCCATTTGAGTATAAGACATTTGAGAAGTTTGAGGGGAAACATTTCTGCAATTTGGGATGCAGCTTGTCAGTGAGGGGTGATGGTGGCTGCCACAGCCAAACCACTTGGGAACCACTGCTCTAGACTTAGTCATTTAATAATCCTGTAATAATATATTTCAAAAAGTTGTACATTGTTTGTAATCATTGTACTCAGAGTCAAGCAACAGGACTACAATGTGGGCACTGCACACTGTGCCGGCATAGAGGTTTGTTGTCACAACACTAACTGAAACAACAAACTTCATGAGGTTTTTAGCCAATGGTTATAAGCAATAATTCCATACAAATGGAGAGATTTCAAAAACAGCTGACACAAACTGTCACAATTTCCAACTGATAGTTTCAGACATCAATTTTTAACATTACTCCAGATCACAAACTTGTATTTTATTCTCTTAAAGATATCAGGCCAGGTTCCGTCTACTAGCTTTGGCGCGAGCAGACCTTACAATTTCCAGGTGTTTTTTGCATGTGTTGAATGTTGTACCTGGCAGGTCACGGGGAGTACTCGTATCAGCAGTCGTCATATGGTGAACAGGGCTACGAGAGATCGTTCGATGAGTCTTCACAGCATTACTATGACGGAGGTAACATTTATTTTACATACGTGTATCCGCTCAACTCACAGAGTGAATAGCTTACATGTGAGTTTGTGTATTTAAATTTGCAGGAAACTCTCAGTACAGTCAGCAACAGTCTCAATTTCAGCAAGGCTCTGGTCAGCAGCCTTTCAGCCAGCAGCAGTACTCCTCTCAGCAAGGCTACAGTGGGCAGCCACAGGGATACGGTTTGGAGAATCACATTTTGTGTGCCTGTACAAGTCTCAATGCAAATGAATGAAAACACTGATTGAACCTTATGCCCTCTAGGACCTGGCCAGGGTGGCTCATCACAGTATTCTCAGTATCAGCAGGGTCAAAGCCAACAGTATGGGTCTTACCGCTCTTCCCAAGGAGCACCAGGAACACAGGCACAGAGGCCCTTTAACTATGACCAGGTAATTCATTTACATAATTACTCATTCATTGCCGTTTCTATAGCACTGATTTCGTTCAAGGATCACATAATTATCCTTCAGCAGTTAGGGGTGCTGATTAGCAATTTTCCCTGCACCTTTTTGAGATGAAAAATGAAAATTGCAGGAATAGAAGTCATATAAAGCCTAACCACATAGTATTCAATGCAGACTGGATGACAATGTTGATGAGTATGTGTGACAGTGCCTGAAATCACAAAATGGAGATGCAGTGATACACAATTTATGAAATCCTCTCTCATCTTACATTAAATCTTTTTACATTGCAGGGTCAGTATGGAAATTATCAGCAATAAGGTCTTCCTGGTGGATGGATGCAAGTTAGAAAGCAGCTCCAGTAGTTTTTTGTTGGAAAATTGCATTGGATTCATTATTGTTTCATCTGTTATCATTCGGACCAAAAACAGTAATGTTTTCTTCCAATATGCTTTCTGTGTTACCGGGCTCGAAGCAACTAGACGGTGTGACTCTTCTGGTTGGATTTAAAACAAAAAATCTACTAAATAGAATTACATTTAATCAGGCACTAAAAGCAACTGCTAAGCCAGAGCAATTTGTTTTATTGTTGCCTTTGCTGCTATGTAATTGCCTTTTACTTGCTTTTACCCTTCCCACTGCTTTCATTGTTTTTTTTTTTTAAAGATCATTTGTTTTGTTTTCTTTTTTCTAAAGAGACTTAAAAAATAGAGCACATCAGCCTTGAATTACTTTCAAGTCTGATGTGCCTTTTTTGATTGAAAATGCAAGCTCTGTGCTGTACTTTGTTGGAGACATTGTTCCACCTCACAAAAAGGGAAATTAATGTTCTGAGGGTCCTAAAACCTGACTTGAGCAGGAGGTTTGTCTGTGTTAGTCAAACGGTGATGTGTTGCTATGTGGCCAAACATATGTTGTCACTATCTGCATCCATCTAATTCCAATGATGAGTCTTGAACATGCAAGTATCTGATGAGAGTGTAGCAGTACGACATGATAGTCCATTCATTCGGGTCACGGGTGAGATGGAACCTATTAAAGCTGACTTTAGGCAAGAGGCGGGGTACACCCTAGACAGATTGCCTGTGAATCACTCAGCATAAATAGGTTAACAACCATTCACACTTACATTCGCACCTATGGACAATTTAGAGTCTCCAATTAGCCTAACACGCATGTTTTGAGATGTGGGAGGAAGCTGGAGAAAATGTAAACTCCACACAAAGATGCCCAATGGAGATTTGAATACTTGATCTTGACTTCAACCATGCTAACCACTAGGTCAAGGGTCCCCCGGGGGCCATTTGAGGCCTGCAGCTTATTCCAAAAATGCAAGGACAATAAACCAAACAGAAAATCTTTACATGTTAATACTAATAGCACTAGTGTTAATACTAATCTACATGGGTTGGTTTTAGCCTATTTACAAATCCAAATCCTTTCATTTTTCATTATGTGGCGCTCAGTTCACTAGACCACTCTGAGGCCTAAGTCACACATCATTAAAACATTTAGATCACATTTCTGTTTGGATTGAAGACAAGCTACACTCATCTAATGATATTTGCTACATTGAGACGTTTCAATTTTGTCTCTGTTTTTCAATGAAAGTGGTGTATTTAATTCGTATATTATTTTTCTGTGAATAGTAGCATCACTCAAGCGGTTCCTAAAACACAATCCTCAGAAATCCAAAGCAACACAGGAACTGAACTACACTCAACAAAAACATAAATGCAGCACTTTTTAGTGGCCTTTTTATCGTGGCCACCCTCAGGCACACCTGTGCAATAATCATGCTGTTTAATCAGAATCTTGATATCCCACACCTGTGAGGTACATGAATTATGAAGCCCACTAAATCAGATTTAGACAGATTAGAATGCAATATTTGAAAGAAATAGGCCTTTTGTGTAGATAGAAAAATGGGAGGAAAAATAAGTGTTGCATTTCTATTGCTGGCACTGGTTTTCATGTGTTTATATTATTTTCCATAGAAAATGTTTATTAAACTAACTTACTATTAGATTTCATATTGTAGGTCACAACTATCTTGAATAAGAATAGGTTTTAACCGTTACAGTGCATTGCTTCAGTAGATTAGATTGATTACAAAGTAGGAATGAGAGTTGAAGTAAAGGTTTTATACTGTATTTGGTTATTTGTGCACACTCATTTCGCTTGAAGTATTTATTCAAGCATGGCATTTGAGCTACTGTATGTTTGTCTGTGAGCATATACAGCCATATACACAATGTATCCATCATGATCATTGGCGGTTGAACATTTAAACTCTTGTTACAATGGCACCTGTCAGTCGGAGAGACCTCACAGCAGCAAGTGGATAGTTGGCTGTCAAAGTCGATGTGGTCACATTGTATTGGCTGTACTGGGTCACATCAATGGGAGTTTTTTTCAGTCAGTGGTTACTACTAAGAGTGGTCTTAGGAAAGACAACGGGTAAACCATCAAAACCATAAGGTCTCACCATAGGTTGATGGGTGCTAAAGCCCACTGTTGTGTGTAGTGGGCAAAGGCAAACATGAGTTGGCTGTCTAGAAAGGAATGCTGGTTATGTAAAATGGTTGTAAAATGGGCAAAAATCAGTGCCCATACTCATATCTTAACACTGCCAAAACTGTGAATGTGGAAAGCAAAATGAGCATGAGAAGAAGGCGTGAAAATGAAAATTGGTTGCCAGGTCTAGTGGGTCACATTGCCTTTTGTGTCATGTGTGCAGCGGGGTGTCAGGTGGGTAACTTGCAAACTTGTTATTTGCAAGTTGCAAGGTGGGATCACTTTGGATGATGACATGTTACAGGTGTTGAGGTGGCCTCCAAATTCTGCAGCTCTTCTAGGTGTGCTTGACCGAAAACTCTAATGGAATGGAGGCCCACCTTTGCAACTTGCAGGACTGCCCTTCAGAGACCTTGTGGAGTCCATGTGTACCAGTGATCTAGAGAGAGAAAGTAGACCTATCATTCAGACTGGTGATTATAATATAATGACTCCTCTGCTTCAGTAGTATTTATTTGTTAGCTAAACAAAACATGCACTTATTAATGATTTATTTCTTTGAGGTGGCTATATACTAAAACAGCTTATCATGTATGGTAGGTGATGGTAAATATTTGAATGTTCACAGTAGAGCCCGACCGATATGGGATTCTTGGGGCCGATATTGGGGGCTGAAAAAAGCCAATATCTGACATATCGGGGGATATTTGGTATATTGGCCGATAACCGATATATCGGCCGATATATGAAGTAAGATCATCGATATACACAGGATACATACTGTACATGAATATAAATTCTTATAATACCCAAAATACTATTCAACACAAAGAGGCAACTTCTAAATTAAAATAAGGAAGTTGAATTAGTTACACTGTCAACATAAAGACATGCCTCTTTGTGATTTACTTTTAGGTGTTGCCACAAATTTGTATTGTTCTGTGCTTTGCTGGTGTTGGAGCCCTGGCTACCTTGCGCACTGCAGATGTTGCATCTAACGTAACGCCTGTTGAGTCTTTTGTGAAGTGGCTCCACACCTTACTCTTCCCCTCTGCTATGAAATGAAAATATATACTTTTAGTGCATTTTGGTAATTATCCTAGAATTTGATACTATAGTTGACCATTTTAAAACGCAAATAAGTGTCTGCATTGGTCTGAAAGTGATAATACATAGGCTAATGTGAGGTGTTTTTCAACTAATACGTTATGTGTTTATAAAAGGCTTATTCACAAAAACAGCTTATCAATATCAATTAGCCATATTTACTAGCTACTTAATCGGTGATACGACATAATCGGCCCGCCGATTAATCGGTCGGGCTCTAGTTTGCAGTATACCCATTAGATGAAATTACCTCAGACGCATAATAGGACACATTTCTGTCATTTTGCATGTGGTATCATTCATATATGTGTCATTTATACATATACATTGCCATCAGACAGACTATGTTCCACAACAACAGTCACAGTCACTTTGCAATACAGTAAATTTGTGTCAGTGTTTTACTGTTAATAGTACAACATCTGCATTGACAACACGTGTACATGCGTTTGAATGAGAATGTTGGGGATGATATGCAAAACCCTAATATGAATGTGACTTTGTTGTAAGCTTGCAATGCCTGGGTTTTTATGCTGTCTTTTGTTACTATTTTGTTATATAAAATTATACTGATATCTGACGTGTTTGTTTGAATCTAGTCTGTTTTAGCTGTCAGCAAAGTCAGTTCTTTGTATACATTAAATCATTTTTGTTAGACCTTTTAGTAATGTGTTCAGCGTAGGGTGACCAACAAAAACCAGGACGCTCTGCCCAGCAATACATGGTCAAATTGTATTTGAGGTTTACTAAAAGTTGGCTTATGATTTCGATACATTTAGAGTGTGCCTCCTCTGCATGGATAGAAAATTGTTCTATTACAAAATACTGTCTATAACCAAAGGCACACATTCAGATAGGCTTCTCAGAAGTTATTCAACCTATTTTTTTATTATGCCTAGAATACGATCTCTAATAGTTTTCAATGGTGATAAAAAATTAAATTGTAAAAATTTTACTAGAAAAATTGGCCTATAAGAGAATTATAGCATTCTTCACAAGTCTTACTGGACAAATGTAGTGTCTTTGAATTTGCACAAACATTCAGTATTTTAAATGTTCCACTGAAAAGCAGGACATTTACATCACTTTCTAAACAATACAGCAGCCCTGGGCAGGACATCGAAACGGGACATATCCTGCGAAAACAGGATATTTGGTCACTATTGTTTAGCACAATTGTTAGGTAGTTGATGTATTTAAGACTATCAAATGTGTGAATTCTACAGGGACTTCAGGAACACACACTTTGCGCATGTAAAATTCTTGAGTGGTCAAAATTACATTTTAGTGTCCAAGGCATGTTTTTATTACACGTCACAAATTGCTTGTCATTGTTTATATTTCGAGGGATATCATTCATGTTTACGAGGCCTCAAAAGCATGAATTGCACACTGTATGCATGAAACAAGTTAAAATTAAATTAAATAGCGTTAAAGAACAAAAATGGTCACACACTGGAAGTGCATGTTTCGGTCTGCAGTGGTGCAATGTCCGGTACTGATACATTATCTCCCCAGAGTTCCCACCTAAAAGTTTGACTTCTTTCAGCGCCCATGTTGGATGTCATACCTCGCATAGTCCATAGGGTGGCAGTAGACAATAACAAAGACAGAATTGTGTATGTCTCTCCTTGCTTTCCGTATCCCGTCAATGTTCTTCCGTTTAGCAGAAAAACATACTTAAGCTACAAGGCGAAATAATTAAAAGTCCTGTTTATTGAGAGAACTAACTGCCATACATTTTCGTCTTTCACGTGTTTGGTGATGCAAGCGATTGAGGCGTTATTGTCGTACTGCTAAACGTCTTCATGCTAGCGACATTATCCAGAGTTCGGCCCCGGCTACCCCCTGACAGACCTTTAGGACTCGCGTGTCTCTTAGCAGGGAAGGAGCTCACCTTGCACGTTCGCTGCCAGCTTCCAGTCGCCTGGAGGCGGCAAGCCCCAAGTAAATATGTTAGCACCACCGCTCCACTGCAGGCGAAAGTCCGAGCGAAGCCAAAGAAAAAGGAAATTTCCGAAAAGAAGCTGGTAAGTATATGGGAATGTGAGATGTTAATATATATACCTGTATATATTAATATATATTAATATATATATATTAATATCAAACGAGCCAGTGTTCTAAAACGTTGGCTGGCTGTCATGTTTTGCAGATGACTCCACAAATCCCTGCACAACTTCATTAAAGTTAAGCAAATACAATAAGTATACAAACATTTTTTGGCTTGTATACAATAATAATACGTTTTGATTTACGCTTATTTAAAAAGATGTGTATTGTGGTTGTAGTCAGACGGTGGCGTAGTACTAGACAGGTGTTTCTAAAATGTTCTCCTTTAGCAAAAGAATGTCAGCCAAGAGTGAATGCATACATTGAATGCGTTATTTTTATGTTCTACCAGCTCAGATTTCATAAAAGCTTCTAAAGTATACATTTATGAGACTGTGCTTCCTACGCATTTTCTTTTATACAAACCTTTAGACCACGAAAATGAGATGAGACTTGTCAAATTGTCAAAATACATGTTTTTATTCACTTATGATGTTCGTGTCTTCTGTGCTAGCTACAAATGAATATATTCTCTCTCTTAACTAAAATTTCTCAATCTCAAAAGTAGTTGAGTGGAACTGCTCGTTTTGTTTACTGTATGTGTTTGTGGTTGAGGTAGAAGCACCATTTGTTTCTGTCCAGACCCGCCACTTTGTAGACCACCGATGTGTGCGGCTGGTGTCTGGTTCAGGCGGAAAAGGGGCCTGCAGCTTTCACAGCGAGCCTCGGAAAGAGTGGGGTGGACCAGATGGTGGAAACGGTGGTGATGGAGGCAGCATCTTCATAAAAGGTGAGAGAGTAGTGTGTGCAAACACTTTAAAAGCTTAATTCCTTATTTCGTTTCTCTCAGCTGATCGATTTGTGAAGTCCCTGGTTCACGTAGGTCCTGTATACAGGGCGGAAGATGGGCAATCGGGAAGCAGCAAGAACTGTTACGGTCGGAATGGCCACCCAACATTTATTTGTGTGAGTGCAGACAATATCTGTCAAAGTCGCTGTAGGCTGACACTTGTCATTGGGAATTATTTGTATTCTGTGATAGGTTCCAACTGGCACTGTAGTGAAGGAGCAGGGCAGGACGCTGGTAGATCTTTCTCAGCATGGCCAAGAGTATTTGGCTGTATTTGGAGGGGCTGGAGGGAAGGGGAACAGGTTCTTTCTGTCTAATGAGAACCGGGCTCCAGTGACTGCAACCCAAGGAAATGAGGGCCAGGAGAGAGTTCTTCATCTAGAGTTGCGCACTATGGCCCATGCTGGACTGGTGAGTGGATGTTTCAGTTAAGTGAAAAGGCACAATGCTTTCTGTAACAATTTATGTTAACATATACAGTATTTAATCATCAATCAGGTTGGCTTTCCAAATGCTGGAAAATCCTCTCTGCTGAGAGCCATCTCCAACGCCAGGCCTGCCGTGGCTGCTTATCCTTTCACAACACTCAACCCTCATGTAGGAATTGTCAAGTACAGAGATCATGAGCAAGTTGCAGGTAATTAAGGCCCTGTGTTTCCACAAGTATTTTTATAAGCTGTGGTGGGGGCGGCATGGGAGGGCGGACTGCCGCCGCTGTGTCGTGCCGAGAACATTGCAAAACTGTTAATTTAATGGTACAGTTGCTGAGAGCACTGCCAACATTTAAATGGCACTTCATTTACAAAGCACACCTCCACTCAGTGTGCTCATTTGTCATTAAATACAGGCGTCATGTTCGAATAGAACATTTATAAAAATACTAAGAGGTGAAGCAAATATTCTTTGGTGAACTACTCAACATTAGCTGGCGAGCGACCTGTTGGAGACCCCCGTGATAGCATCACTATCTAAATCTGTACACACTACGTGCTTATGTTGCACAACTTCGACAAATGTGAGCGATCACACACGCCGGCATAGATGGGCTTAGCATGTGACAAGTCGTCAGTTGACTGCACATTTTATGGGCTATTGTTTATTCTCCCGATAATAAGAAACAAAGTGAAAGTCAATACAAGATGTGTCGTGTATCTGGTCACTGGTCAAGTACCAGCAAGGCAGACAAGCAATTCCGGTACATGCTTATCAAAATAAAGCGCAGTGTAACATTTTTATGATATTTTAAATTGTTTTTAAAATAATTGTGGTCAATGTGTGCGTAAATAATAAGCTATACATGTATCTATAGAGCATATATACACATTCATACAATAAATTACTTAAAATTGTTTTCAAGTAAAAAAAAAAAAAAAGACTAATTTTTAAGGTGTGGCAGCTTTTATTTTGTAGTGGTGCACCGCTACGATCAATTACATGTAGCAGAAACCCTTTAAATTGTTGCCTCCAGATGAATTGCTGAGCGAAAACGATGTAATACACAAGCACACTCACGTGTGGCTCTGTGAACAAACGAGGGGGGAACCACGTGACACACCGAACTATACAAGGAAAAATAAAGCATGCGCATAAGTCCGCCGTCTTCCGCGTGAGGCATGTCTGTTGAAATATTAAAATTTGATGTTGGTTTGTCGTCAACGCTCACTTCTGGTCATGTTACGGCCACGGTGAGTCATCGTTTTTGTATTGCATGTGTACACGGCGGTGACAAGCCGGTGTTGTCAGATTTTCCCCCCTCTGGAAGCTGTTTTCAAAAATACTATTAACCTAGAACGCTGTTCCCGTGCGGACGAGAGGCTGAAACGTTAAAATACTTTGCCGTTTTGACCTGAAAACGTTTCCGTGTGGATAGCCCCTAATCAAACCGCATATTTAGTGGATAGAAATCCCACAAGACACCCAGACGAAGACGATACACAAGATTGGGTTTACAAGAACGAGACGAGACAAGATTTGAACCTTACTTTTAAGAAAAAGTACAAAGAGGAAAAAAAAGTACAAAATATGACAATACAGTATATTCCAATCTACTAATTTAATTTCTACTACGTTACCTTGCGTTGCTCCTCACGAGGCTACGCTCTTCTGCACTCTGTGTGTATGCTAGCAGCCCCACCTCTACCCACCGAGAGAAAGAGACTGGATGACTGACAAAAGGGCTCACTCCATTCATGTCGTTGTTCTATGGAACAAACGTGCAAAGGTGCTGAAACCAATGTACAGAGTGAAGCCTCTTCCTGCCTGTTTGGAGGTTGGAGATGAGGAACACACACACACATTCACATGGCAATATATTGAGGACGGCAAAATTACCAATTCATTTTCATTTATTGTGTGATTAAATAATTTATTATCTTCGCAGGCCTTGTGCCCACATTTTTTTCTTTTCTGAACGAGAAATCATGTCCTGTTTAATAATCCACCCCTATTAGAGGATCATGCTTGTAAAAATGTCTGTCTTCTGCTTGATACAGTTGCTGACATCCCAGGCATCATTCAAGGAGCGCATCTAAATCGAGGCCTGGGCATCTCTTTCCTGCGGCACATTGAACGTTGCCGATTCCTCCTCTTTGTTGTGGACTTGTCCTCCCCAGAGCCCTGGACCCAGCTCCAGCATCTGCGGTATGAACTAGACCAATATGAACCCGGTCTCTCTCAGCGACCTCATGCCATCGTTGCCAACAAAACAGACCTACCCGAAGCCCGGGAAAAGTTACAGACTTTGAGGAGCCGAGTGAGTCAGAGAGTCATTCCTGTGTCAGCTGTGACTGGGCACAACACAGAGGAGCTCATCCTCCACCTTCGAGAGCTGTATGACGGCTATCTCCAAGGAGACGGTAGCATGCAGGAGGGAAAGCCCACAAGATGGTAATAAGAATAATATTTCAACAACGTGCTCTGTATGCAGCTTTTGAATAAATGTATAAAACACGATTTATTTATTTTGCTATTTATTTTTGTTTGGTGAATTAATGTCATTTAGAATTCATGGTCCTGTTGGAGTTCTGATACTGAAGGTGAGTTTACATGTCTACAACTGCAAATTGTGCAACAAAGAAATGAAGAATAATGACCAAAACTGCACATAATAGCTTTTATGTTAGTTGTTTATATCCCGGTTTAAGTGAATAAGTGCAATAGCTGATTCCCTGACAGTGCACCAGAGTAGCATTTGTTTGACCAGATAAGGTCAGTTGAGGATGCTAAGAAATCAGCTCCAAAACAATGTTGGCATACTGGCTTTTAAAAGTCCTTCTCAGACTTGTGAGCAGTGCTTATAAAATAATGTGTTGTTGCGTTTTGTATGTGTAAGTTAATAGGATTCAAGAGTGTCAATTTCAGTATATTTTCAGAAACAAAATCACGTCAGTATTTACTGTAGATAAAATAACCCTGGCTACGTAATTTTAAAAGTATGACATGAATGTTTTTATTTATTTAGTATTTGTTGTTTATTCAACAAAATGCTAAGTAGCTTGCAGATACATTATAAAGATGGTAAAGTCCTGCTATTTGCTGTCCAGAAAACAGTAGAAATTTGTTGAAAGTATGAGTCAAAGCTTTATATTCTGTGGATTTTTGCGGTGGGAACTTAGGTTTTATTTTTTATATTGTTGCTGTCTTGCATGACATTGCAAATTTATACTGTACATTTGTTGTTTCAAGTAATTTCATCTGTTATTAAGAAGCTCTTTAATTCAATCCGGGTCACTGCTTCAGAAAATCAGCTGAAGATAATTCACCATAAGAGGAGGTTGCATTTTGGTCTACATCATCATCATTCTGTGCCATTAGTTTTTAAACGTCTTAACTCCAGACAGTCATGTGACACATTTCTATGTTTTTTCTTTTAATGACCCAGCATGAAGACACTTAACAGATCCAAATCAACATGTCCAGTCTGCATACCGTTGGATTCTCCAGGCAACCCGCTTGAGTCAAGAAAAGGTCACAAATCAGACACACACATGAACGTTTCATTTCATGGAAACCCGCAGTTGAAAAAATGATATTTTCCCAAGATGATTTGTCAAGCCACTTGTCAATTTTCTACTGACTCCGTTTTTGAAGGGATAGAATACCGAAAAAGAACAGGATTCTCAATCTTTATTTATACGATGTAATAACGTGAATCACCACAAGGAGTCAGTGTTTCTCAGGAAGTAGATTAAGTCGCTTGAACGTGTCTGTTAAGAAATAGTGACGCAATTAAATATACGGTAAAATCAACAGTACATTATACTATGTGAATAACATGTACATACTTGTACACTGTATATTTTACCCACACCCTCCATGCGGCCTTAATAAAACAGGGTATCTGCACTCAAATCAATAATGGCACTTTAAGGCCTTAAAATGTCAAAAATGGTCTTAAAATGTCATAGAATGTCTGAAATATGATTTTTTAAAATACAAATGCATAAACTTCAATGTCGCTATTAAATGTTTAGATTTTGAGGACGCTAACATAACTACAAAATGGAACTAAAGCACTAGTGCGGCCTTGATGTGCTATAGCTGTGCATAGCAGTCGAAAAAACTTCATGAAAGCCGGCAGCAAAGTTGTTAGTACTTTATCTTTACCAGTGTGGATGTGAAATGGGTCTTGAATTGTATTCATCATGGCCTTTAAAAAGTCTTAAATGTGACTTGTTGAAACCTGCAGAGACACTATAAAAGAAACATTCCGGTTTTCTTTTTTATTATGGGGAAAAAGTATATGGCCACGAATGAAAGAGCAACCCCCTAAATCGCCTTGACAAGAGCATACTAGTGTGGTCTATTCCTGCAGTTTGTTGGCTTGTTGTTGCACTTGTTCTTTATAATGTAGTTACTCTACAAGTGCACTAATTACACGTATAGCTATTTATGTTTATATATTGATACATGGATGGCATTATGACGTGATAAGCGAGATAATGTCCATACTCCTGGGTTTAGTTCAGAAGTTTGGGACATGTGCTGAGCTGCACCTGGGTTTACGGATCTGCGCACATTGTTTTGTAATTGGTGCATGGAAATGCTGATCTGAAGCTGTACTAACATCATTTTGTTGATGTTGCCAGACGCTCCCTGGAGCTTTATTGTAAACACAGAGCATTTCCCGATCTCACACAGCTTTGGTCTACCATTGGTGGATAAAACAGATTTAGAAGCCATGAATGTATATGGCCTGACCTAGCCGACTTTGTGTTGTGTTTAATCACGTAGATGACTATTTTACTATTTTATCTTTTTTCCCCCCTATTGGAATGATCTTATATTGATATTTACAAATATAAAGGGATGTTCTTATACTTATCATTTTTGCCCTTTTGTCGAAATATGTTTCTTCCTTCCAGGTTTATTGTTTTGGTTTGAAGATTTTCTATTGCATGAGATGTAGTTATATTGTATATTGTGCTTCTATTAGGAATTTGGATTGAGTCTGGAGAACTGAGTAGGAAATCCAGGTCCAACTCTGGGTCAAAAGGTATTTCAGGGATGGAAATGGCATCAAGCTCAGTGCTAGTGTCTGGGTCTCCTTCTTCAGCATACACACGAGGAGCGCCATCATCCAGCTCCTCTCCTGTGTGTAAAGAGTCCAGCATCTACAGTACATAGGCAAAAATATGTATATGTGTTATTGTTAAAACCTATTTTCAAAATATGAAACAAAATGACATTCTTAAAAGAATTGATCAAGCTGTTATTACCTCATTTATTACTTTGCCCACATCTGGAGACAAGGAGCTGGGTCTCACCCAATTCTGTTAATAAGAAATAGTTTTAATTCATGACACAAGACCAAATAGATACCACATTTTGGCATTGGACGAATCCGCATTTACTGGTATTTATGATTAAGCTATTGTCAGAACAAGGTTGTTTTTTTTGTTTTTTTTAAATGAACGTCATGACGCTGCACCTAACAACATTAAATTCACCTGAGAAGACAAAGCCAGAGGGAGGGGGCAATGTTTACACCAGCACAGAGACAAACTACAGAAATAAGACTGTAGTTGCATATTACTTACAGAGACATAGTCTCCAAGGCAGAATTAGTGTATTAGAACATATTCCGTAACAAAAAGCGTCCGGTATGCTCTGTATCATTGTGTGCCTTGTGTCACAAGCTCAATTTAGTGGATCATTGCGGTCATTTGGTGTTGCCAAAAAGCCCATCACCAGCTCACTCTGTATACATACTGTACATAAGTCACACCTGACTATAAGTTGCAGGACAGCCAAACTATATAAAAAAGTGCAACTTATAGTCATAGTTGATAAAAAAAAAAAAAAAAAGGACAGGGAAGTGGCGTATACAGAAAGATGTCAAGAATCTGATCTGCACTGCAAAGCACAGGGATGGGTATCGTTTCATTGAATCCGATACCGGTGCCAAAATCGGTACTTCTAAAACGATGCCGGTGCTAAAACGGTGCCCGAACAACAATGCCTTTTTCATTTTTAGGGAATTTTGTGACATGCAAGTTGAATAGAATATTAATTAAAATAATGAAAGAATATACATAAAATGATCAATCCAACAGCAATACAGAACACAGGAAATGTGCAAAAAAATGACCTGCTTGTGTTTCTGCATGTGATTGTTCAGTGCAGCGTGTGTTGCCGTCGTGGACAACACTATGTAGCCCTAAGGCGCAATGTGTGTGTGCAGTGTTGGAAATGAGTACTACGTTTGGCGCATTAAGGTATAAATAAAGTTTAAAAAGAGTGCCAGACTCTGTGTTCCTCTGTCAAGACTTACAAGGTGTTACTGCACTGCACGTGTTGCAGGTGGCCTGAGTCTGCATTGATTTAGCACTGAAATGAGGCACCTGTGGCCACTTTTTGGGTCTGGTTACTACTATTAATGTCGCACTGGTGCGAGTATGGAGCTAAGCTTTGGTACCCATCCCTGGTACGCATGCGGCACAATTTTGCTTAGCATACTATCCATTTTGTTTTGATGTTGTTATGCTGTAGTTGAAATGAAATGTACTGCAAGCGGAAGCTGGAATGTGTGAGTGTGTGTATCTCAAGCATATTGCATACGTGTTCCGGTACAGGTAACATTTCAGTCATTAGTTCTCTTTTGTCTTCTTGGTGCAGCGGTTCAAAGCGTACCTGTGAAAAATGAAAACCAGTTTTGTGAACTTATATTTCAATTACTTGAGTGGAGGATGACAATGATTTAACCCTCCCAATTCAACAAAAAAGTCAATAAAAGAGGATAATAGCTGCCAGTAGTTCTTTGAACATGACATTTTTACTTGATTATTCACATTGATGTAATTCCAAGAGTACTTATAGAAACTGATGTATAATAATTGAATAATATAGAGTATTTCACTGTCACTATTCTCTTATAAAACCATTTACTTGGCAATCCTGGCCGAGGTTCTCTGTGTTACACTGCGTTAGATGTCCTGAGCTGTCTGGTATGGCCAAACCTTCTGAGCTGTTGGTTTTGCCTTTTTTCTTTCTTGACCTCAGAAATGCTGTGAGAGGAATACCTATTTTACGAAAAGCGCACACAGTAGACATTGAGTAAATAAATAAAACTGTGTTTTACCTGAAGAAGAGCACATGACCATTAGATACTGTCACCTCACCTGTAAGAGGTACGAGGCATGACGAAATGATTCCAGCTTTTTTTCCCAGCGTGGGGCTGCCTGCACGACAGTTTGGTCTGCTTTTGTCTAAGCAGTTACACACTGTAACTGACAGGTTGTGCACAGCAGCTTTGCCCTGAAGATCTGACACTTCCAGGAGCAACTCATGTCGTCCAGAAGCAACAATGTTGTCTTTCAACAGGTAGACTGAGTAGCCTGCAAGTGCACACACATTGAAACCGTGTCAGCTGTTCTGCCGGAGTTTCTCATGACAGGAATTAGACTTGGATGATCACATTGGCCACGGTGGAACGCCATTTTGATTATTTGAATTAGTCCTCACCTTGCTTAGGGTCAATGTCCCACCTGCCCATAATATCTCCATTTAGTTTGAATCGGAAAGGCCCACTGTTTGGGCCTTCATCTGGGTCCAAAGCTGTAACATTGACCTTAGATTGACCTTCAGATTGGCACATATCCATGTGGTTTTCAGCCAGGAATGGAGCATTGTCATTCTCGTCACTAATGATTATGCTGAGCGTTGCAGTGCCTGTCATTGGAGGTACACCTGGAAAGCAAAATACGGTAATAATGAATACAATAGCATCTACAGGGTGAGTGAAAAGTAACTCACTCATTTTTATTGGTAAAAAATACGTTTTCACTTCCGATCGTGGCGTTGCAGCCTTGAGTATTGGCCATTACCGATATTGATTTATTAGAATATCAGCACAAATCAAGTGATATTTCTTGTAGAACAATAGTCAGCAACAGTAGGTATGAGAAAGACTGACTCGTTTACTTCCTTATGCATCTTTCGTATTTTTATCGACAATGTAGTGGCAGCTAGGCACTCGCGAGACTTGAGTTCCTCGTTTAAACCTGCCATCACTCAGCACCGACAGGGGCTGGCTCTTTTCTGCTATAATCGATTATCGTACTTTTTGCCGTCCCATGGGAATTTCTCAGGCTTTGCAAATGTTTTGGAGAGCGTTGGTTGTTTGAGGGAGCCATGGTTTTGCAAAACTCCTCTTGCTGTTTTATGTGATACTGCTCGGGGTGTAACGATTCGTTTGAATAACTATCCGATTCGTATCACAATTCGTGGTTTCCCATACGATTCAAGGACGGTATTGATTCATTTAGAACGATACGATCCGAAACGATTCAGTAACTTTAAATCGGTTCAGTAAGTTTTTAGCCACAAATTCAACCAGTCTGACTGTGAAATAAATACCTGGACACTGGACAGTGCAGGTGAAGTTTTCCTAGATTCCCGTTGTTTTTTTTTTTTTAAGGGAATCACGTATAATCAATTATGGATATAAACAAACAAGTAAACAACATTTAGGAGCAGATGCATTCACATTTTATTTGAATAAAGTGCAACCAACAATTCAAGGTGCATTAACAATGAATTAATTGGCAGGTTGAATTAGATCAAGTCTGTGATTAATTCTATCTGATAAAACATGACTTGAACTTCAATTTGATACCTCATTCACTTCTATCAAGTATTAAAGAAGTTAGAGAAAATTTCGTACCGGAAAATAGTGCCTTTGGTTCCCATTGTTTTAACATTGAGTCAAGACAAAAGCTGCGATTGACCCACGGACCATGTGCAATCGTACTACAAAATATATAATAACTTGGGCTGTGACATTTGTTTTAAAAGTCAACAGAGTAGCCATTTACATTTTTTTGATAATTAAAAAGTCCAGGGAAGAAAATCAAGTGTCATTTCATGTAGGCCTCACTACACACGGCACACTACAATTTGAATGTAAACAGTAATTCCGGGGCAAAATTAACATATTTCGCACCATCAGAGTTTAACGAAATTTCATCTGCAGATAGATATTCAGGTGAATTTATATCCTACATACCTTTGATCTTGTCCCGAAGCTCCGATCCATGAGTTTGAAAGGCTTAAAGTTGGACTTAACTTTAGAAGCACTCGTATGACTTGATGCGGTCCAACTCTATATAAATATAAAGTATATAAGTATAAATCCAGTATAAAGTGTGGCAATGACATCACAGGCAGACTGAATCGAGTGTAGCGTCCGAGGTGTAGGGCGTCTAGAGTCACTCGTCACAGGACAAAAAAGGACGTGTCGGCTCCGTTTATTCAACTGCACATGTGCCAACCACACTGTAACCCTTGGTAAGCACAACAGTCGCCTTTACATGGCGTCATCCGTGCGCCCCACTCACCAGGCATGACTAATCAACTTCCGCCAAATCAAATTGTTACACGAGTCACGTTTAAATGATGTTAGATTGATATATGTCGTCCAGAATGGTAACTTGCTAAACACAGATCGATGTAGTTGGATCAAAGGAATATAAACCGATACACCAATTTAGTGGATGAATCGTTACACCCCTAGATGCTGCATGAAATGTATAAAATTGGGATAAAAGTGGGATCTATGTGGGCACTGCTGGGGCAAAGTCTGGAATGGACTGCTTGTATCGGACTGCTTCTATCAGAGATTTTAGATGCAGGCAGATATAATCCAGAACTGACTTCAGCAGGAACTCTTGTGGGATGGAGGATCTAACTTACAGCACTTGATCTCCTTTGGTTTGCTATGATAGACTTCTTCGTTTAACCAACCACAAAGAAAGAAGTTATAGGGTGTTACTTCAGGGCTCCCGGTAGGCAGCTTACTGTATTCATATTTTCGAAGTATTTTAAATTAGGTAAATACTTTTCACCCTCACTGTAGACAAGATGCTAATATCTAATAGGTGTTGCGTGTCATACCATCATCAACAGCGCATACTGTGGCTTTGTAGATGTTGTCTTTCACAT
Organism: Dunckerocampus dactyliophorus; assembly: GCF_027744805.1. Classification (NCBI taxonomy): domain Eukaryota; kingdom Metazoa; phylum Chordata; class Actinopteri; order Syngnathiformes; family Syngnathidae; genus Dunckerocampus; species Dunckerocampus dactyliophorus. The sequence continues at coordinate 42,782,318 of NC_072819.1, forward strand.
AGAGTGACTCTCTGTCAAGGATCTTGGATGTAGTTACTGCTCCAGTCAAGGTGTCCACTGTAACCCAGTCAGCTGGATCCTCCCCTTTCATGTAGCTGAAATATGTGTCTTCATTCAGACATGCTCACTTTCTTGTTGAACCTGAACATGCTGGAGACTTACAAAAGTGTGTTAGCCTTGCTGTAATCAGGATCTCTCGCTGTGAAGGTCGCCAGATACTGTCCCGCCGCAACATTCTCCCTCAGCGCAACCTGTTTGTTCGGCTCAACAAAAATGGGTGCCTCATTGACATCTTCCACAATCACATCCACGCCATACGTGGACTGACCAGCAGTCGGGGTGCCTCTATGAGTCTTCAGTGTCCAAAGACTAGTGGTGCTCCGTCTCACCACACTGCATGAAAAATATGGAATTTCATTCTCCACTGTGATCGTCATGGTCTTCAGGGAAGCTTCCTCATAATCCAGAGGCTATAACAGAAGTAAAGATTAATATTAAAGTTATTACCAACACCACAGCACTTTTGGTGAGGGATACAGGAAGACAAAACATGCTAATGGTGTTCCTCAGCAGTGTTCGACTGCTCCCAGGCTTCCCCTAAAGTTGTGAAGTGTAATTTACTTTCGGAAAATGAACATGAACAGCAATAAGAGAGCGAGACGAAGGAAGTAAAATACCTTTTCCACATACAGTAACCCTTCATTTGTCTTCCAATCAGTAGTGATTCGGAAGTTCTTGCTTGCGTCTCGTTGGATGTTATATTTCGCTCTCCACGCCGCCGTATCTTTGCTGTCTTTGTCAGTGACTTGAAGACGTAAAATCAGAGCATAACTCAGCCCTTCCTTTACTTTTCCTGGACCCTGGAGTTCAGAAAAAAAAATGACATTTGCTATGTAGTGTTACTGCAGAGTAATTCAAATAGAAACGGCTCACAGTTAGTCCTGAGATGACTGGAAGGTGATTGTTGTCATCTTCTATGTTGATTATGACAGTACAGGAACTGGAGAGCTGTTTTGGTTTGCCGTGATCTTTAGCCTCAACTATGATGGTGTATTTCTTTGATTTCTAGAGGGATAAAATAACTTACTTTTCAAAGACAGCATGCCACAACAGCCAACATTCCCTGATTCAATACACTTTCTATAAGACGCATCGTATGTTGTTCATGGTCATGGGAAGCTGGAGTTTATGTCAACTGAGTTGGGGTGAGGTGTGTGGTGCAATCCGGAGTGATCACCAGTTGATCAAAGGACGAACAGACAAGCAATAACACTTAGAATCACACTTGAGCTTGAACTTACCATGCATGTTATTGGACTGTGGAGTTAGGCGAGTGTGCAATCACAGACAGAACATGAAAACTCCTACATTATCAATATTTAGTAACATTAATGATTGAAAAGCTAAAAGTCCACTTACATCATAGTCCAGACACCCTTTGAAGGAAATGGTTCCCGTTTCAGCATCTGACGTCTTAAAGTAGAACTCCACATCATGTGATCTGGGAGTTACGGAGAGTATCCGTAAATCAAATTCTTTATTTTGATTGGTGTCCGCATCTACTGCCTTAACGGTGGTCAGTCCAGTGCCTGCCAACAGGGGAAACAATATATTTTTTGTGTTTTAAAGTGTCCCTCTAAGCTGAAATTCAAGCAGAACAAAAGGAAGTGAACATGAGAACAGTAAAACCTTGGTTAGTGTCATTAATCCGTTCCAGAAGATCTGACTCAAACCGAAACGTTCTCTAACCAAATCAGTTTTTCCTATAGGAAATAATGCAAATCCAATTAATCTGTTTTAGACATCCAAAAATTGTTAACACTGCTTTACATGCAGAAAACAGGTCAAAATGTATATAAATACATATAAATGATGAATGAAAGCGATAAGTGAACATGGGCCGCATGGCTCAGGTGGTAGAGTGGTCGTCTCCCAACCTGAAGGTTGCGGGTGTGATCCTCCGACCTCCTCTGATCATGTCGAAGTGTCCTTGGGCAAGATACGACACCTCAAGTTGCTCCTGATGCTGCGTCATCAGTAGGTAAATGTGCTAGCAGTGTCAAAGTGCTTTGAGTGCCTTGGGTGTGAAAAAGCGCTATACAAGTGAAAGACCATTTAACATGAGTTCTTTCTTGAATTCAGTAGTGTTTGTCACCTTCATTATCAAAACGCTGACACTTGCAAGCTTGTTTGGCTCCATTGTGTATTTTTTTGCAGCCATGATCAATAAGAAAAACAGAGACACGTGGCGTAACTGTGTTAGTTAGCAAAGAACTACAGAATCAACCGCTGATTATGATCCTAGACTGACGACAGAGCTCGGGGACAACGACTTCCGGTTTCGGTTTCCATGCTAACATGCTGCTAACATTGATGTTTTGAGATTAGAATATGATATGAACACAGTTGGAGTAACGCAATGTGTTAATAACACAACAAGACTTGTGCCATATTGTATGCTAACCGAGAAATGTACGCAAACAGAGGCAACATTTTTGCATACATTTTCGGCATAAACTGAAAAATACGCTAACTGGGGCGTATGCGAACCAAGGTTTCACTGTAAATCTGATTTTCTGAACTACATTTAAAAGATAAAGTCATGAAATTACCTTGAGATATTGACTCTTTTACAGTGACGGCGTATATTTCAGCGTCAAACACTGGTGAGTGGTCATTTGCGTCCATAATTTGGATGTCAACGCCAAGCTGTGTGTCCACTACATTTCTGACCCTGTCTATTGCCTGAAATATTAGCTATAATGCAGAGACCAAATAATGAGGAACATTCACTTTGCAGGAGGTTGGAAATGCAGTGCAGCTTTTGGAAATTCATGCTAACCTTCAAGGATTTGTGTTTTTCAAAGTCCACAGGGCCATGCACTGTAATTTCTCCAGTGTTTTCATCGATTTCTATTATGTCTCTCGGTTCCAAATAAACACCTTGGCCATGTATCTGAAAACGAGCATATTTTCTCCCCACTTGCACCTGTACAAAGCCAAACAAGCATAGCAATCGTATTTATTTTCATACCTGTGCGAATGAGTGCTTTCCTAACCAAGCATGGTCATTATTGGATGGGTACTCACTTTGCCCAAGGTATATGGAAAAAGGCCATCATAGCCTTCATCAATAGTAAAGGACTCAATGATCCAGTTTCTTTTTTGTCGCTGTGAAACATCTGCACCATATACGTGCCTCCCCAAACACTGCAAAAACATCACATTTTATAGATATTTTTCTTGTCCAACATATTTTTGTATTTTAGTTTCAGTATTTTTAGTTCTCCTGTCCTTAAGACCAAGAATCATTCTTACCAGCATTATAAAAACACAGAGGTGAACTGTCTCCATAATACATGCAGGTATGATGTTGTTATAGAAGTTAATCCTTCCACGAATAGAGTCTTAGTTCACCAAAGCTGCATGAGAGTGCATCTGCATGCAAGGCAGGTTTGGGATGCAGAACACTTGTGAGTGGGAGGATGGGCCTGGACGATGCAAATTCTGCTCTAGTGAGACTACACAGTAGACAATTTGCTTACTTACATATTCATAATGTCAAAGTTTTGAACACTTGAGGGGTATTTTGTGGCAATAACAGATCATTTTATTTCAGTATAATTGCATCGTTCACAACAACTGAAACCCTCTATTTGATGTAAAACAGCATAAGTTAAGTTCATCACAATGTATTTCTTCAGTTAACTTTGCTGGAGTACGCTCTTGCATACAGAAGCTACGACAGAGCCTCCCAACTCTTGCTGACTCAAACTTTAGCCAACTCTACTCACAGTTGAGATCCAGAACAAGATCTGTATCAAAAGACCTTCACTAAGAATAAAAAGAATACTCATCTTGTATTTTCATTGACTTCACAAGACATATCGATTTGACAATATGTTCATTACGTTGGTTGTACGTTGCATCATTGCCACCGAACTACAGATGTTTGACAACGTTGACATTTTAGAAACACTTCTCACTATGATGCGGTCTGGTTAATCAGATCTGCTTAATACAGGTTGTGCATTAAGAGGATAACAAGAAAAAGAAGAGAATAGTTCACTTTGGTTTAAAAACATGCTTTCAAATTGTTTTCAAATACTTCCTAGTCCCATTTGTTTATTTATTGTTTGTTACTGAAAAAGAGTTGTGGTCTTGCCTTTATAAAATACATAAATATACTAATATATAAATGAAGTATATACACTCTATCCTCCAGGCTAAGTTCTGGTACTTTGTTGTAAAAGTCTGATCCCGTTCTGGTGAGCTTGGGTATATAATCCTCCATCTTGGCAGTGAAATTCATTAATCTGTTCAGCATAAAATTATCTTGAATTTGACGTGCTACTCTCCAGCTGGTGCTGCTGCTGTAAAAAAAAAAAAAAAAAAAACCCGCTGGCTTTTCCACTCTATGGAAGGATGACAGTGACAAGCACCTTCCACTGCATGCACGCCCCCATCACTTCAGGCTGAAGCAAGGACTGCAACGCCTCTGCATATGACATTTCTCTATATTTTGTTGTCCGATTAGCAAGAATAATGATGTCACACTTACATTGAAGAGATTACACAGGCTGTAGAAAGTCATGGTGTATAATAAATGCTTCAACTTGGGGCACTCACTGAGTGTGCTCAGATGGTAGGCATGGTTTGTGCACTATGCAAAGAGTAGTTGCTCACGGCAGCCTCATCTTTCTGCCCTGCATTTTAATCAGGAAATGTACAAATTCAGCGATTTTACTTCAGAAAATTATACAGAAAATGCATTTATAATACAGCTTAATGGATGAATATTTATATTTATTGTTCAGACTCTGCCTCCCCTGACCGCACGCCACTGAATATTTCAGCAGCCCCTCTCTGACAGTCTCCGTCACAACTGAGACAATGAAAATTTGTTAAGGTAGAATTTTAGATGCAGCTCTTGTGTGGCTCTCAGTAACTTGTGCAGGTGTGCTGTAACGTCACACTCCCGCCGTGTGTGAGGGTTGTCTCACACCATTCCAAAGAATGGCAAGACAAGCAGTTCGACAGAGTTTTAAACGTTTATTTCCCAAAATGTTACAAAACAAAGGAGAACAACACCTCTATAAAAACAAACATACAATGTTAAATATTGAACACATCAAATATACTAAACAGATGAATAAAGTAGTATAAGAACATCAATGCAACAAAGAATGAGATAATTAAAGGAAAGCTCTAACATATCAAACATACTTTAACCAAAAAAGAAAAGACAACTTTACCTCCTTAGAGAGAACTCGTGAGTTCCTCACACCCCAGCAGTCAGTGGCCAAAAGAAGGAATGCCATCCAACTCATTCAACATCCAACATCATTCACTTATACCTCTGAATAAGTGACGAGTAAAGGCCATTCTGAATAAATGTGTTCCGGTTCTAGAGGAGGTGAGTGACGGGCGGACAGGAAGTGACTTTGGGAGTTCCGAGTTGAGTTTCAGCTTGGCGTAGGTTACGGCAAGCTGTTTTTCTTAGGAATTTTTATTGGGGATTATTTTGCCTGTGGTGAGATAATTCAAACCTGCCATAAAAGCCTGTTTTTCCAGTTGTCAAGTCTGGTGCTTGTGTGTCTCACCGAACATTACAGTAACATTACTGACACCTAATGATCAGTGACCAGTGTAGAATCAAACGTATTTGAATGCGTCTTCTGAATGTCTTATGTTTATATTTAAATTCATTTAGCCATTTTTATACTTGAAAATGCTTAATTTATGCCAAAAAAAATACATAACATTTTCATAGAAATGAAACGGAACTTGTAAGATTACATTAAGATTACAAGTAACTGTGCTCGTTAGTGATATCAGGACATATGGCTTATTAACCATCCTGCCAAAGTATGCATATTTTTGACAAATAATAGTGTGTATTCAACCATGGAACAGCATCATTTATTTATTCATATATTTTTGACCGCGATAGAGTGAAGCCACGAAATTGGAAGCATGAAGTGGCGAGGGATTACTGTATATTCTATATTGCTGTGTGAATTCATGAAGAAAACGTTGTAGCAATTTTGCCGTCGTTGTGAATTCAAAATGGACACAAACAGGGCAGAAAATTGGGTTTGATTCCAGTGCCGACAGTGCATACGTTCAGTCTTACTTTTCTTACTGAGCAGCACTAATACATTTTCATACTTGTACTACTTCCTTTGTGTCCTCAGCTACATTACTCAATCACAGTTTACATACGGATTAGTGAGAAAATAACGTTTAACGTTGTCTTGTCACAGCACGTAGTCAAACGGCATGACACGGACATCATTTTGACATGTAGCTTTCACACCTTCACAAAAGCTGCTGATGTGTTGATGTTAGTTTTAAGTGCTCACGATTTGGGTCACTTGCGCTGAATTGATGTGGTTATTAAAAAAAACATTGTGCCCTTCTCACATGGTGGTGTTCATGATGCCACTTTCCAGGGCCTCACCCTCAACATAATCCGTTGGTTGGTCTTGTTGCATGCCAGTGTCAAAGGGAATTACTCGTTCAGGCTTTTTTCATACTGCTTATTATCCTTAGGGTCACGGTTGAGCTGGAGCCCATCCCAGCTGCCTTCAGGTGACAAGCGGGGTACACCCTGGACTGGTCACCAGCCACTGGCAAGGCGCACACAAACTCAAATTCACACAAGTCTCCAGTTAACCTAACACGCAATGTTTTTGGGATGCCAGAGTACTCACTCATGCACAGGGAAAACATGCCCAAAAGGAGATTTGAATGTTCAATCTCCTGACTATAAGGCCAACAGGTTAACCACTTGTCCACGGTGGAGCCCAAATTAAGCGTGATAAATTCCAACTATAAACCAAAGCATAACTGATAGCTGTTCTTAATAATCACCATCAAAAGGCATTGGTCCCAACACCTTTTCACCAGTTTATTAAAAGGCCACTGATTACCATCATACCAATTTGATCTCTGTCAGGACGTAAAACATATTTGTCAGAATAAACTCCTATTGCATTTTCCACAGTCAAGTAGAAAAATGTATGATAATGTTCCGAGAAACAAACTGTCTGGAGCAAGACATGATGCAATGTGGCAGACACCTCAAACACACATTACAGTACAATTTAAACTGTTTTAATATTTACAAGAAGATAGTATAAAGACTTTAATGCGTAGAAAAAATGCTTCCTACTACTATTACTTAAAGATTTTGTCATGAATAAACATCAAGTTCATTTTAAAGTAATGGAGACATTAAGGTAATTTAGTGTTTTCATGGCACTGGATACAATTATTAGAGCATTCAATGCTAAAAGTCCAAAATGGATCATTTTGGTTAAATGACTTCTTCAAAATGCTGTAAGATAAGTCCGTACTTCCTGGTTGCTTTAAACAAATACCGGTAATTTGCCACTATTGTCCTTTTAAAGCTGGATGCCTTTTTCTTGTATTATCTGGTTGCAGATGCAACCCAAGTGCTTAAACTTTGGTCCCAAATCATCCAGAAAGTGAAAATCCTCTCCCAAGTTGCCAAAAGACAGTTCATCCAGTGACTGACATTTGCTCTCCTCTCCTTCATAGGCATACTCATGGGGTTGGTATTGTGGGTGGTCCGCATGGTTTCCGTCAATCATGTGGAGTCTCTGTGGGATAACGGGGTTAAACTGCAGACTGGGGTTTTGCGTGATGCCATCGAAACATTCCTCTTACCCTGTTGAGGTGATCTGAAATATTCTGACTAGACAGTAAGCTGCCTGATGTGTGAGACCATGAGGAGCCTCCCTGCACACAGAGAGGTGGATTGTGAGTTAGTAGTGTGAGTAAATGTACACAATATGATGTAATGTAATCTGTAATTCAAATGTACTGCTACTGCAATAAAGACCTTTGTCTTTAAAAAAAGAAGAAGCTAGAATGAGTGAAACAGTTACCGTGAATTAAATATTACTCGAACCAGATTCTCCAGTTCATAGTTTTTAATGTAGCCAATAAAAATACACTGCCTAGCCAAAAACTGTCACTCTAATATTTAGTTGGATTGCCGTTAGCTGTGATTACGGCAGACATTGGCTGAGGAATTGTTTCCACAGTTTCTGCAATGTCACATTTATTTCTGTCCAGCGTTGCATTCACCGTTCCCAACCGTCCTTCCACTTTTTGCTATTGCGTTGGGCAGCTGTTAACCCGATTTTAGTAGTTTCAGCAATCTCCTTAGAGCAAGGGCTGGCAACCTTTACTATGAAAAGAGCCATTTTACCCCCTCGCCCGCTGAAGAAAAATAGTCTGCCTCAAAACTCAAGAGCTTATAAACCGTTAAAAGTGTCAGTCACGTCTCAATGAGAGCAAACAGGCAGGCAAACATCGGCTCCCCCTTCCTTCCTTGCACTCATCCAGTCACCAGTCAAAACTCTGCCAATATGCATTTGCGGTTTTAGAAAAAGTCTGATATTTTAAAACTCTCCTGAAAAGTGCACATTTTCCCCACTCAGGTGTTAAAAAAAATATCCGAGCATTACGAAGCGAGTCACAAGGAGCCGCGGGTTGCCAACTCCTGCCTTAGAGGTTTTCTCATGCTTGATGCATGCCAATAATTGACCCTTCTGAAACAGATTAACATCTTTTCACATTGTTTTTTTTAACAAACCGCATCAGTTATTGCCGGCTAACACACAATCACCCATGCAGTAATTATCCAATGGGAGACTCTTAACTATTTGGTAAATCCTTTTTTATTTGTATTTTTTCATGCACCCTAGACAACTTATTATTTTCACTCATAATTACCTGGTAGGTGTTAGCCTTGTTTGCAGCCGATGTGGAGTACTGAAATGAAGGGCAATAACATTGAGTCAGTCTTTGTAGGCCTGTTTTTGTGCATAATGTGCCACAATTGCAATATGTTTTGTGTGGTGTCTGGGGTGGTTTCTATCTGTGATTTGTTCATCTGACATCCGCCTCAATTGTGAGATTGTCCATACAGTATACTTAACGTATGGTCATCGTATTATAGCAGAATTATGGCTGGAGTTCCCCAATTGGGGTTGCTTTTTAAACAAAATGGTTTCTTAATTGGGTAACAGTGATCATAGATACAGTCAGAAGTCAATCTCATTAATGGTTGCTATTGGAAACATGACTGTATTTACTCACCATTGTGTGTCCCTTGTTGCCCTTGAAAGTGTCTCGGTGATATTGCTGGCCCAGTGAGGCCATGTCAGAGTTCATCTGTTAGGGACATACAACAGTACAGGTTTGGAAAATGGATGGCATCGCAAATGAGTGTATTCAAGGTCATTAAATGAGACAAATATGGTCTTGTTACTCACCAGAGTAAGTCCTGAATTGTAAGTATCAACATCTTCTGTCATTACTGGAGCCATCTTGGTGATCTGAAAATGCAATTCATCATTGCGAGCAAGTAGATAGTAGACCAAGTAGATGCAAGACCCATGATAAGTGTGTGTGTTTTTATATAGTCAAGTGTTTTTATACGGCAAATATTTTCGACTGGCCGTGTTTGGTGGTGCTGTAATATTTATTTCCACTTTTTCTTATCTCTTTATGGTTTGCGTTTTTTTTAACAATCTTTGAAAATTTTTTGAAAACACAAACTTAAGTGTAGAGCTGCAACAATTAATCGATTAATCGATGGTTAATCAATACCCGATTAATCGACAACTGTTGTAATTGATAAATCGTTTTTTTATTCAAATATGTAAATATCCTCTGATTTCAGCCTCTCAAATGTGAATTTTTTTAATTTCCGTAGTCACCAATGTAAGCAGACCTATAATCTTTGTGGTTTAGCCAAACCAAGATAGTCACACATATCAGCTTTGACTTTCGAAAACAGTGACTAACAATTTAGCCTCTTTTTCGATATGTGGCGGACCAAACCACTAACTGTAGGTGTTTGCTTCATATTAATTTGGTCGACTAAGTAAAATTCTCATGATTGTATTTTTGTGCACATCTTTTGCTTTACTGAAGCTATTTGACAAACGTTGATATTGTAATATTTAACATTATTTGAACAGAATATTCAAGCAGCAACTTGGTGTTTGTGCACTTATTTCAGTTCAAATCTATATCTAAATCATTAAAAATGCAGAAATGAAAAATATATTTTTCAAATCCGATTCATCGATTAATTGAAAAAATAAACAACCGATTAATCGGTTATTAAAATAATCGTTAGTTGCACCCCTATTTAAATTTTCAACCTGAAGCAGAAATTGCTATTGGATTTGCAGTTTTTATTTACTATTACTATTTTTAAATGATTGTCTCATTCACTCATAGACATTTTATCAATCACTAAGCTCACCACATAATAATCTTGGGCCTGAAAGTATCGATAGTAATACCTGCATGGTGCCCCGCTTTTGTCCATTAGCAAAGGTCATAGCCATATCCTTTGTTGGTGTCAGCAGCAAAGATGGTGCAGTCTACCAGATGTGCATCAGAAAATAAATTAACAATAACCACACAAATGAAATACAATAGCTGTTTCATTCACTATTTTCATTCTTCGTAATTAGTGTAACCACAACAGAGCCAACACACCTTGCATTCAGCACCACCTCCTTCTTGATTGTACTTAATTAAGGTCTGGTGGCCTTCATCTGGTTGTACCTCGGACAAGTGCATGAACTTTTCTTTACACTCACACACCAAGAGGAATAACAGTCCTGCAAACACACAAGACAGACAGTATATATTTTAAGTATGCATAAGGTGAGCTGTCAGTGCAGTCATCAATGATTTCCTTAATGAGGGAGCTTTGCTGGGAGTAGTAACACTGCTGAGTGGAATATTGCAAATTCTTCCATTTTCATAACTTGTATTGCAAATTTAGAGTGACAGAAGAGGAGATCAAAAAGGCATGTCTGTCAAAAGAGCAATCAAAAAGTGACAACTCTATGAGTACTATATTTTGTACTATGAGCCTGTCAATGAACACATAATTCAGATAATCCATGAAGAATATTCAATATAGTGGAACAAAGATCAGCAACAGCTGCATTCAAACCTGTGATGCAAAGTAAAAAAGTTACTGGGGTGCAACTTGACAGGATGGAGATTGCGTTGTTCCCAACAAATTCATGTTCATGTTAACCCCCATACAATAACAGCGCAGTAAAACGACAACACATACAGTAGAAATATGAACAGTATTCATGCCAACTCACTTAGTGTAAGAACGCAGACAAATATGTCCGAAACTTTATTTACTTTATTACATTCATTATGTCTGACGCGAAAGATAAGCATTTACCGCTGTTTGATCGCCTTCTGTTCAATTAATTTATGCCTTTATTAGGGATGTCCGATATTGTTTTTTTGCCGATAACCCATATGCCGATATTGTCCAACTCTCAATTTCCGATTCCGACATCAACCGATATCGATATGTGTAACATCACATATCATGTCATGGAATTAACACATTGTGGTGAACCACAATATTGTTTTAGACATTTTGGACATTTCTCTTGGCGATACCAACCAACCAACCAACCGTACTTCCGTACTCATGAGGTTGTTGTAGCAACTTAGCTATTGTTAAACAATTATTGCTCGTTGAGTTGAGTGGAGAGTAAACTGATTGGTACCACCTACCTCAACTCCTGTCTCGTTGTGAATCGCATCTCCACATTTGGTGACCCTTGATATGGGTAAAAATGTTGACTGACAACAGAGACAACGGGACCGTGCCGGCGTCTCTACAAGCTAACAAGTTAGCTAACGTCGGTGCTGTCTGCAGCACATTCACATCTGTGGTTTTAACATATCAAGCCCATTTCCGACTGCGAGGAATAACACAGGATGTGACAAAGTATTTCCACGTATTGGTGCCGCTGGATGCCTCGATGACGGCAAGTACGGGAGCCCATAGGCCTATATATGCAACAGTTTTGAATTAACGATTTAACCGATACCGATATCAACCGATATTGCATTTTCATGGCAATGTTGGGCCGATATTATTGGACATCCCCAGTCTTTTATGCAACACACAATGCACACTCGCAAGCTGTTTACAGCGAATCATTTCATCGGCATGCACCGTTACTGGCCTCCATGCCTGTCAATCTGGGTTTTGTTAATGTGTTTTCTGAAATGTTAATTTGATTTGACTTTTGTTTATTTGTTTATGTTAATTTGCTTTATAAAATGTAAGTGTTTCACAGTTGTTTTGCACTTCTCAGCCATCGGAAATAGGAGGACAAGAAGACGGGATGTAACATCTCCGGGGAAGATTTTGCAGTCGTGCATTTCACATTTCTAATAGTTATTCTTTTTTGGATTTTTTCGTATCTATCACAGTGTAGTTGAAGATGACGATACTCACCTAAAAATAACAGCAATCCTGCTAGGATCAGTCCAATGCCAGCTGGTCCCAGACTCGTTGAGAGCTGTTTACGGTGACATACCTCTCCCTCTTCACAGTCACACACCATTATGACCACACTGTCCTCTCCAGTTATGCCTTGCTGATCCTCAATGAGAAGGGGCACTGTGTAATTTCCATAAGGAAGTGTCTTCAGGCTAACTAGCCCAACTTCCTCACCTGAAGGAGAATGTAGAGAGAAGCATGCAGGGGTCTTGTAATTTGGAGCAATTTCAGCTTAAACAGAAGCTGTATTTACCAGCAGAGGTGTCCACTTTCCATCGCTGCAACTGGGTTGCATCTTCACTTTTCAGTGAGATGGTGAAGGGCCCGCTGTAAGGATGTAAGTCCAGATCCTTTGGAGCAAGCATGACCCTGTTTAACTTGTTTCTGCACATTGTGACACTATTGTTCATCAGCTTTGGATTGTTGTCATTGATATCCTGGAGGTGAACAAGGATGGTGCCTGTGCTTGTGGCTGGAGGCTCACCTTGTTAACCACAGCAAAGAAAAGAGCACCATTTGTATTGTTTTTTTAATAATATATATTTCTTTGTTTTGTAATATACGGTAGTGGCTTCATACCATCATCAACTGCACCGATCAGTATTTTATAAATGTTGTCATGAACAAAGGGCGACTCCCTGTCCATCTTCTTCGTGGTTGTGACTTGCCCTGTTTTCTTGTCAATGGTCACCCAATCAGCTGCATCTTCTAACAGTGTAAACCTAAAAAACAAGTAGTGCATTCACCCTGAATTGCATCAATCAGTATACTCATATTGTCATTGATTATGCGATTATTGTTATTACAATGAATAGGCAAACGTTCCGTCCATCTCCTCTGTATAGTTTCTGTAAGCATGCTACCCGTAAAAACAAAATCCCACCCACTCTACCTTCAACATTTTAAGCAGGTGCCCAATTGATTTTGAATGATATTTGACACAGGATGTCCAAGTTACCTGGGGTCAGAGGTCCGATTAGCAAACACACATTTAAAATTACATTTTAGTTTTGGATGCAGAACACAATGCATGGGAGTTAAAAATGATGAATGAAATTAACAAAAGAGTGCTTAACGTAAATCTTACCTTTATTGAAAATTCTTGTTGGAAAGACGACGATGAGCGTAGAGAGATGAGGGAAGGGGACGTCAACTTCGTACTTTGCAATTAATTCTTTCTTGAAATCAATAGCGTTTTTCACTTTCTTTATCAAATGGCTGGCACTCACAGCTTTTTTTTTGGCCCCATGGCGGGTTATTTAGCAGTCAGGGTCAATAAAAAATGTAATAAAATAAAATGTAATAAAAGTTAACAGATGAAAAGATTTTTTACATGCAATGTTGACAGCGGACGAAAACTGGGGCAACATTTTGGTGAATGTTTTCATCAAACCCGAATCATACGTTTTGGAAAACCAAGCTTTGACTCTAATTGAAATAAAATAAAGCATCTGCTTCTTTTCAGAAGATGTCCCTCTATGTCCGGATTTGCTGTTATTTTGAGGTACCCATTCATACATCATCCAACATGAGGAGTATTTCATAAAGTGGTTATACTGTAATCTCGTCAGGCATGCTATACGTAAACACCAACCTAATTTTTGATATGTCCGAGTCGACATCATGAACCTTTGGCGTGTAGAGCAGCCTTCCCGGCTCCTCCTCTTCCTTCTCAAAGATTTCAACCGGATCTTTTTCAAACTCAGGAGGGTCATTGACATCTGTCACTTTCATTGTGACGTTAACTGAATTAGAAAGGTGCAAGCCTCTGCTCATAGCTGCTGCGTCTCCACAAACATATAATGGTTCCTCGTTCTCTACCCCAATCTGCAGGGTTGTAGTAGTTGGCTTCTCAAAATCTTTCCCCTGTAGGGACACAAATGCAAAGTCAGCTGTGGTGCAGTTCGAGCTTTGTGGTGAATTGTAGGCCTGAAAAAGACAAGTTTACCTTGATGACACTCACGATACCCTCATTAGTCTCAGGGTCAGTTTCAATTTTGTAGTTGTTTTCTTCATTTCCTTTGATGAAGAAGTATTTAGCCCGCCAGCCGGGGGTTTTAGGAGTGTCTTTGTCTTCTACTGCAAGCCTTAAAACATTTTCGCGTGTGACCATTTCTTGAATTTCACCATGGTACTGGACAGAAAGAACATCAAATGCATGGCCATTAACAGTAACACCATTAGTACTACCGTAGTTTCCGGACTATAGAGTGCACCGGTATATAAGCTGCACCCACTAAATTTAAAAAAAAAAAGATTTGCACATATATAGGCCCGCTGGTCTATAAGCCGTAGGTGTCCACGTCGTAACATGGCAGATTTAGTACACAGAAAGATGTGACACTGAAAGATTTTTAAAACTTTGAATTAAATAAATGTTTTTTTCAAACAGTGCCAAACAGTGCATGTAATACGGCGAGTTGAACAGTAGCCGACCAGTGCTACTATGAATACATACTTTTTATGAACTATGCTATGATATGAAATATGCTCATTTTTAATTTACCCGACATGTTAGGTGCATCTGTACAAAGTATTGGTATCGGATCTGTTCTCGCTGATACCTGCCTGAATTTTACTCAGTTTCAAATCGGAAAATAAATAATTAGTATCGCACCTCACTAATGATGAGGGCGCGTGCACAAAGTATAAAATGACTGCTCTGAAGCACACGAGATGTCGCGAGAACAGAACGCGACCACAAATTAGCCGCAAAACTGTATAAGCCGCAGGGTTCAAAGAGTGAGAAAAAAGTAGCAGTTTATGCACTGGAAATTATGGTATTTAAAGAATGTTATCAAACATGCTTGCCTTCTTTGCTTTGAACGTTGGTGGATGACTGTTGCTGTCAATAATATTCAGAGTGATCACAGCCGTTGATGACAAGGATGGCTTTCCATGATCTTTCGCTTGAAGTATTATCTCATACTTCTTTACTTTCTGAAACATGAATGAAGACAAAAGATCATTTTTGGGATGTCACTTGTACAAAACCCTGAGCGCCTTCAAATACAGCTTTAAGTAGAAAGTCGACAAGACTTACGTCGTAGTCAAAACATCCTTTAAAGGTAAGCTGTGCCATTCTGTCGTCAATCCGGTGCAAGTCAATTTTGGGGACTTGTGGGGACTGTGATATGACACTCAGGGTCACTGTGGAGTTTGGGGTGTCCGCTTCATCAGGGTCTGTGACCTCTATCCTAACTGGCAAGTAGCCTTCGCGGGATGTGACACACAGGAAGTGGGAGTAAGAATTAAGAAAAAGTAGGATGTGAATAAAATAAATATTCAGTTAACCCAATTTAGATTTTTTTTAAGGCGATATCAGTTTTAAAAATGCTATTTACATTGTTTTTCACATTTTGACAAAAAAAACTATGTCTAAATATCTAACAATTTGTAGCAAAATGCAGGTAGCGTTCGGGTTACACCGCTCCGAGTTTCGGTGTTTCATTGTTACGTGCACTTCAATATGTCTCCCAAGCGTAAGGCAGGCTCTTCTGGTGGAAATACACCACGGAAAAGAAAAGACATCACCATGGAGGTGAAAATGAACATGAAAAGCCCTGAGAGGAGAAACAGCAACCTATATTGGCAACACGTTCGACTAGCACGACATCATTAGGGGTAAATATTATATCCTTTCAGCATGTGAAAGCATCTGCTCTTATGAAAGCGACAGTAATAACTAAGCAGTGCAGTCGTCTCTATTCTTTTAGTTGGGAAGGAATTGTTCTTTTTTTTATTACTTTCATATAATTCTTGTATTTAATCGTTTATTACTATACCTTACAAGTTCTTATTGTGTTCTATGTACAGTGTGAATGATTTAGGAGTTAATTTAGGTCAGGGGTGTCCAAAGTGCGGCCCGGGGGCCATTTGTGGTTCCTGGCTGTTTTTTTATTGGCCTGCCGCACATGCGAAAAATATAATTTAACAAGAAAACTAAAAAAATATTTAAAAAATTTTAAAATCACCACAAATTTTACAAGAATAAATTCAAAATATTAAAATGAAAGAATTGTAATCTAAGTCATACAAGTCACACATAACGTAGTGTTGAAATATTAGTAATAATATGTTTTTTTTAAGTTGTAATATTATGAGAAACAAACAAAACAGCAAATAAAGTTCTAATTTTTGGAAAATTTGGATCTGAAGAAAGTTATATTATGAAAATAAAGTAAAAATATTATGGGAATAAAGTCACAATTATGAAAAGAAAATTTACAAGAAGAAAGTTGATATTCCCCCCAAAAATCCCAACAGAAATTGAAAAAACGGATGTAATTTTATGAGAATAAAGTCAAAATATTATGAGAAAAAAGTTGTATTCCAATGAAAAAAAAAGTCACAATTTTACTAGCATAAACTGATATTATGAGGGAAAAAGTCATTTTAGTAGCACGGAGTTAATAAACAAAAAAAATTTAAGTTATAATAGTATGCGAAACAAACAAAACAAAAAAGTTAGGCGGGGGAAAAAGTTACAGTATTATGGAATAACGTCAAAGTATTATAAGAATAAAGTCATAATATTCTGAAAAGAAAATTGACAAAGATGATTTCAGAAGTATGTTGAAAAATGTAAAAAAAAAAACAACAACAGCAAAATATGGGAAAAAAGAGCAAAGTTCCTAATAATAATACGCTTTTTAACCTATATCACAAGGCTGAGATGCAGTTTTTTCTTGAAATATATATAAATTCTTAGCATATTTACATGTCTTGCTTTGCAAAATATGGCCCATGCATCCAATCATATTTCACTGTGGCCCTCGCTGGAAAAAGTTGTGACACCCCTTATTTAGGTGTAGGTGACCGCTGGCCACCTACAGATCGCTATAGATTCGGCTAGAAGTCACCAGGATTATTCAAAATGGTGCAAAATCCATATTATTAACACAATGTCTTACTGATGTGCAACACCACTGATTTCCTTTCCGTTCCGATACCGAGTAAAATTCAGGCAGATCACCGATACTGATCCTAAAATCATTAGAAAATCATCTAATGTGTGTCTTCTTCTTTTCCTTTCAGCTTTTCCCTTCAGGGGTCGCCACAGCGAATCGATTGCCTCCATCTAACCATGTCTTCTGCATCCTCTTCTCTCACACCAACTACCTTCATGTCCTCTTTCACTAATGTGTGTGGTAAATAAAAAAAAAAAGTGTATTTCAAATCATACCATAGCTAATACTATAAAGAATACAAGACATTAGAGTAATGTACTGTATTTATTTATTTAAAACTCTTAAGTGTATTTAAGTACGTATGCTATTAGAGTATAGCCAAGCTAATACACTATACAACAGCAAAAAAAAGTACAACATTATATAAAATATGTGAAAATAGTGTTTTACACAATAATTAAAACAAGTAAAACAATAAGACCATTTTAATGAATTATTAATTATTAAGACCTACTATAAGAATGCATTACACACTTAAGGAAATGTAGTTCCCACCAACCACGTATCATTTAGACAAGTCATTTAGTTATTTTCCACTGTGTTCCTATTAAAGATATACAAGACCTCAATGACTTTAGTATCAAAGTATCGCTTTTTTGATTTGAGAATCGATCTTAGAGCATAAAGATCTGGTGTCGAAGTTATCCATATTTCAGTATCGATCCCCACATCACTGCAATTTGTTGCATCTTATCTAAATGATACACAGTTGGTGGGAAGTACTTTTCCTTCCGCCTGGGTAAACTGCGTAACTGCAGCAGCACACTCCTGAGTCAGTCGGCTGAAACAAAAGGTGTACCTAAGAAATAAACAAACAAGTACCAATATGAGTTTAAAATGTAAAAAAAAACAATTTAAAAGTTTTTCCATAATGCATTGCGTCACTCGCACTCAATATACCTAAATATAGTTTAAAATAAATAAATAACTCTGATGTATTGTATTCTTTATGCTATGAGCGATGCTATGCTTTAAAATACACTTCTGTTTAAAGTTTACCAGAAATACTCGGTGTATTTCTCCAAAGTATTGGTATCGGATCAGTACCGCCAAAACCAGCCTGAATTTTACTCAGTGTTGGAACGGAAAGGAAATTGTTGGTATCCGACATTGCCAGTTATGTTATGTTATGTTGTCACACTTTTTGTTGAATGACTACAGGCAAAAACTCACCCTCTGGTGTGTTCTCCGTCACATCAGCACTCATTCGCGGATGGAGGAATCTTGGAGCATTGTCATTAATGTCCTTTACTTCTACATCAAATGCCAATTCTCTGTCTATTGTTCTCCCTGTATTTCTGTCCAAGATGTCAAACTGGATCTGTGGGGAGGGACATGTTATGGTTGTCAAGGTGATGATTAAAGATAAAGGAAATTCATGATGCAATTTGCCCTCACGTGAAACAAGGCATGCTTCTCTCTGTCAATGGTTTTATGGGCGTAGACCTTCCCACTTTGTTGATCAACTGAGAACAGACCCAGGGGCTCCTCAGTCACACCCATTCCACTTATAACATATTTATGATTAACGTGTTGATACGTCTTATCATTGAACAGCTAAAAAGAAGAAACACAGTTGAGTTGTTGGCTGCATGTTGTAACTACGCCGACTGGTGTTTTTGTCCAGAAAAATGTTGCTTTAACCTTAGATATTTCTTTGGGGAACGGCCCGTGGTCTTCCTCAACTATTTCAATGGTAGACAAAACCCATCTTCTTTTGGAACGCACCAAAAGCTCCTGTTGATGATAAATAGCCCTTACCAATTCTTAATTCATGCAATTCATTCTGGAACTGAAAGAGTTACCCGCTTGGCGCGCTGGCTGTGGTGTCCTCCAGGAAAGGCAAATGTAGCTGTGACTAAAGCCTACAAAAACAACAGAAACAAGATCACTCAGATAGCACTGAGCTCCGTCAGTGCTCAAACATCTGTCACCTGCAAAATCATAGATGCACCTGATTGATGTGTTTTACATGTTTTTTTTCCCCTTTAATTCAGGAGAAATTGGGGATCTACAGGAGATTAAGCTTTACCACTTTGGCTTTTGATATCCTATACAGTGTTACCTTGGTTAGCATTAGGGATGAGCAAGTACACCACTATCTGTATCTGTAACTGTATCTGTATCTGTATCTGTATCTGTTCACCCATTTAAATGATCTGTATCCGTACTCTGAGTGGGTGGGGCATAAAGCGGAAGTGAGCGTGGTTTAGCCAGAAACGGGAGGGGCTTAAATCAGTACATTATTTTAGCCTGAAATGGACATGGATCGATCAGAAGTTGCTATATTTATTGTTTATTCAGCTACATGTGTACTGTGTATGTGTGTAAGTGATCTGTAAGACTTTTAATAATTTGTTAATGATCGGTGTGAAGTTGGAGATTCATGCAAACATCCAGTGATGGCAAACAGGGAAATAATCAGCCTTCTTCACTGTGTTTTTCCTAAAAGCATCAGTACTACGAGTACTAAGTTTTCCAACTAACTTTATATCACCAGCCAAATTAGAAGCAAGCAGACGGGGGACAAAAAAACCACGCAACGCAACACGAGCCATTTACAGCTCTGTCTTGTCCAATACACCGTGTACGTTATGAAACAAGTTTACCCAGTAATTTAGATATAAACCGAAACAGAGGCCAGCTGATGAAAACCTAAAAAAAAAAACCTGTCTGGAGTGGAGGCAGTGACCAACGCGACACGATCCGTTTTCAACTCTGTCTTGCCAATTGCACTGCGTACGTTACGGAACGAGTTTACCAACTAACTTTCAATATCATACAAACCGAAATGGAGACGAGCTGAGGAAAAGTGAGTACTGATTCGAGCAATGTGAGCTGTAGTTAAGCCAAGCAAGCACAGAGAGATCGTCAGTCACTGTCTGTGTGTGAAAGAGTGA
Organism: Dunckerocampus dactyliophorus; assembly: GCF_027744805.1. Lineage (NCBI taxonomy): Eukaryota > Metazoa > Chordata > Actinopteri > Syngnathiformes > Syngnathidae > Dunckerocampus > Dunckerocampus dactyliophorus. The sequence continues at coordinate 42,802,573 of NC_072819.1, forward strand.
GGCACCGCTCCTCTGACTGCAGATGGCAACAAGTCTGTCTAGGGAGGGGCGGTCACTGTGTGTGACTGGCCAATCACAGAGTGTGAAGAGTGAATACATAAATTGTTACTCGGTGAGGATGTTGCTTCAGAACAAGTATGGATAATGACGAGCTGTACTCGTTTCATGCTCGTACTCTGCAAAAATGCGTTACCTGTAACGGATACTCGTCTAAAAGGAGTACCGGGCTCAGCCCCAGTTAGCATCATAAATCTGTCTCAGAAGGTCTGACTCAAACTGAAATGTACGCCAACCAAATCAATTTTCCCCATAAGAAATAATGTAAATCTAATTGATCCGTTTCAGGAAGCCAAAAATGTTGACACAAAACACATGTTTACGGTTTTACAATTACAGTTTTACTTGCATAAAACAATTTGAAATGCTAACCGTGGCGTACGCTAACCGAGGTTCCACTGTACTAGCCTGTGACTTGCAATTTTGCTGTCATTTTAGGTCACTTCAAAATTAAGAGTAAAGGGTTTCACTGTAAACAGAAGTTTACATTTTTTTTCCGTCTTTTATATTTATTTTTTATTTTATGACAGTAAAAAAGTGAAATGTTTTCTTTATGCAGTGACTTGCCTTTCAAGTGGTATTCTTCCCTCTATGCATTCCTATACGCTTCAGTCACACGTTTTATTTTATTTTTATGTATTTTGGCAGCTGTTTGCTCCCCTTTATGTGTACATGACAGGTAAGAATGTTACCTGTACTGCTCATGAATGTTTTATGGTGGCGACAGCTTGACACTGGAACATATTATTTTGCTGTGGCAAAAATGTTGTTGTATTTCCAAATAAACTGTCGGTCAACCAGCAACCAGCAAAGTCTGCTGTATTGGGAAAATCCTCTCAATTCTGTTTTTGCGATCAAAGCTCTCATCTTATTCTTTTACATTACTGAGTAAAACACATCCAGTCATTATGGAAGAACAGTAAAAGTGTTTTCTCTGTTGCCTTTTGTGATTGTTTGTTGTAGTTGTATGTACTTTATTGATCCCACAGCGGGGAAATTTACTTGTTCTATCTTGTTGAATCTAACTGTTAGGTTAGATTGCAGTATTCACCTGTGAAATCTAAGCAGTTGCCTGGGTTAAACATTAACGTGCAGGTGTTGTAACAGTGCAGTGTGAAATATGAATTCAAACTTAAAACAAAGTGAATAACAGTAGCACACATCCAGGAAAAATAAAATTCGTTCTACAATTACACTCATTCAATAGGCCATAATCGTGCAGCATCTAAAGCACCAACTCGAAAAGTTCAGAATCGGATATCTCGACCATCCGTATCACTATGGTAATATTAGACATTAGCAGTGTGGCGTAACAACGCAACTCCTTCTGAAGAAATGCACTGTGATGTGTGATGTGGCATATTCATTAAAACTGGAGGTATTTTAGAAATAGACCTACCAGCAGAAGAAGAGAAACTGTCCTCATCTTGTCTTTCCAGCTCTCCAGCAGCTCTGTGTTTATGCTACCAGCTCCGATGCACAACACAGCCCACTGTGCCTGTAGGCAGCAAGTTGCTCTACTTCATTGTATCAACAAAGGAGTGTTTGTTCACATGCACAGTATTTTAAATACTATCTTTTTACCTACACTGACTTGCGGTTGTGATTTGGGCATACGCATTTACATTTGCTATATTTGAGAGTGTTTATTGAATGTGGAAGCGTCAATCTTAACCGAGCTCTACCAATGTGCAAAGAAACAACACACTAGGCTTAGGGTATACCTGTCTTTGCCCTTGTTGCCGTCTGCAACTGATTGCCGAACATCCTCACCTTCGACACATTACACAGAAATGCTCCTATAAAGTTATCCAGCCCTTCCAATACGTGATGAGAAATTTGAAAAACGGAGTAGATATACACTGGATACTGTATGATATCGTCTTCATTTGGCTGGTGGCGAACACCCTCCCCTTTATTATATGAGACAATATTTTAGATAATAGTGTCGTATGGAGCCCCCGAGCGGACATGGGCAAAAAAATGTTGATGGGTAAAAAAAAAACAACAAAAAAAAACCTTTGCAAGATCTATGTGAAACTACTTCCACCATACATCACAAACAGGAAGTCATGCCCTAAGTTGTTACACTAACGACACCATTGCTTCTGTTCAGTGGCCATTATCAGCTGTTAAGCCTCAATGGCGATACTTAGATCAGGAATTAGATTAGATACTGTCACTCCTTAACGCCTACTGTCACAAATACGTCACACACCGTTTGGCAAGCACTTGTTTCTGGTAGTATCAGCCCGTGACGGACATACAGTCATCCCTCGCTACATTGCGGTTCGAACATTGTTCCCTCGGTCTCTCGCGGTCTTTAGAAAATTTCTAAATTAATAAATATTATTTGCAAAAAATATTTAAGGTCAAGTTATATACTGAATTCTCGCCGCTAGGTGTCAGTAATGTTACATGACATTAGATTAGATTACCTTCACACTGCATGTAATCAGCCATGGCATGTCTGACATGACATACTTCTCCTCCCAATTCTCCTCCCATTTTGAGTGGAAGTGGTGAGGTTTTGGTCCTTCAAGCCCCAACTCCATTTGAAACACTTTCATAAGGTTAGAATAAGTAAATCAGAAAGGCTAACTAGTTAGCTTGCTATGCTAGCGGTGGCCATCTCTTGTGTCTGTGCAGTGATCCCGTAGCCTGTGCATTACAGTTGTCTAATGTGTTGTAAACACAGAATAACAGGCGTGTAAAGGTGACTATAGGAGTGTTATTTCATGTCTACAGGTCGCTAATCATGGTAAAAATCGTATTTAGAAAGTCATAACCAGGTTTTCTATGCTCTGACAAGGAAAATATTTCATTTATTAATATGATTCCTACTTCACAGAACTTCACTGAACACGGTCGGGTCTGTAACTATTTAACCATGATAAATGAGGGCCGACTGTATTTCCTGCTGATGCAAGAGGGCGACTCCATTTGAGACACGGAGAAGGCTGGAAATTAGTAGCAATCGTTGTACATAAGGTAAGTTGTCCTAAAACAAAAATACTCACCTTCTTATTTTGTGCTTATACAGCCTACGTAATAATGTGAACTATGTGTGACAAGCATTTTTGAATATAAGCAACAGGAGACACGCTGAAGGAGCCTAGTTTATAATTTCACTGACTAATTTAGTCCACAGTTTAATACTTTGGACTTTGTTCTTATACGGATGTTTGTGCCACATAAAAACGAGCTGCTTTCCAAATTGTATAGTTGCCTGCATTATTTAATTGGATTCTGATTTGTGAATTTATTAAGTCTAAACTGTCTTACTTGTTGATGTTAGAACATGTTATTTTAGTTGACTATCGGTCATGATTTTTTAAATTACTTTTGTTGAGACAGAATGTAAAAAGTAAATATGGCCGTTTTTCTATAACGTCCATTGCATATTGCAGTAGTTGTCTCATTTTGCACAGTGGAATGGGAGTCGAGAGCACTGACCATTGGGCCAAAACCCCAGACTGTCAACCCAGCGTTCAGCGCGGCTCTTAAGGCAGAGGGAGTGAGGTTTTACCGATGTACACTTGCCGGCTGGCATCCGTTCCATTTATTTGTGAGTTGCATCAAGTGGCATCACCGTAAAACAACCATCATGTGTTCATTTATTACATAAGATGTGACCTGACATTAGTTTGAGGGAAGAGCTGCTGCTTACATCGGTATCAGTTGATACATTGGAATATTATCATATGTTACAATTCACAGTTCCACATGTCCAAAAAGCAGCAGGAAGAAGCAAAGCTTTATTAAATTCTTACCCCCATCCGTTTCACATCAATTACAATACATTTGTTCACTTCCCGTATTTTAAATGTACTCTATGCCAATTTTAAATACACAGCACTATAACCATGTGATAAAATAGGAGTCAGAGTTTGTAGTCATTGTAAATAAATGATATAACAGTCATAAATAATAAGTATATCATACTAATAACTGATTAAAGGGTTAATAGTTGGATGATGAGTGAGTCAAGACATTGTTCTCACAAACAATGAAGAGTTAGTACTAAGTGCAAGAGTGGTTAGGTATTATGGTATGTACCGTACACAGAGGTTCAGGACTCTTCTTCCTTGTACTTTGTCAACATCAACTGCTTGTGCTGTTTCTTGAAATGGCTCATTTTAGTGCATTTTTTAAGTTCTTTACTCAGTCCGTTCCATAATTTGATTCCACATACCGATAAGATGAAGGTTTTTAGGATTGTCCTCGCATATACTGTGCATTTTAAGTTTAATTTTAAAGTCATTTATGTATAGGTTGAACAGTTTTGGTCCCGCTATTGACCCCTGGAGTACACCGCAAGATACATTTAAGGCTGCACTCTGCCTCTTGCCATGAATCAGCTGAGATTGCTTTTGGACACCTGTGACCTCCTAAATGGGTCACTGATTCCAAAATCTTGGGAAAATGGCTTCCAAGAAGCTTTAACTGATGCAATACTTCCCAGTACTGTTGGCCATTTAGCATAGCTACAGTTTATATCCACGCACCGCAATAATCAGTTAATGCATTTGTGCCCAACTACAGTATAATCTAACCCTCAAATTAAAAATGGCATGATTGTAGTTAGTTTTCTCTCTGTACTTTTAAAAGTTCTGGGTACATTTACTTGGCAGACTTTTGAGTGTTTGTAATGGACACTGCCGTGCCAATACATAGGCGCACGTAAACAGAAATGGATATGCAACTTTTCCCACTCTCACAGCCCAGCCCACAACCATGGGTTTACTAACACTACTTTGGAACCAGCTGAAAAGACAGTGGCCCCCAGGCAATAAGATCAATATCTCCATTCCTCTGTCCGTCTGAATAAACTACAACACACCAACCTCACTGCTGGACCAAACCTGGTGTTATTATTAGCGCAATTATTACAAATATGAAACTTTACAGTATCAATAAATTCTGTATCCAAGCTCATCTAAGATGGTCTGATGTCAAACGAAAGGCTTAGCCGCATGTGTTTTGAAAAGTCTAAACTTGAAACACTGTAGTTCTTGTCAGCGACAATGTTTCTTTCAGGCAAAGGAGGGAAAATGGATTGCTACGGGGCTCTGGGCTATTGTTGTGGTGCGACGCTTCAATAGATGTCTTTTGTGAACTATGTAAAAAAAAAAAAAAAAGGTCTTAAGGATAAAGCCCAGCTCTAAATTACCACTGATTACCACCATGGAGAGAAAACAAACCACACAAAAGCAGCACTGGCATACAATTAAACCCCATGGTTGACAATTGATAGTAAAACTACACATTAGAAACTAGTTTAACCTGTATAACTAGAAATAACTAGAAACAAAGTATGCAAAAGGGAGGTAGACCATTACAGCATATCGCGTGATAGTCCATGATCCTTTAACGGAAACATAGCTACCTCTTGCAGTATGTGTGTATGTTAGCTTGCAAATTGTAGCATACCCCGTCTAGTGCACAGCAGGGGTGTCGGTGTATTTGGTACCTGCCCATAGGAAAATTTCATTGCTCAAAGCTTTCTCTTCTACAGCTCAAAAGACAATTTTGAGATTCTCATCTCAGGTTCATTTTAGTTTCTCTTTTGTATGAAAATGTTTCTCAGTTATTTCTCCTAAAAATGCCTCAGGAGAAATAAGGTGAGACATTGGGTGGGGACTTGACCAGCTTGAATTTTTCTTGGCAGACACTGTGAGGGCCAGTTTTAAAAAAAATAATAATAATAATAATGACATATTGTCATATGTTGCCATTTACTCAGACTGGGAATCAAAGCACAGTCCCTTGTGGCAAGTGCCAAGGTCATTACCCACTACGCCAAAAACAAACTCTTCTATTATACACAAGTTCCAGGAAGTGTATGTAAGTTCCTGATTGGCTGAACTGCAGCATTAATAGTTTCGGCTTGTAGTTGAACAATGCCAGCTCACTGTTTTTGTCTTATTTACTTGTCTTTGCGTCAGGGCTCTCCAGGGGAGCCCCTTGTTGCCCCCTTGTATATTTTTTTAAACTAAAAAAGATGTATACCGTCATGAGCCTTTCTAAGTTCTGTGTCGGAGTTGAGCGTGTGCCGTGCAATCCTTTGCCAAAGTGCTCGGGGCAGTGGTTTTTGGTGAGTCAACTCGGTCAACCATTTGTTAGCTTGTTAGCTTCCATTGTTACTAATGAACAATAGCAACTAAAGCGACATGGAGAGTGGTCCTGAAACTGGAACTAATTCATGTGACAAAACTAAATACTTTTATTGCAAATGTTGATAAGAAATCGGTGTAGAAGCTGTCAGAAAAGGCTTAAAAACATGACTAATTGACAGGTGGCAACAGGGGTGGCTCCTTACTCCGTCAGGAAGACAGAAAAGGAACGTGACAATACATGATGCCATCCCGATCAGACTCCACTTGTAGGCTGGACGGGGCCTTGTTGAAGACGTGATCCCGTCGGTGGAAGGTAAACTGCTGTCCTTTCTTGTGGCTGACCCCTCCCTTATCACATTTCCAAACGTAGTGTTACCTACAATGTATTGGTCAAATAGGTTTTGTGGCTCCAAGTGGGTTTAAATTAGGTGGAAACGGGCCCCAATGGCTCTTTTGATGCTAAGGTTGAGAGAATGACTGCAGAAAAGAAGAAGACAAAATAATAACGCAAAATTAAACTGAGTGTTGCCTTTTTTTTAATTCCGTTCATTTTTATTCATATTGGTGCAACATGTTCCAATAAGAAACAACATACACATAAAGTTTATACTGCACAAAGGTTGCAAAAAGGGACGACTTACAATAACTATAGTTGAATACCTGTTGTTCTGTACTCATCTTTAAATCCACAAGCACACACATGGGCCTTCTGTATAATCTTAGCCACTTTATGGCATGACATCAAGTCTACCTTCAATAAATGCATACAGTGCACCGTTTGTGCCATATACAGTGTAACCTTGGTTAGCATCTGCCCCGCTTAGCGTGCTTTTTGGTTAACATAAAATTTACTCCACAATGTTGCCCCTGTTTGCGTTCATTCTCCGTCTGTCTTGTGTTGTTCATACACCGAGTGAGTCCAGCTTTGTTCTTAATGTCTTCTTTTTTATCACAAAACATCTTTCCTTGTTAGCATCCTATTAGCTAGCTAAACAAAATGGCAACCGATACCGCAAGTTATGTCGCCCGTCGATGATGTCATTAGCGGTTGACCCTCAAAAATGTTAACACAGAACATGTTTTTATAGTTTTACAATTATAGTTTTAAATGAAAAGAATAAATGAACATGTGAGGTTCCTTTTAGCTTCACTGAAAGTGAGTGTTCCCAAAGACACGATGTGGCAGCGAGATCAGTCTCCATCACCTTGCTGTTTACAGTCACGTCAAGAATCACGTCTTCAAAGTAACATGAAATGTTCATTTATCCCTTTCATTCATCATTTATATGTATTTAGAATTGTTTTTATAATTGTAAAACTATAAAAATGTGTTCTGTTAACATTTTTGAGGGTGGGAGGGGTGCTTTATTTGTTCATAGAACACACACAGAATTTCCTTCCTTCTTTCAAGCACTGTGTTGTGTGCTGATGAGGTCTTCAAGATAGGAATGCTCCGATCAGGGTTGATGATGCCGATTCAGATTCTGATACCGATCATCCATGAGTGAAATCGGCCGATACCGATTTGTAAATTTTTCAATTCATATATCATGAGTGCTATTGGCCAGAGGCCCCATATAAGGAGGAAGAGTTAGGAAAATTCCAAGGTCCCCTAACTGCAAGGGGCCCCAAAAAAATAGGTAATTTTAAAAAACAATAATAAAAAGGGGGCCAAAAATTCCTGGAATCTGTACTGCTTTTAATCTAAGATAGCTGCAAGAAAAGTTGCCAGACCTTTGATAAAAAAGGACAGAAACACTATTTAACACTATTCAAGAAAGAACACCTCCCAAAGTACAAAGGTAGCATCTGCTACAATGGGATTGTAATGTAAAGTTTCCAGAGTTAACACAGGTTGCAGGGGGAATGGTTTAACAGAGACACATATCAGGTAGTGGGTCAGGCCACTACCTGAAAGAACAAAAACAAAATTCAATACAACAAAATTCAAGTCAGCAAGTATACAGCTCTAAAGGGGGAGTGATATGACGACGTACGTGCTCCTACGTGCTGGCTACGCGGGGAAAATCGCATGAGACACACACACAGATTTTCAAACGCGCAGACAACACGCAAAACCCGTAGGAAGAAAATTGGGATGCCTGCGGCAGGCAACTCCTCCAACTGTACAGTCTGGTTTTCCTGACCTCCATGGACCCACGGCGGCTGCTCACATAGCGTAGCCCACATTAATGCACCTTACCCGGCCACGGCAGGCGGCTCTTCCCGCTGTACACTCTGGTTCTCCCGGTCACGATAGCCGCATGTGGCGTAGGAAGCCAGTACGGCCATCTTGCAAGCAAAAGTGAGTGGGCTTCACGAGCCTCCCCACTGAGTGAAACAGACGATAGCTTCACATGAAGCACACCTAGCACGCACGAGTCGCACGCCGCACTCACAATCTAAAAGCTGTGGCAAGCGGCCACAGTGGCAAGCACGTTGCTGTCACGTTCTCCCTAAAGATGACACACTTGCAACCCCTCTGATACCCTACTTTCTCTACGTGTGGTAACACGTGGTAACACGTACATCAGGATGTAACTCCCGCTTAACCGTCCACTCTTTAAAAGTTTGTCATTTACATGTGTTTCACTTTGTTTTCTGCATGCAAAACTGTAATTACTCTCTATAAAATGTGTTGATAGTTGTCTGGAATGGATTAATTGGATTTACATTGTTTCTTATGGAAAAAACGGATTCGTTTTTTGTACATTTCAGCTTTCGTTGGACCTGTCGGAACAGACTAATGACGAAAACCGAGGTTCCCCTGAACATGGTATCACTAGTGAAGACAAGAAACAGGTCCCATTTTCTTTTCTTTACATGTTCCTCCATTATTTTGATGGATGCCACCTTTTCCACTGCATTTTGGTCCCACACCCACTCAAACTAACACGCACTTTGACTTCACAAACATATCTTTGTCTTTTAAAAATCCGGTTCAAGTCATTCGCACACAAGGGAGAGGAACAACACATCCAGCTAAGTACTAAGCCATTAATAACAGGCGTCACTTTAGTTTGAGTCATGCAACACAAAGCTGTTGTGCAACCGAAAGAAAAGGCATGCATTCACAGCTCCAGTTGCTGTTGCATTGGTATTAATGTAAATAGCTTGCACATGCACACAACAACAGGTTTTGTCTGCTACATGATTGCGGGTACTCTCTTCATTTGTGAGGATTGTGTAAGGGAGTTTTAAACATGAAACAGATGCACAACATTTGCACAACACTATTATACTGCTGGAAAGGTGAGAAATCCTTGCAATAATTAGAACCATTGTGCATTTTGAGACGCTCAAGCCAAATGGCAGGTGATTTTGGCGGTGAATGCAATTTAATATCTAATGTTAGATATGGCGAACAGATTAAGATACATTCTTTTGCCACCTTTATCAGATTAACAATGGCGGGTGTTGTTTACTGGTAATGTAAAACCACCACATCATTTTGGTAACGTTCAGAAAGTAATTCTAACTGCGCATTGTAAGAATATGGAAAAGCTAAGCTGCAGAGTTTCATTATTCCAGTATTACAAAACAGCCGTCATAATTACATTTTCCTAATGCGGTGTGGCTGCTGCCGTTTAACGTTCATCTTTAGACAATTAAAGAGAAGTAAGTGCGTGGCAATAAAGTGGTTACGTTTTACTACGTTGGAAACGTTTCAGCCAGAGCAACCCACAAAATGTTCGTCACGCTGGAATTCGAACGACTTCAGTCTCGCCGAAGACGTTTACATGAGGCACTTCCGCGTCGCTGAGTTACAACCCGCTTTTTTTTTTTTTTGCGTGGAATTTTATGGCTTTTTCTCTTGTTTTGAAACAAAAATCTGCAAAGTGCCGACGCACGGCAGCTTTCTTGTTTGACATGGCTGCTTGGTACCTGCTCTGAAGACAAAGCAAGCAGGAGGGAGCTTCACCTCAGGCTGTAAGCAGCCAGAGCATTTAAGTGTGTGGGCGTTGGAGAAGTCCCAACTGTATAATTTGTGTTAAATGTCAGGAAACAAAGAGGATCTTCACTTGACAGTTTTTTTCCAAAGAGAAGAACGATATAAATACACATACAAATATTCAAAGGACAAACAACAGCAGGTGAACCATGCTTGGGTTTCTTTGCGAATGCAGAGCGACAGCAAGAGGAAGATGCCAGACTCTTTCCTACAGTCTTTGCGACGATTTAGTCAGAAGGCATCTTTGCTCCTCTTCCTCATCCTCTGTTTCTTCATCCCCGGTTTGGGGAACAGAGGTCAGCAGTTGGGTGTCGGCATGGACTTCCTCATCGTCTGACTGGATCACAGGTGTGTCGGCCCCGCCCCCGCTAGTATCGCTGGAGCCTGATGATGTTGATGACATGCGTGATTTTGACCCGCCGTGGACTTCATTTTGCCGCTGCAGAGGTGGACACGCCCTGTAGACGACCTCGGCTTCTTCATCCACTTCGTCTTCATCTTCGTCCTCCGCCTCTGTGAACAAAAGCTGCTCAAAGTGCGTGTTCTGTCTTGTTTTGCTTTCTTTTGGTAACCTTTGTTCTTCAGTGGCCCATGAACTGAGATGATAGCAGAAACACAAACGTATCTGTTCACCGAAAGGCTTGTTTAGAATAATCGCAATTCAAATAATTCCATTAATGCAACTATCTTAAACATGTTGCATGCGTGGGGGAAAGGCATGATTCCGACATTCAAGTGCTTGAACTGTGCGTTTTTGCCACAAAAATGTTTGAAGCAGTGGTTCTCAACTGGTTTGGCTACCTGCGGGACCCACCATCACCCCATAAAGACAAGCGGTGACACAAACTGTGGACATTTTTCACCTCAAATATGTTATATTTAATGGAAAGACATTAAATTGCAGTTGAAATTTGAGGTGCTGAAACGAAACATAACACTGTGTGCCGGCACAAAACAAATTTAATGATCATTTCAGGAAGTTTTTATCCACAAACTTATCAAAAAATGTCGCTCGGTTGATGGTATAACTGGGGAGTTCAATCAGCGCAACTGGACTTGGACCAGGATGAGAGGTGAATCAGCTTCAAGAAAATCAAGCAAGGTCATTTGCTCTGATTCAACTCTTCAGATAAACAAAGCTGCAGTTAAAAAAAATATTTCAATATAAAAATGAAACCTTTCTTCTGATTAACTCCCTAGGTAAGTTTATTAATAACAGGAGGCCCATTTCTGCGGAAGACCATCTCCCAGCCTGGGCGAGTAGTTCATTGCGAGCACAACACGAGCTGCAGCGGTGAGACCCTGTCTTTCTTTATGGCGTGCTCTTGTCCTGCAGATATCTGCAGCCATGTTCTTTCCTCAGCCACACACGATACATCAAGTCTCTAATCGATGTCCTTCCTCTCCCGCTAAAGATTGACAGTCGCCCAGAAACATGGCAGGCACCGTGTGGTGGCGTAGCAAGCGAATAGCACAGACAAGAATGCAAGGTGCATTCACAGACATCGGATCATTACAGTATTTTGGTATGATTTATTTATTTTTTGGCCCAAGCAAAAACCTACAACCCACTGAAAACGGGTCCATGACCCATTTTTGGGCTGCAACCCACCAGTTGAGAATTTCTTTTCTAAAGCCTAAAGAGATTTTGAAAAATTCACAGCCCTAACAGCAGATCACCCTTATGCTAACTGTTAGCATAATAGCATAATAGCATGTTAACATTGAAGATGAAAACGCTGTCTATATAAAGTGTATACATTTCCAAGTAGCAAAAATGCTAACATGCTAATACACAAGGGTGGAATTATAAACTTATAATAATAATAACAAATAGATGAAAAATGGTGCAGAGTTGTAAATGTGTGAATGCTTGCCAGCATTCGTACAACAAGTAAGGCTGTTACACCAACAATTTTATATCCCAACAGTGAATTTTAAGGCAAGAAATTAGACTGCTAACTGAGAGTTTTGCCAAGTTGTAGTTTTTCAAGCCATGTTGTTCCGATTGTGTACGTTTCTGATGTGTGCCGACAGCGACAGTGTTCTGGCTCTGGCTTTCTGTGTCACTAAATCAATCAAAGTATGGTTGTTCCTCACCTACCATGTTTATCTGCTTAGCCTGTTTCTTTGAGCTGAAAAAAGTCGTAAAAAGTTAGATGTGCGGCAATGTAAAAAAAAAAAAAAAAAAAGGGACGGCAACAATTGCTTTCAACACAACAGGGGAGGAGAAGTGAATTTCAGGTGTTGAAGGTTCACACTGTGGTCCCGGCTTTCTGCTAGTCCCTTTCTACAACTGATGCCAGCCTTTTGACTTCCGCCTCAATGCAATTTATATTAGAAAAAACAAACACAAACCTGGTAGTGGGGATGCAAGCGCTCCCTCGTCTGCTCCTGAGCCCGAGTTGAGGAACACATCAAGGGCGTCTTGGTCGGAGATGTCCATCAGGTCCATCTGCTCCAGCACATCCACGTTCACCTCCATAGATGAGATACTTCCCATGGGGGCTGCAGACACAAATGAGGTGTTAAGTTAGTATGAAGCATTAGAAGCATTGTGTCCCAAATGATGTTCATCTATTTAAGCTGCAACATATGTGGCGTTGTTTTCAAATTCTTCTATTAGAGCATTGTCAGAGTTGTCACCGTCACTCACGTTTCCTGCTGTCTATCTGCAGGTGAGTTGAGGGCAGGTAGTTGTCCACATCATGCTGGTAGACCTCTTCAAAAAAGCGCTGTCTCTCCCTCAGCTTCAGATGCTGTGCAGAATCATTGTCCAACACTCGCTGGGAATTGTCTGTCTCCGCTGAACAATAGCAACAAGGTTAGCTTCAGCTTTGTTCCTCGGATTCCCCTAAAGTTGGATATATTCCTAAATAATGAAAGTACATATAAAGACTGAAACGATACTGTGGACTGCCAGAGCCTGTCATGAAGTCCTACATGCAATAGGTCAATGGTTTCCAAACCTTTCACAGTTAGTCATGAAGTCATGTACCCCTAATCTTGCCCACTTAAAAAATACAAACCACAAACGCACACAATAATACTGCTTTATATGACATATTTAATTCATTGTGATATGAATACTAAATTGATTTTTTTTTTTTTTTGGAAAAGGAAACCTTTACAGAAGAGCATGTCCTCGTGTGTTGTCCCGCCAAGAATACACAAGGACATGTGCCAGGCTTGTGTGTAGCGGCTGGTTTAAAACATGATTTAACTCAAGTGCTGACAAGCAGTGGTAAGATGTGATGGACTGTGATTTTTATGCTATTTTGCTGTGTTTTGCCGTAACAACACGACATACAAAGAGTCATGGTAAAACGATGCAACTGATGTTGCATATAAACATAATAATTCGAAATAATTATGAAAACAAAGGCACATAAAATACAAAAAAAAATAAGGAAATTAAATAAATATGAGTCTCAGTGTCTCCTTTCTTCTGCACTGTTCTCCCCGCCCCGTGCAAGCTGTTGACACAGGGCGTTCAGGCGCATTGCGTAACTCTCAGTGTTAAGCGCTACTGTAATGACGCTGTTTCACATTTTTAGACGATGTTTGGTGTACGCGTACCCCACTTTGGGCAACAGGTGTTGTAACAGAAACATGAGGCTGTCGGTCTCTTATCGTTTCTGTCCCTTCAAGGTACCCTACATCACTGCTGCCTCAAAGCACACAAGTTTGCTTTGGATCCTTGCTTGTGGGTTCCTTGAATAGTCTAAGTCAGGGGTCGGGAACCTTTTTTGCTAAGAGAGCCAAGAAAGACACATTTTTAAAAATGTATTTCCGTGAGAGCCATATACAACTAAATGTGTGTTATTAAGCATGACCAACAATTTTAGAGCATAATACTGTAAGTCTCTGAATTATTATTTTTAATAACGTTGTTATATTGAAGCTAACCAATAATAAATACTGTAAAATACTTCTTACCATTAATGTGACTTCTGTGCTTGCGGTAGAAAATGGATGCATGGATTAAAGTGCATAAAGAAGTTTTATATTTTGAATGTTATTTTTAACCCTGTGATTTCTGTCAAATAAAATTACAACAAAAACATTTTATTGTGTTAAAGCCAGAGAGCCAGATGCAACCACCAGAAGAGCCACATCTGGCTCCCGAGCCATAGGTTCCCTACCCCTGGTCTAAGTGGTGTAGAAAAAGGATGGCTGGATAGACTCCTTGTATCAGTCTGACCCCTTGTGGTAACTGTCAGATGTCACTTGCGTCTGAGTAGCATCAGAGTCAGGTAGGATTCATTCAGGATAACAATGTGCCTTATTGTTGGAAGGGGTCAGAAACCCTCCAAGTACGCTGAAGCTAACAAAGTGTTTTTTTGTGGTGTGTTTATTTTGATTGTGGTGTTTTTTCCGTGTACAACGTGGGTTGCCCAACTGACCAGCTTTGGTTGTGTAACTGGACTAAATTTTTCCTGACACACGCTGTGCCTCCCCCCACCCCCCACTTGTCTGCACGGGCTGACACTTTGACTCATGTCACCAGTGTGTTTGTTCATGTGTGCGTGTGGTCATGTGTGAATGTGTACACAAATATGTTCATTTTGTTGGTCAGTGAGTGACCCTCAGTTGGGTGCCCAAGGTCGCAACAACTGGGTGGAGGAAGCCGGGATCGAACCACCAACCTTCACACCTCCTGAGCCACTGCCGCCCTAATTAATGAATTGTCGCTGTTTCATGGTTGACTACGGCCGATTAACAGGAAAAAAATATGCATCATGTACGTACTGTATTATTGGCCTAAATTAAGCATTTTCAAGCCTAAAAATGGCTAAATGAATGAAAATACAAATATGAGGGATTCAGAAGACGCTTTCAGACGTTGATGAAATGTAGTATTCTACGTTGGTCACGAGGTGTCAGTCGTGTTTTCTTTTTTTTTTGTCCTGTCCAGCCTTTAGGGCAGATAGTATTGTTGATGGAAAAGCCCTTACGTGCTCAACAGATTTGCTCTGCCAGGGAAAAGTGTACGATACTCTTCCCCTGTTATACAGAATTTATGTGACTTTATTTGATGTTTTGTTGTTATGCAAATTTGGAGTGGTTGGACCGGAGCAGGTGGGGATAGAGAAGAAGAGAAAAGGAAACTGAGGGGCGAGTGCAGGAACAAGAGGTGGACAATACAGAGAGAAACAAGAACAACAGCAACAACAGCAGTTTTATGTGTGAATGTGTAATTGTAACTGAGAATGTATGAAAGGAGAGGCACTGCCTCCCACCAACCAGCAAGCCCCGTCCCACACAGCCAGGCCGAGCCGAGATCCACCGCCCTACTGGGGCGCCGCCGCAACCGGAAAAGAGCCCGACCACGGCCGGGAGCACAGCCCAGCCCGCCCCCGGCCACCGTATGCTCGATCCCCGACACAGGACTTCCCCGCCCAGGGACAGAGGAGGTATCACGCTCCCCCCATCTCTGCCCGGGCGGCAGAGATGGAACATCCAGCACCCGCCCCCACGGAGCAATCGCCCGTATACCCCCATAAAATAAAAGTTAAAAAATTAAAATGAAAAAAATCAAATAAATAAATATATAAAAATAAATTTAAGAAAAGCACTCTCGCACGCACACACACACACACACCGTGGTCGCTCCCCCGACCCGAGGCGCAGCAGAGTAGGTGACACTGGGGGCCCAGACCGACAACCCAGATCCCGAGTCGCTGAAAACGCGGACCACTGGGGAGCAAGAAAACACCAGGCGCCCTCCACCCCAACAGCATAACGACACCAGCAAGGCAGACAAAGGAGCAGGCGAGGGGGAAAGCCAGCAAATGAGCAAGCAGGCGGGCAAACGGGTGAGCAGCAAGGCAACCCACCGCCCCGCGCTAGCCGACACCCGCGGGGCAGCAAATCCCTGGAGAGTGAGGGCCGCGCCCCCCTGCCACGGGGAGGCCGAGGACCAGAGCCGAAAAGGCGAGACCAGCAGCAGCCGCCGGACCCCACCAGCATGAATCCATTCTTGTATGTGTCGTCCATCGCTTAGTAAGTAATAATTCACTTGATGTAAACAAGGCAACCCTGTTAAGTTGCTCCCCATTAGCCTACAGTTGACATGAGCGGTCCACATTTGCTACTAGATTGTACCGCTCTGCCAGTTTATTTCTAGAAATATTTCTTTTAAACAGGTGAAGGTGGCTGTTCTTGTAGTTTTGTGTTGATGATGAGAGCACACTCCCCCCCAACTTTGATATGTTACTTTGTTTACTGTTATGTTACTGTTTATTGAATAATTCTTGAGGAGGAATGAGCCAATGACGAATCTCTAGTTTTTTGGGGGGGGGTTTTGGTTCCCAAACTTTTTACAGTGGCCTACCCCTTCAGACATTTGGCCTGAAGCCATGCGCCCCCTACTGCTGCACACTTAAAAAACATGCACTTTTTCATCTTAATTAACTTCAAACATTGAACATTATTAATTGGTTAATTAATTTGATAGTAATTCCGGGTCCAAAATGTGTATTTTGCATGGTCACATTTTGATCAAGTTGCACATGAGCACTGATAAATAAATAAGAAATCATCCTACATATCTTTTATTCCAGTCTGATGTTGGCATCCTTCCATTTGAATGGGTTGAATTCGAGCATCACTTTTTTTTGTCCACTCACAACGGCTATGGTTTAAATCTGCATACCAAATTGAAGGAGGAAAGTGTAGCAATCATGATAAAGCACTATCTGAAGTACAAAAACACATACAGCCAACGATAAAGCCTCATTTTAGGGGGAATCCTCACTCACAGTGACCACTGCGCCGTGCGGGGATCGGAACACCAATATGAATGAAATCTTCAAGATTAAACACTTTTAGTGTGCAAAATAATCATCAAACTTACGTATGTCTTCATATGATGCACACAGGGGAATTACCAACTCCGTGCTGTGTCACCTTTCTACTTGTGCCGTGAGGCGTTCAGGCGCACTTGTAATTGTGAGTGTTATGCGCTAATTGTTTTTCATTTTTATTCACGTACCCCCTATTACGCGTATCCCCAAGGTTACGCGTACGCCACTGTGGGATCATAGGCATTGGAGTATCAACTGAGTGGAAGATCCCTTCTTAAATTCCATGACACTTGTGATCTGTGATAAGACAAAAGGCTTCTACCCAGAAACCTCTTCTCTGTCCAAGCACACACTGAATCATAATAACCCAAGGCTTGCTCTTATGTAATGCTGGTACAATCCTTCAGCTGCGCACCCCTACAGTATATTGCAGTGCAAGACCTCCTGCCTTGGCAGCCTCTACACGCATGCAGAAATATGACAAATACTTTTATTATGTCAATGCTGCACCGCATTATGCAACCTGAGCAGTGCATTGATGTCAGTACAATGTAAATGTAGTGTCAGTGATTGGAAGTAAATGCTACCACGGCTCTGCAGGACTCAGATAACCCTCATTCAGGGTAATACAACGATTCGATACTAGATTAAAGACTTTCTTTTTTCTCGTTTGCCAAATGTGCTCATCCATGCCTGTTTTATGATGATGTTGTCAGCGATTTCTAATGCAAAGGAATGTGGCTCAAGATGTAAACCTCTTGCATGAGGGATTATGTCTGATTCCAGGGGCTTACCTCTGTTCCTCATCCACTACTTTAATAAGTCACTCTGACAGTATGTCTCTGCATTACAGTTGTTCCCCCCTTAGCATTCAGTGTGTATTGGTTTCACCCTGCTGTCTGGGGCTGTACTCTCTGTGATGAGAACATTCAGCTACGTGCGTCATTGGCTGCCGTGTGTCGTTTTAATGGCGCAGTCATAGATCAAGAGACCTGGAAGCCAAGAACAAATGTTGCTATTGAAGCAAACAGTCACATGGTATGGCTTTCAATCCCCTTGTGACAAGGGGAAAGAAATCCCGTGATCGCCTGGTGAAGTGAGTGCTTATGTGGGCAAAAGAAAGTACTTGCGCTGCATGAGCAGTCACATGTGACAGCCCATCTATCTCCAACAACCTGCAGCTTCTATTTCTCTCTTGGGGTCTAGTGATGGTGCGACCCAGCTCTCAGCAGCATAGGATCTCATCATCTTTAGGTATTACTGCTATTAGCCAATCACTCGCCTCTGTTGGCCGTGCGGCCACAGCAGTCCATCAAGCCTAAATCATTTATGTGTGAGATCACTGCACCACAGCCACCTCCCCCGCCATGCTACCCCACAGCACCTCACACCCCACACTCCTAGCTGTAAACACACTGTTTATTGATGATGCTGGTCACTCTGCTCGCTCCTGATACCCCCGTCCTACCTTGCATGGTGCCATCCTGCAGGAATCCCCACATGAAGCACAGCCACCAAACACCATATTCACTGTCACACTGAATGCAAGTAACGGTAATCAATGAATCTCCCTCTCGCTCTCTTTGTCTCAATACTCAGGTCAGAACCCCGCCAGCTCTGATAGTATCTTCAACCACGTGTGATCACATTGCGTATTCCCAGGCCACTTCCATCCACATAACCAAAGCCATTAGGGCTCTTCACTCGGGCATAAATGCAACGATGACCTCCAGTATTCCCCACTGCTCCCTATTTGGATCTGTCAGGAAAGGCCTTTAGGTAGTCTCCGCTGAGTTCACATGTAGTGCTCACGCCTCTGCATTAATTATCATGCACCAACTTACAGAGAATATTCTTAAAAGAGGCAAGCATTTCCTTTACTTTGCATTTTAACACTAGAACTCTCGTGAGGTCCTCACTCAGGAAGCAAGACAGCGGTCATACCTCACAGTCACATTCCAGGCAGTAGTTTTGATACCTTAAAATTGGTATCAACACTGTTGCTCTATTTGACAGTTACATTTGTTTGAGCTGGTCTGTTTATTTGACCTTCCCGTGGCTGTTGAAACAAGATCACTTACATTTGGGACAGCAGAGAATATTATGTAAGAACCATGCGGTCTCTAATGTACTCAATGTATGTGGCAAAGTGCAGCAGTCATTCATAGAGATTATTGGTGCTGGTATGGTTTATGTCAAGCACAGACACAAGGACGTCATTCACATCCTGGTCAATTGTTTGTGTTAAAAGTCTAGCTCAATACTGCATTTGTAAACATCACGTATAGGACGGAGGCCTATATCGCAAACTTCAACGACAGCTGTTAAATATCATAATATTAACCAGTAAGCTGCAGAAAAAGCATGGTAAAAGTGTGTTACTTACATGCCAGACGTTTGTTGTGGTTGGTTGACCCTGTAGATGACATGATAAAGTAATGGTGTGGGTCAGATTGCCAAGGCTGCAGCACAGGATGCTGGTGCAAGTCCAGCAGGTCATCTAGTCATTGCATCTCTTCAATTTGCCACCACAATGATCCTGCACGTCGTCTTCTTGCTCTGCTCTGCCTTTTTTCTGTCGTCCCTGACTCCCTCTCCCCTTTGTGATCACCCTGGTCGTTCTTTCTAGGTTTCCCTGGCACTGCTTCACACTTGCGTTCTCACTGTCTCTCTTTCTCTCACTCTATCTAGCACACACACAAACACATACTCGCCTTAGCTCGCTCTGTCAGATGAACTCAGCAGGGTTACTGGGAGCTGTGCAGCTCCTAGACTGGCTGAGTGATAGTAGGCATTGTGGCCCGTACCAACTGGTAACAACAGGAGGGGTCGCAGGATCAGGAGGCTTTTTATGTAATGTTTAGGAACATACCAGGATTATAGTGCTCCTGTTTTTTTGATTAATTAATTCACCTTGTTTTAGGATGAAACATGTAGCAGCGGAAATGTGATAGGAGTGCAGCCTTGTAATACAGTAAAAGCAACATTACTAGATTATGTTCATAAACTTAGAAAACAAATAATCACTTTATGTGTTTCCACATGGTGAAGCTTTTTATGTCACTTTTTTTAAACATTGCATTCTTACACTCCAAATCCTATTGAGACAAGAGCTTTATAAAATTGTCTAGAATTATTTTTTGTGAGTGGGGGTGTCCCCGTACAACTTTTTCACTTCTGATACGATACCAAAATTGCAGCCTTGCGTATGGTTCGACAAAACATGCACACTTTTATTGCATATTTTGCAGTGTGGAGTGTTAGATTGGCTCGACCAAGTGATATTACTCAGAAAGAGAACAATAGTCAGAAACAGAAGGTATGAGTAAAACTCACCAAACTTACTGATGTGCCCACTGTAGCGTAATGTAGCGAGGCTGTAGGTCGGGGTTTCCAAACTTTGTCCACCTGGGGCCCCATACTGAAAGGACGCCACATTCATGAGTCACTTTGCATTGACCTTCTATGGTGAAGTGGAGGCGGAGTTGCGTACGCACACTTTTCCTCAAGGTGGAATCTATGAACCACAAATTGTGTGAATGTGTGCGTATGTCACTTTTTTTAGGTCTGAATATTTTTGTCCGGACACACATTTTGGGTTTCTGGCGTACGCTGACTTGTACTCAGATTTCCACGCACGGTTTTATAAACGAGGCCTCGGGTCTTTTATGAGCCTGATGGTCAAGGAAGCCACAAAACCTCTGCATCCTACTTCAGCTGGATAAACCTTGGCCTTCCATCCTCGTTGTTGTGCATCAGCTGCCAGGTCTGGGTAGCGCAGTTTCTTTCATCCATAGGCCTCTTCGGTGGAATCCTCCCATGGGACCGTGAGCTCTATAATGTTGACCAACTTTAGTGAAGGGGACCATAGCACAAAGTCTGGCCTGAAAGTGGTGGTTACAGTCTCTGGGGGAATGATTAGTTGCTTGCCAATATCAACTAGCATCTTCCAATCCAGGCCATGGCTAGCTGTCAAGCTTCTGGTTTGGTCGGTGGGGTGGTTAGGCTGTTTCTGTCCCTCCCGAATGAATGTTAGTACAGAGATGGAATTGGCAGCTCTCAGGGGCGAGGAGTTGATGGTGCTCCTATTGCTCACAAGGGCTGCTGCCAGACTCTTGAGGTCCTAATTTGTGGTCTTGTGTGAGGCTGGTCCTACAACTGGTCAAGATGTGTTTGAGAATCGCCGAGTTTGGGCAGAGGGCGCAGGTTGGATCCTCGCCATACCACTGGTGAAGGTTTTTTGGGGATGGGAGCACATCATCTGTAGCTCTTATGGTAAAAGTGATGTTGCTTGCGTCCATTTCTCAGAGCTGCTTCCAGGTGAGCTTTCTTCTCTCCACACCTTCCTACCTCATCCATTGTCCCTGCTTGGCAAAAGAGACAGCTTTTGCGCTTCTTTCAGGCTCGTCTTGACGGCACACCTCCTCTACCACCATTTTCCTCCTTTATGAGGTTGAAGCTTTTTGCCAAGTTGGTTCATTCACTGCAATGCCAATTTGTCCTCTCCCCAGCTGGACATGTCCCACAATGTCGTTGTGCTTCAGGGCTGACGTAGCGTGCTGTACTGCATCGGATGGTTTCCACTTCCGTCCCGTTAACAGAGGTGGTGCAGCATTGTTGACCGTCTGATCTCTGGAATCCTTCAAAGTCATCTGTAGTCTCACTTTAGAGCACTTGTATTCTTTGGTGAGACTCGTGATAGGCAATTCAGGGACTCGTTTGCCGTAGATGCTGATGTTGGTCAGACATGGTTGGTTCGCGCCGTCTTCTCCACAGTTGTTATTTGGAGATCGTAGATTGTGGGTGGCCACATTAACCTGGGAGAAGTCCAAATTGTAGGCACCCGAGTTTGAGCTGGCAGCAGTGTCTTGTTGATCCTATCCAGACAGTTGGTGATGTCCTGCTGTAGTACCTGGACCTGGTCTTTGTCCCTGAGGCTTGCATTGTACCATCTGCCCAGGCTTTTGACAGGTTCCTCTGACACCATCGGTATAGGGTCGTCACCAATGCAGAAGTAGCCGCCTGGTGCATGCTCCAGTAGTGGTCAGTGTGGTCATATCATCCATGAATGCTCAGATAGGTGGAAGGCAGGTTCCGTTCTTAGTTTGCTCACCTCCCACCACCCATCGAGAGGCCCTGATGATGACGTCCATGGCCATTGTGAATGCCAGGGATGAGGCCGTGCAGCCTGCCATGATGCCTACTGAATTCAAAATGTACTGTATGTGTGCGCAGGCAGGCTCCACTAAACTAACTAAATATCACTTCAGTTCTTAACGTTTTAACATAAGCCACTTTGTTTTCGTCGCATGTTGGAAATTCTTTAGCTGTTTGGTCACATTCTTTGTTTAAAAGTGCAGCAGATCGTTCACATGCTGAATCTGCAGACTTGCCTGTTAATTGTCATCCATGAAACGGCTGAACTTAATGGTCTTCCAACTTACAGTAGTAGTTCCAATTGCTCTGTGTGGATGCAGACATCTTATAGGTGAAAGGCGGCTTATGGTGAAAGGGAGTGAAAAGGGAAGGCTTATAGTTACATGTTCTTATAGTTACACGTCCTCTGCTGGTTCCAATTTTGTACTTAATTGACATGAAAAAATGAAAGTCTTATTGGATTTACAGGATAGCTTGAGCAGTGATTCTCAACTTGTGGTCTTAACCTTGTGCTTTTATTCTGAAGCAGATTTTTAGCGCAGCGGGGTGTCGTCTATTAATACTCCTGTAGGTGGCGACAACACTCTGTAGTGCTATTTGAAACCCGCCATATAAGACCAACAACTAGGGATGTAAATCTCTTTTTAGTAGATGATTCGATACCCATCTAGATACACGGATTAAGATACAATTACGAAATGATATATTTTCAAAACAGAACGATTGGATACGACTCGATATAGTGTGCAAACGATACAATTTGATTCGACAAGATTCGATTCCATACGAGTCAGCGGTTACATTTGTTGATGTAGACATCAATTTTACATTAAAAATAAAGAAGCCAATTCTATAAAAGTGGCATTCTTGGTGTTTTCAAATGTATAAAAGAGCACATCATATCCCCAAGTATGCTGTAAGTCAGGGATCCCCAACCACCTGGCAGCGGGAAATGTTAGGGCGCAATGATAAAAAAAATAAAAAACACACTTAAAATAAACAGCATTTTATGAAAATGGATATCAATTTTGGAAATATGGCCCATTATTTTATTCAAAAAAATAATATACAGTTGATAATGTGTTTTTGGATGTTTCAGTAGAGTAGCGACTTGTCCACTTTGTTTGACGTCCTTGAACACACCATGTAACCTCACGTCACGCGGCACAGATAAAACTACTATACTGTATTTTTCCCATTTTACTTTCACCTCATATATGGTCCCAAATGCTGATCCTATGTGGAAATGCATAGAGGTAAGACGTCTTTGATGACCCTATTGCGTGCTAATGTACATATTTGTTTGGTGCACCTCTCTGAAAAACAAAGTCCAGGCTTGCACTGGTGGATGGTGGGTCTGTATTCATTTAGTGCTTTTAATTTGATGTTGTTCCTGTCTTAGTTTTACACAATACATAATAAAAAGGATAAATTGGATCGCGATAATGTACGTATGTTTTGCTGATTTGTTAAAAATCTTTCCCAATAACTAGCTAGCGCGCTGTTAATGCTAGCGCTACTAATGCTAGCGCTGCTAATGCTAGCGCTGCTAATGCTATTTCGATCCATTCTCTTCTTCGGTCATGCTAAGCTACGGAGCATGCGTGACAATCATTTGCGTTGTTTAAGAGACACACCAGTTGTTAGCCCGATGGATGTCTCCCCAATCGATTAATCTAAGGATTTATGGCTGATAAAAATGCCCTCCCTCCCTAAAATCATATACACTGAAATACAATACTGAATACTTAAAAAAAAGAATATAAAAATGACACAAGATTCAAAATACTTGAATTCACTCACACAAGAAGCATTAATTACATAAACAAACACAAAAAATTTAAATTCAATTACGTAAAATGTCACTATATACATTAAAATAGTTTAATAACATAAAATCTAAAAATCGACATGGGAGTTATACCAACTATGTTTGATTTCAGTAAATAACATTATTTGATGCAAGATGTCACTTACATAAAATTACAATTTCATAACACCCACGCATATAATTTCACAATTACGGTGCATAAGTGGTAGATAGTTAAGACTTATATTTATCCAGTAGGGACTTATTAATTTTGGATTTGAAAAATAGTTGTGACTTAATATCTTTAAGTTCCAATGTTAGTTTATTCCATAATCTACATTCCTTTTATTGAAATATTGTGTAATTTTAGTGTTGTACTGATATGCATTTGATATAATTGGTGTACTTGCCTAATTGAATATTTGCATTTTTTATTGTGAAAATGTTGCAAAACATTCCTTGGCATTTGATTATTAAAAATGTTGCACATTACCAAAGTCGTTTTCAGTTCAATAATATATAAGAATTTCAAAAAATCTGAAGTTATTGAATAAAGGGGTTGTGTGATCATATTTACTTGCATACGAGAGTATTCTGATTACTTTCTTTTGACTTGTCATTATTTTACGTAAATGAGTCTGTTACGTGTTGCCCCATATACCTGAACAATAATTTCGATATGGCAGAAATAAGCTGCTATACAGGATTTTAACAGTTTTCTGGTGAAATCGGTTCCTCACGTGACGCATTGTTCCTAAAGTTTTTGAAAGTTTAGAGTGGACAAGTGCAATGTGTTGTTTCCCACTGAGATTATCGTCAATAAGTATCCCCAAAAATGTACTCACACCTACTTTTTCTATCTTTGTGTCACAAATGTGTATACCTTCTATCCTGTCAGTGTTCATTTGCTTGTTATTCAATATTATCTAATTGGTTTTAGCTAAAATTATTTAGCTATAATTATTATTTTTTAATTAAATATTTGCAGCGGACCAGTCACAAAGTTTTTCAAGCTCAGCAATCACTGTTTCAATTAATTGATCATAATCTGGATTGGAACAAAGAATAGTTGTATCATCAGCAAAAAGTATGAATTTCAACATTTCTGACATGTTTCCATTATCATTGATATAAATAATGAATCAGTTGGGGCCTAGTACTGATCCTTGAGGTACACCGCATTCTATTGGTAATTCATGAGATTGAATATGATTTATTTCTACATATTGAGTTCTGTTACTTAAATAACTCCTGACCCAATCATTAGCGATTCCTCTTATTCCGTATTGCTGAAATTGTTTGAGTAAAATATTGTGATTTACGGTGTCAAACGCCTTTTTAAGATCAATAAATATTCTCACTGTTATCAATCGTTTCTCAATATTGTTTATAAGTTCCTCAGAGAATTAAAAAACTGCTGTCGAAGTTGATCAATTTTTCTGGAAACTATATTGACTAGAATATATAATATTTGGTTTTGTCAAAAATGAATCAAGGTGGTCACACGGTGGCCTTGTGGTTAGCATGTTGGCCACACAGCCAGGAGATCGGGAAGATCTGGGTTCGAATCTCTGTGGGGCATCTCTGTGTGGAGTTTGCATGTTCTCCTCGTGCGTGTGTGGGTTTTCTCCAGGTACTCCGGTTTCCTCCCACATCCAAAAATATGCATGTTAGGTTAACTGGCGACTCTAAATTGTCCATTTGAGTGTGAATGTTTTGTCTATATGTGCCCTGCCATTGGCTGGCGACCAGTCCAGGGTCCACGTTTTACAAAAAAAACGTTCATTGTAAGATGATCACTAATATCCGTTATGAGAGCACCGCTATGATGTTGTTTCAGTGCTGTAAGATCCAGTTCTCAATGATTGCTTGGTGTGGGCAACACTTTGATGATATATGGCATTGGCCTTTGAGGTCACAGCCAGGGCTTATTAGAACTAAAGACATGAATCAAACTGTGTCGAAATAGCAGCAGAAGCTCAATGGTTTGTAATTATTCTAAATTTTCCGTTTTGTCGTTCTTTGCATTAGCTTATTAATTCAGTCATGGGCCACAGTATACACATTCTAGCGTGTAATGAATGGACAGATCAGATCCACAAAGTGCATGAATCCCAACAAGTACACTCGTCCAAAGATCTACAGCCGCTGATGCACATGGAGCGTTAATAAGCACTTAGCATCATGTCCCCCTGCAGGCCGTTTCCATGATAAAAGACCTCTAACAGCCAATTATGTCACACCCCAGCTGATGGAGGCTCTGTCGTCCAACCTTTTGCAGGCGAAGCCAATACCACATCATCGGTGGCTTGTTCTATTTCTATTCTTACAGTGAGGTGAAGTCTAGAGTAAATTTGAGTCTTTTCATACCTTATGTGTCAGTTGGAGGTTGGGGGACTTGTCATTTGTAATTCACGTGATTTAGATAAATAGATACTTTTATAGTTTCAGTGATGAGCCGCAAATAATGTACAATGAAACAGCCACACTATCTGGTGACAAGCTGTATCGCCACCACTACCGTCCGGCAAGCATGAGCGAGTACATGTAAGGCAACAGTGACACCTGCTGGCAAAAACGACGCATTACAACATGAACTCTATGCAAAAGTTGTGTGCTGTATTGAACTTTTTTCAAGCACAAAACATGCACTTTTAAACGTGTGTTTCACATCCATTTAGATTACATATGAAATGTGTTTTAACCATTGACTTACGCCCGTAGTGTCTTTGTGGGAGCTGATACACATTGAAACACCGCTTTTCAAAAGTGAATGTAAATTTGAGGCACTTTTAAGCATAACAGGTGAACAAAAGGGGATTTCCAAACGCTGTTTCACAGCGTTCATGTTGTGTGTGTGTGTGTGTGTGTGTGTGTGTGTGTGTGTTTATGTTGCCCTCTCAGCTCCGTCTCAACTGGTTTCCTCTTAGAAACTGTGTTATCTCAGCTTTCTGCACTGTTGCATGAGGCTTTTGAGTCACTCTGTGATAAATACACACACAAGCGCGTGCACGTACGCAAAGACATGCGCCGGTTCACGGCCACTTTTTAGCCATACACCACGACCCCGCTGACACGCAGTAAGCAGCTGCTTGCGCCATAGTGACAGCCGAGTCAAGTCACTGGAACTTTATTAAAAACATCACACTGTGTTGTGTAGGGATAGTCTGGGGGTCACCATGGCAACAGACATCCGAGTGCCACATGCACGAGCATGCACACCTGCCTGCCGGTGTTGCCGTCTGAGTCTCCCGTCAAGACGGCGTGTGTGTTCTGGTTCTGTTTGCTAAATGTAGCAGAACGCAGAGGCGACAGCGGCAATGCTTTTGCTCTCAGACAGAGGAGCACGCTGCTTCTTCAAGGTGTTCATTAGCCATTGTGTGAGTTGGCAAACGTCAGGCGTTTTGTGTTGTTCGCACACACTCATTCTTCTCCATGCATTTCTTTAACAACACAACCACTTCTTTTTGTACCAGTGTGACAGTGACAGCTTCCTAAGATGTATTCAGTGCAGAATTGACCTTGCCAGGCTGATTACAATAGAAGGATGTTATATCATCAATACCTTCTGGCTGACAACACCAAGCTGTATCGTAACGAAGCATCGGGCATGCTGTGAGAGACAGTTGGCATGATGTCCGTTTGTCATGTAATTTCTTTCTGAATATAAGATTATGTTTCTGAAGTGAAAATTGCTAGGCAAGATATTCACTTTTTGAGATTCACTTTTTGCAGCGCATTGATTGTACTTCATATTTTTCTGTGGATTTCAGGGAAACTGTGTTTGTGCCAACAAAATATAGCTTGTGTGATATTCTTGCCCACAGAGCTCAAGCTGAGGTTTAGTCATTCGTCTGCATTGGTCATCAAAAATTGTTTACAGTATGCCATCACTGAATGTTAAAACCTTGTTGTTTAATTCGATTAACCATCCTGTGGATGTTGCGGAATCTTTAAACAAGATTTGATTTGTTGGGAAAACCAAACTAACTTGTTTTGAGAGTTGTTTGCGCAATTTAAACTTCTGTGAACTAAACGATGCTTTTCGTCTAAAGACAAAACCAATGAAGTTCATGACAACAAGATGCAGGACGGTGTGAGCGAACAGGAAGTCAGCAAAGGCTCTCTCCGGTGAGATGGACAGGAAGTCCCTATTGTTCTGTGGGTTGATCTGGATACGAAGACACACTCCGAGAATGAAAGAGCCGACACGGGAGATGAAGCCAGATAGAAAGCTGTTGAAGGGGAACGTACAGACAATACTTTTTGTCTATAGACAAAAAGTATACTTCTAAAATTAGTTAATTCTTAACCTTAATTCTAAAAGTAAGGTTATACTATAAAGTCAACTAGTTAATAGCACTTAAAACTAGGGAAGTTATCTAACGTGTAGAAATAAGATTTTATATTTTGGCAAGTGGCAAATAGTTTCCAGTATGATGTGTAGACAGGGGCTGAGCCGCCTCACCAATCATAATCAAACTTAAAAACTAATAATGATGACACAAAACAAGTATTAATATTTGTTCATTGATCTGTATTGTAAATATATTGTCTGTATGAGTCCGGTTTTAACATTTTCTTCAGTAAAAATCGCAGAATTTGCACATTTCCTGATCAAGTGGGGCTGCTGCGAGCGTGCCTGACTACCGTTAAACTGCACACCGACTAGGATCATGGCGTTTGCCTGTTTGTGTTTGTCAACATGTGGCCAATAATATCATGTTGCAGACACATTCATAGTACACCATGACTTTCTACAGCCCGTGTAAGGTCTTTAATGTAAGTGTGACATCATTATTCTTGCTAAATGGACAATAAAATACAGTGAATTGTCATACGGGAGGCACTTGCAGTGCTTCTGCATCCTGAAAGGTTCAGGCATGCTTGAGCTGTGAGGTGCTTGTCACTGCTGTTCTTCCACAGAGCAAAAGCCAACATTTTTTTTTGTTTGACAAAGTCAAATGCATTCAAGATATTTGATGCTCTGCTGAATGAATTTTGCAACAAAGTATGAGTACTTTTCCGGGAGAAGGAAAGGGTGCATGTACTTCATATACAGATAAACGGTCAGAACACAAATGTCCAGTTCATAAAAAAACAAACAAACAAACAAACAAACATGCCTACACACCCTTTTACAATGTTTGAACACCCTATGGTCTCATCATGTACCAACATGTCCTAATTTCTTCACACAGGTAAACAAAAACAGTCAAATTAAACCAACATTAAAGTTTTATTTATGTTTGTAAGGAAAAATACACGGGGGTCACATATTAGCTGGAGCAGGGGTGCCCATTACGTCGATCGCGAGCTACCAGTCGAACGCAAAGGTAGTTCGGGTCGCTCGTATCATCGTCACTTGTCATATGACATCAGTCAGCTGATATTAAGCGCCCCTCCTGATTCGCTCTTGCTCCCCCACGGCAATGGGGAACGTCACGTCTCAAACTACACACCCAGATGCAACTTTCATCTTTATTATTCCAATTATGGATAAACTAACTGAGCGGCGAGATGAGAAAAAAAGTTAATTATTGGCTTTCGCGTCAAGAACTCCATCATAGAAATGCGTGTTTTTCTACACTTCTGCTTCTTAAACTATTATTTCATGATGAATTGGAAAAATTGCTGAACCCTTTTTAATATGCTGCCTTGACTTCGGCTGCAGTGTCTTTTGCATAATCATTTTCATTCCTCGTATATCGGTAATGTTTGGTAGCAAATGCTAACTGGACGTAACACATGAACTGTGTGTCTAATGAACGCTGCGTCGCTATTTGGACGGACATGTTACCTGGCTAGTCAGGTTATGCACACAACTATTGAGGAATTGTGTGTAATTATCTTTATTGCCATATTGAATTGAATTGTGAATTATCTTTGAATGATATCAGTGACTTGATGACCTGTAAACTTTGAAACTGTAAATGTGAAATACTAATCATTAGTATTTTGTATCGTCGTTTCAAAGTTTACCGGTTGGATATTATATATATGTATATATAATTAATATTTATATATTATTATAAATTATTATTTTATGTTTTTTATATATATAGATCATGTTGACTTATAGCTTGCATGCTATACATGTACAATGTATACTCATATTTACCAAGACAAGTTTTGGGACTTGTTCATTTTAAAAGTAGCTCGCAGGCTGAAAAAGTGTGAATATACCCCTTCGCTACAGAATTACATTACATTATATATCTTGATGTGTGTTATTTATTAGCAGAGACAAAACATTATATAGTTATATATTATATTACATATAGCAGGAGTGTCCAAAGTTTTTCCACCAAGGAAAAATGAAAGGATGCAAGAGCCACTTCACACTCTGCCCTTTTCTCTATTTTTCCAAATTTGTTATATATTTTTTGAAATTTTACAATGTGCCGTGGGCTAATAATAAATAAGGCGCTGACGCAAAAAGCCCCAGGGCCGTATTATAGTAACATTTTGTCAACTAACACCAGTGTCCTGCTCCTGTTGGTGTGGGCTCGATGTGAATTTCCCCTCAGTGGGGACATCAGCAGAGTGTATATCGTTCTATCTATAGTATTTGAGGAGCAAGGTAATTTGACCTTTTCTTGTAAGCAGAAAAGACCTTGAAATGATTAGTTGGGTAGTACTGGCATAGGTTAAAAGAAGATGGGCCTCATTGTTGGTTCATGGGTCATGTTTTAAAGGCTGCGGGGTTTGGATGTTTCTTCTGGCGGTGCATTTGTCCGCGTGCATATGTATGTGTGAATGTATGTATGAGTATGTGAGTCACGCACCACTATGCAGCCCCCCTGGGCTTCCACTTCTGATGCCCATCTCTCAGCTCCGGCATTGCACACTGAACCCAGTGAACTCTCTGCTGTTTACACTCTCCCCCTCCTACCTCGCTTTCTCTCACACACTCTCTCACTCATGCTCGGCAGTTCTTTGCAGCGTTCTCCATCTCCCTCCAACTCCCTGCTGCACATTGCTCATTCTCATGCACTCACGCTCTTTTGTGTTCTTTTCTCTCGCAATCTTGCGATTTCGCTGTAAAACCACGCCTGTGTTCATCTACCTCTGCAGTTCAAGACTTATTCTGACTCAGACGGTCTGTAACTCGGCAATTTCAGACACTCAGGGACTCTTCTGTGAAAGGCCTGTCTCATTTAGCTGTTAGATGAGGCTGGCGAATGAGGCAGACAAGAGAAGGAGGTGGCAGGAAGGAGGAGGAGAGAGAGAGACAGAAGAAAGCGGATGTTGGTGCGATCCAGTTGGAGACGCCATCCTCACTTTACATCCCTCACATTCTCACTAGCGTGGCTGCCAATGCCATGATGGTCATTCCAAAAACACACACACGCACACACATTCCATCAGGCAGCAAAAAGTTGAACAGCTTTTGTGTCATCAGCACACTGTTGCCCACACCAAGACCCTTCTGTTAGATACAACATTTTCCAAAGGCAGAATGCTAACAATGTGGCTCTTTTATCTGTTTGTGTGCACGTCTGTGTCAGCAAATCTCCCTGTTTTCATGAATGGAGACGTGCTTGTGCGCGTGTGTATGTTTGGCGATGTCATAGTAAGGTGAAGGGAAAGTCGGCTTCCAGGAAAAGTGATAGACGTAACTTAACCCCGCTCTCCAAAAACAGTAACGTCATCTTCAGAGCTCTGCTTGAGTTGCACTTCTGTGTTGCATTGTGGGACTGAAACACACTATTAATAATCCTTGCTAAGTGTGAGCTGACTGCGAGGGAGCATGCGTGTTTGCTCGAAAGGCCATCGAGTTGCACAGAGGAGGTAATGCGCATCACATGGCACGCACCTCAAAAGTATCCCACCCCGTGCATGTGGATTTGAGCAAGGTGCAATATGGGCACCCTTGTGTGTGAGTGTAAAGACCGTGCACTCACTAGAAGTCACGGGGTTCGTTTTCATGCAACAAGCAGTCAGTCATGTATTCAAACAACTCACTTATCACTTGAACACGTTTCTGTAACTGTATCATAAATGATTCTTGTTGACTCAAGAATGCTAATGAGTCAATTTATCTCCGTGCTGTTATGCCTTCTCTACCTCAGGCGGAACAGCTTTGATGGTTTCTTCACTGGGTGGCACACATTGGAAGCACAGGGCCTGCTCAGGGATAGCACAGATACACCGTGCGTGGCTAATCGGGGGATCAAACCAGCGGAGAGGAAAAAGCGCCTCCACTCCGTGTCTCATTCATAATTCACAGGCACCAAATGAAGTTGGTACAGTGGGAGCAATCAATTATGGATGAGAGAAGGTAGGGGGAAAGAGAGAGAGAGATCAAGGGGTATAAAGAGAGACCCACCTTGCATGCAGCAGAGGTTTAGCATGCCAAGGAACTGAGGTGTTGGACGCTCTCAGACCTTAAAGCAATGGCACCATCAGCATGCATGCAACATGCGCCACACCAGTAGCGTGGTAACTTGTCGTCCCCTGGTTACCTCGTGTGCGTGCGTATGTAAGCGCTTACATTTTTTTTGTTTGCTTTTTTTTCTTCTGCGCTGACTCACTCATAGCGAAACTGCGTTTGGTCTTCTCACAAATGCCGAGAGACCTTCATAGCATTCCCTCAGCAGGTTACTGCGCCCTCTGAAACCCGGATATAAAATTGTTTCAGATGCAGCGTTTCAGAATACTCTTCAATCTCTTCTGTGTTTGACTCACATAGGCCTTGTGTCTGTGCTTATTGTAGCTGCAGTGATGAGACGCAAACCAGAACAGATTCTAGGAATTAGCGTTTTTTTAAAACCACATTTTCTCTTGATAATACCGTATGTTTTCATTTATTGTTGCACATTCAACATCCCCGAGAATGGACCGGAGTATTGTTGACAAAAAGTTTGGTATTAGTATCATATTTAAGAATTTATTTTATTTATTTGTACGCAGAATGATAAAAAAAAACCAAAACAATAACATATAATGATTCAAGACAAATAATTATGCAGGAGAGGAAAAGAAGCCGAATGGGCTTATAAGACATTCTCCCCTCCTATACAAAATCACTAAAACAGATAAACCAATAGAAGAAAAGGGAAAAAAAGCAAAAACACCAGTCCAGGGTTGTA
Source organism: Dunckerocampus dactyliophorus (assembly GCF_027744805.1). Lineage (NCBI taxonomy): Eukaryota > Metazoa > Chordata > Actinopteri > Syngnathiformes > Syngnathidae > Dunckerocampus > Dunckerocampus dactyliophorus. The sequence goes on from NC_072819.1 coordinate 42,835,572, forward strand.
GTCCAGGTTGCTAGTCATTGTATTATACAAGGGATATCATAAATTAAAAACTATCATTAATTTCAGCGTTCAACCAGTTGCAAGTTTTAAATTCAAGCTTGAAATGTTGAACATTTTTAGTGTTCTTGTTAAAATTCTTGTGTTTAGGCAAAATCCTATACATTGTACAGATTTTTAGGGATACGGTCAAAAGTCTAATGTTAATAATGACGGTAATATAAACATTATTATATAATTATCATATGACAGCACTCGTTGTGCGCGCTTGCTTCCCAATGAAGGTCGACTGGTCTTCATCACATTCTCAATTTTGGAGACATTCCCAAACAATATTTCAATATTTCAAATAGCTGAGTGCAGCGGCGGTCACTGTGGGGTCTCGGTGGGTTCCACACAAGCTGTTTTGAATCAGCCCCCATCATTGTGATTGAAGAATATGCTGTTGTGAATAGCGCCTGTCAGAATCTTTGTCTCGATCTTGCTGTCGCCTGCCTATTTGTTAAATGTCAAATATTGGAAACAGCTCTTTTTGTGCCGTCTGTATTTAACGTTTATGTGTTACGTGTCTCTTTGTGTGTGCGTGTGTGCGTGTGTGTGTGTGTGTGTGTGTGTGTGTGTGTGTGGGCAGAGAGGCTGTTTGATGTGAGTCAGATCTAAACCCAGGCTGGTTTCTCTCACATGTGTGGGACGCATCCAGATGGCTCGGCAGGACTGCACAAATGTCACTCTGATAATGAGACGTCAGAGAACGCAGGTAGTAGGTGTCCTGTGTGCTCGTACGACACCCGGAGGAGAATACCAGGACATGCCGAAGGCTGACAAACATTCCCGTAAAGCCACGCTAGTAAAATGAGCGTTCTGACGCTGAGCAAAATTAGGGAACGCCATGGCTTGGTTGTTGAGGTTAAAATAACATCAAGAACTTGAGGCAAACAATATTCTTCCATTCTTAAAGCGACAATAAGAAACAGTTTCACCAGTAGGGGAAGCCCAAGAGCAAAAAAAGAAATAAAACCCTGTAATTCAGGGTTGTCAAACCCGTTTACATTGAGGGCCACTTTGCAGTTTTAACTGTCAATATATATAAATATAAATATGAACCTCATGGTATTATAACACAATTTGATTATTATATTTTTAGTAACAAAGTGACAGATAACTTGTCATATATTCAAATAAGAGATTCATTTTCAATTTACTCAGGTAATGAGTAGTGACGTTACGGTAATGCAGTTCAACACATCTTGCAATTGAAGTAGCAAACAATAAATAACAAAATTGAAATTATGAATCGCAGATAAAATAATTTTTTTTTAAATTGTGTCTAAATGCTGATAAATGTCCAAATAAAGAAATGAGGCCAGTGTGGTTAATTACTTGCATAGTAATCCCAAGCAGTACTGTGATACTATGCTGCTTCTGAGCTATGAGCAGTAGAACGATGATTTCATAGGTGCCGTAATGTGATGCTAATGTGTATAGTGATGCTACCACATCATGGCTGCACAATTGCTTCTCATTCCCCCATGAGCTTACCTTTGGTCCTTTTGTGAAGATGCATACGAACTGAGAAAGCGAAAAGCTCACCCTATATTGCTCTCTTTATGAATTTATTGAGTCGTGAACTTAAAAAGGAGCAAAAGAAGAAAATGTCATGTTTGATTTGCAGCATTAAAGTGCTCATGACACCAAAAAAAGCAGTAAAAAAAACAAATTTATTGACTTAATGAAAGGTTTTTGTCATACTGCTGTCATCTGCCAGTAAACTACTACAAAATACGAGTGAAACGAAGTTGTGATTATCAAAACCCCCCCCAGCGAGTTTTCTGAACCGCAGCCGTCTTGGCTGTGACGTCAGGCCGAGGACACTTTCAGGCTACCAGACTCATCAAAACACAGCCATGGATGCACAATAAAGCGAAGAAAGAGAAATATTCATAACAATAAAAAAATAATAACATTCACTGATATGGTATTGTGATGAGTAGTTATTCATACATTGTACATTGTTACTGCATACCAGTGATGTGTGGTGAGGTTTATGGCTGGTGAGGCACTGACTCCTTTGGAGTTTTTTTATGTTAAAACTAGGGGTGCTCCGATCAGGTTTTTATGCTACCGATACCGATCATCCATGAGTGAAATCGTCCGATACCGATCACATTCATTCAGAAGAGCATAAAAATATATATGCCATTGATGCTGGCTTTTCCTCTGTTTAAGGACATCAGTGACAAGCGCCTTCCAGCCCATGCATGCCTGACCCCTTCAGGATGCAGCGGTACTGCAAGTGCCTCCCGTATGACATTTCTATGTATTTTGTGATCTGATTAGCAAGAATAATGACGTCACACTTATATGAAATACATGACACAGGCTGTAAAAGTCATGGTGTATAATGAATGTTTCTGCAACATTATATATTGGCGACATGCTGACAAACAAAGTGAGCCAACTCAGTGCAGATGGTAGGCGGGGCTTGAGCACTAAGCCAAGAAGCCGCACTCATGGTGGCCTCACCTTAAGTCCCTTCTCCGTATTTGATCAGGAAATCTCTGCAAATTCAGCATTTTTTACTCAAGAAATTGTTAAAACTGTCTGGAATCGTACAGAAAATTAATTTTTAATAGTTTTTGTTTTTGCTTTAGTTTTTGAGGCTCTGCCTCACCTGACCGCACGTCGCTGATACATACGTGTATACATTCGTTTTTTAACGTTCACAGAATGAGTACCGTCGGATGGTACTATATCAGTTTCGGCCTCTTCTTGTTGACAAAGCAGTTGATTGATCCTCTGGTTTAACACGCATACAAAATGGGTCACAGGTATGATGTTTGACTGGCAGTGATTGACACTGACAGATCTATGCAGAGACTGCAAGGTGCAAGACACGTGAGCAGCGGTCCCTGTTTAGCTAACCCTGAAATTTGGCATGAAGGCCGATATTAAGATTCGCAGAATATATCTAGTAGGAAAAATTACTTACTGCCACGTTGAACGTCTTCTGGGTTTTTTACTTTTTGTTTATTTCCATCTGCATCAGCGGTTGTGTGTTCGAGCGCTCGAGCCAAAGCCTGCCACAGCACGAGCAGGCATGATATCAAAAAATACAACAATAACATAAACAAAGAAAATCAACAAAAAATGCACCACAACATTATGAAACCAATGCATTCCATGCGTCGTTGTGAGAGGGAAGGTTCTCAAAGTGATGTCACTTCCTCCTTCTTCTCCAGTCTCTGTCAGGATTGTTTTCAGTGGCAAAAAAAAAGGTAAATATGTCAACATCGGAGCTCACATCAAACCCAGGAAATATGTCTTTCAATGTTATTTTGGACGTCAAAAAGAACAAAATTTAATTTTGGTGTCACGAGCACTTTAAAGGAAATTGTCTGGTGAATTTTAATGTTAATATCAACAAATGCAATACAAATGTGACTGATTTACAGACCGACCTGCACATAGTCAGTAATATTAATCCGCTGACCTGTGCTAAATGACAACTTCACCTCCAGTCTTTGAGGGTCTTTCAGGTCACCGTTACCATGGGAACAGCAAAGGGAAAAAAATCTCAGTTGCATCAAACAGTGACACCTTACGCCGTCACCGACAGACTTAGTTGAGTTGCACATCGAGTGTGAAAGCAGGAGTGAGAAGTTGTTGTTTATTTAATTTCCCGACCAGTCACCAGAGTGGCCTGTCAACCCTTCTATTTATCTTCCTCCCACCTGCGTGCAAAAACAATTTCACACTTTGCTTGTAGAATATTTCCTTTGTCTCCATCACACTATGGAGTTGGATCATATACTGCAGGTGCTATGTTGGACAGAATGCATGCGTGTAATGCTTTGACCTCATTCAGTTATTACACCGAGTCACCAACGTTCTCGCCCTTCCAAAAGCTCTGCCAAGCCCATGACGCTGCTGCACCTGTTTGTCTAACACGAAAAAAAACACACTTTATAGGTCAGCTTACTCTCACCAATGCTAATCTAATGACACAATTATGATCTAAAGCAAATGGAATGTGTATGTGTGTGTGCGCGCGCGTGCATATGTGCGTGCAGGGTGAGTGGTGCTGCTGCTGTATCAAACGTTGACCATTGCTGGCAGCAGATTTCCTCTGAGGTGATCTGTTACAGTGACAGGACAGCAAGTATTTTTAGCCAGAGACAGGGCAGACGAGTAATGATGCAGGAAAGAAACGGTGACAACAAGGAAGCGAGGGACAGAAATTTCAAGCAAAACCCCTTCAATCTTGCTGCTCTTCTGCGTAAAGCAAAGTGTAAAAGCTACGCAAGACTAGCAGCTAGCTACCAGTTGGTTTTCCTGATAACTCCATGGCACTGGGGATTTCTTGTCAACTCTTGTCCTTGTCATTTCGGTTGTGGTATGACTTAGTGTAGATTTTGTAAAGACCTTCTCCGGCTTTGTGATTTGGACAAAAATATATATCCCAGTATACATCATTTTATATCCAGATAGAGCATAGAAAACCTGTTCATGACTTTCTAAATAAGGTTTTTAACATTTTTAGAGCCCTAAAGACATGAAATAACACCCCTACACTACAATTATTCTTTGTTTACAGGCTACCGGATCACTGCGGGGACATAAGAGAAGGCTGCCGCTACCTCAGCAAGCTGCTGAGCTAACTAGTTAGGCACTTTTTTGAAAACGTTGCCGATCATCCACAATCCTTATGTGAAACATAAGAAATCTTTAAGAACCTTTAAAAAAACCTTTAAGAAAGTCTTTAAAACGGAGTGGGGAAAAATGATGAGGTAAGAAGCCAAAAACGTACCACTTCCACACGGAATGGGAGGAGAACTTTTTTTCACGTCATGTTGGACATGCCATAGCTGACTGCATGCAGTGTTAAGGTAATGTAATCTAATGTCATGTCTCATCAATGTACCATTACTGGCATCTAGTGACCAGAATACTACATATACAGTACAGTACAGTCGTCCCTCGTTTATAGCAGTTAATTGGTTCTAGACCCGACTGCGATAAATGAAGTAAGATTCAATCTTAATAAATGGAATATTTTCATAATTAGAACATTAAAAACCTATTTATGACTTTTTAAATACGGGTTTAAACATTATTTTCGCCTGTAGACATGAAATACCACCCCTATAGTGACCTTCACACTCACCTTATTCATTGTTTACACCACATTGCACAATTCTTATGCTGCAGGGACTCGAGACGGCTGCTATTTATTTATTTTTTAATTTATTTATTGTAAACTTAAGAAGCCAAAAACTTAACACTTCCACACGGATTGAGAGGATAACTTTTTTTTCCCACTCTATCATGACTTCATGCAGTGTTAAGGTAATGTAATGTAAGGTAATGTCTCATCAGTGTTTTGTGCCATTACTGCCACCTAGTGGCCAGAATACCACCTATCACATGTATTTCAATATGTTTAGACTAATAATCGACCATAGTCTACCACAAAACAGCCATCATTAATTAATGAATTAATTTCTGAAAAAAACGCGATATAGCAAGGAAGCGATAATCGTACAGCGATATTGCGAGGAACGACTGTAAATTGTCTTTTAATATTTTTTTACTAATACTGTAATAGGCCGCGATAGAGTGAGGGAGCGATGTTTGAACCACGATGTAGCAAGGGACGACTGTATCATGATTTTGTATTTTTGTTAAAGGACATGGAGGGCAACTAAGTTTAAAACAAATGAGCAAAAGAGGATGGATTAAAAATAAATAAAGGTATGATAGTTTACAAGTTGAAGTACTGTAATACAAATTCCAAATGAAAGTGAAGCATACTTGTCTGCCGTGATCTACACTTCTACGAACACCAGAGGATGATGGTGGTCATTGAATCGCTTTGTGTGTACAAGAAGATGAAGCTAAACCTATTAGCTGAGAAGCTTTCCTTGCAGAAGCCGTAGCCAGAGTAATAGATAATATAACTTTCAACAGCACTTTTGTGTTGTCGGTAATGTTTGAATGTGTGTTTCAATGACATCTGCTTTGGTTGCCATTGGGGTAGATTAAGTTAACTAAATAGAAAGTGCCAAGTAGTAAATTATTTTTAATTCCTGGATTACATGTCAATGACATCTAAATTGTTCAGGCTTACTATACTAAAATAAGTAATACTAAAGATGTTGGATGTGAATGTTCTTTCTCACATACTTTTAGTACTATCTATTGACCTGTTATTTTTGTTGTATACTTTTCACCGACTAATGAAATACCACACGTATGGTTTTCCATCTATTTTAATTCATTTGTGAATACAAAAATGAAGTTTTGGGGGTTTGGTTTGGTTAAAACATGGCTGTTTGGCCGTTTCTACACAGCAGGATCCATCCGGGAGTCATGTCTCGTATTAAAAGTTCTTCCAGAACATTGCCATTTATTAAACAGGTAAGTTGTTATGACGTTTTTCAGCTTCTGTAGCTTTAATTTGTCTTTTTGTTGGTGTAAACATTGCAGCCCTCCCCCTGGCTTCGTCTTCTTCGCTTGTGAATTGAATGTTGTGAGGAGCGGCGCCGTCACACGCCACGTAAACTGCCGTTTTAGTACCGAAACATGGTACCTTTTGAATCGGTGCTTGGTAACACCGACGACATTCAGTCAATGCCTCTCAAGGTACTCTTTTCGGTACCCATCCCTCTTGTAAGCTTAGAGATGTGCAATATGGCATCCTTTGATGGAAGTATCACCTAAGCGCTTCATAAAAGCAACTCATCAATGAATCAGTACAGTATGGTTATTGTTTTCCAATACGTTCGATAACACACCACACCATGTTTGCTATGTATTATGTCAAGTACATTTCATAGACAATTAAGTGCTACCTCGGTTTTCCCCACCAAACACACACGCATACGAGCGCACAGAAGCACATTCAAATGTTCATGTAAATAAAACCCCTGATATTAAAATCAGTTTAGCTGACGTGTCCCAGGCGGAACAAATGGCCAACATGTTAACTCTTGGTCAACTAAAGACATCACCGGTGCGCCATGCCCAGGCGCTCATGGAGTGACAGCGCAGAGCCAATTCCGTTTTCCTGAGATCTACACACACTACCTTTGTGATCAACAGGTATATTGTGATCACTGTATTGGGCACCCTTGGCCTAGTGAGCGTATCAAAGCACATGCAACAGTCAATGACTTCATGACCCTGCTACTAACTGCGAAGTAAAAACAAAACATTATTGCATTTGTAAGCTGAGGCAAGTAGTGAGACGACTGTGCTGTGTGCTAAACTAATTAAGCTGCAAGGCTCATGAGATAATAAGCTTGGTCAGGTCTAAGAATTGATGAACTTGCTGGGGTTGAAATACGTTGGAGTTGCCTATAGGAGTACTGTACATCTATTTCAATCATGTTTCTTCTTTTGTTTGTCAAGCTTGTATATTCGCACATTGCACTCAGGGTTTTGATTTACTGTGCTTTACCTATTATGGACATTATACAAGTAGTAAAGGTTGGTCTAGTATTTGCACAAGCCAGTAAACGAATAGCTTCTATAGATTTGAAGTTGTCAAGGCTAAGTATCATCATTATGAAAGCTTCTTTGAGGTTGAAAAATAAATAAGGTACTTGGTGGGGTCTTGTTTTAGCCTTTCATACTGTATTTGTGTGAAAGGATTTTTATTTAGGAAACAGTGTTGTTTTTTTTTTCCAAGCCAATACTGATACAGATTACTTCCTGCTTTGCAAGACCGATGCAGATAACCTCTAAATTATTTATATCTATTATTTTTTTAATTTAGATTTAACTGTAGTTTGTGCACATCTGGAGGTAAGAAAGACTCAAACAAAGTTTGACCGGTACCTGCACCTGTAGATTTGTCTCTGACATCACTACTTTTAACAAAACAAAAAAGTGGCGGCTCGGAGGTACAAACCGCGGCTCCAAGAGGCTTACTGGCCGACAAAAGCCGGTATTTTCAACAACGGTAAAGATCTGGTCGTCCAGCGGCATCATTTCCAGGATGAAATCACAGACCGCTCTAGCCCTCGGGTCATCTCTGGCAAACTTTTTGCGCTTTTTAAACGCTGCGGCGATAGGAACAAGCTCCTGGTCTTTCTTTGCGGCTAGCTTTGGGGCAGCTGCTTTAACAATAAGGTTGAAGCTCTGTTTTTTTCCCTCCTCTTTTTTTCCCATCAAAGCTTATAATGGATTTATCGGTGTGACATACTTCCTCCTATAGGCCCTCTAATTATCTGTCCGATATTTATCCGGCACCCCTAATTTTTATACTATTTGACAAGAACCTGAATTTAATTGGATGGGTTTTGGAGTAATAAAAATACATGGAAAACACATTGTTCAGAAAAAAAAATTTCAGTGCAAAATAACAAAGTTAAGACAATAAAATAAAGGTTTTTTAACAGACCTCTGTCCTGCTTAACTTAAGATAGTATAAAATCAGTTGACACGCTATGTGTTCATGTTATATTATGTCCACTTTTCTGGCATCTTTATTTATTCACTTTGTCTCGGCTGTCACTCTGCCTCAGCTTTTTACCTCGGTGAAAAGGTTAATTGGGGTTAGTTTGGTGCTCGTTTTTGTCCGACAGGGAAGTAAAATCACGCTCATGGTGTACATGTCACTTTTTTTAAAGTGTCATTTATTAACTCCAGGCCACACCAGAGTATTTCCAGCTAGTAGTGAATAAAATGTTTTCATTTTGAGTGTACACTGCCCCACAATATAATCTTTTTTTTGGCACATTCTAACCACTTCCATTCTCCACAGCAAAAGCAGACACTTCCTTTAGAGATGTGATGGTTTTTGATCACATGATTTCTCGAAGAATGTACTCCCATGACAGTTTTTACAGTTCATCTTAACAGAGAACACCCTAAACATGCAAAACATGCATGTGACAAAGTCCAAGACAGAAAGCATTTAATAAAAAGTCAGATCATGACGTGCAGTGTTGTCTTTCCTTGCAACAACTACGAAGCAGAAGGGGAATAAAATGCTAGCTTTTACTTCTCCATTCACTGAAGTGAATTTTTTCTCTTCAGACCTTTTGGTTCTCTTATTGAGTAACAATTTCAATTGCCAAAAGTGGTGGTCAGGACACCCTGGTTTGCTTACAAAAGTCATGTGGTCCTCTCTCTCTCTCTCTCTCTCTCTCTCACAAAGACACGCACGCACACATACACAGGTTTGTTCCCTGAGTCAGCATTCTGCCACAGCTCCAGTTTCTCTACCCTTGCCCGACACTATTAGGACATCACTCTGTGTGTGTGCGTGTGTGTGTGCGTGTGTGCCTTTGTGGGAGAGAGCTTCTGTTGCATTTACATGGTCAGGTCCTTTCACCATCTTATGCAATATGATATTTTTCACTTTGCGAGTAACCCTGGATGCTCCCTCCAATCAGCCATTGTACCAGTGCACCATAAAAAATGCACGTTGCCCCCAGCTCTGCCACGATGCTCCCGATGGGCTTTGCATGTAGTGGTGAGTGACTGCGAGTGTGCGTATGCATGTGTAATGCGCTGGATACTACTAGTTCTGCAAACATGGACCCAAAATAGCAAACTAGAGAGGTGTGAAGTAAAAAAAAGAAAGAAAACTTTAGCAGGGGAGTACCTGACATGGGGTCGCACACACACACACACACACACACACTCAAGTACATGCACATACTGTAAGTGTGTACACTCACCAGACACTGCATTGGCTACAATGCCTGCACAATCTCATGAGATCACTGTATCTTGTTTTGGCCCCCCAAAAAAAGTCTCCACCTGGATTTAACTGAGGCAGGGGTCGGCAACCTGCAGCTCTTCAGCCTCCTTGTTGCAGCTCCGTTTACCGAGTGTGGCGATTTTTTTTTAACACCCAAGATTCAAGAGTTTTATTGTGTGCATTTTCGAAAACAGTTTGAAATATTCGACTCGCTGCAAGTCCGCAAATGCATGTAGACAGTTGTTTGTATATATGTGCTCTGTGACTGGCCGGCAACCAACCCAGCGTGTACCCCTCCTCTCACCTGAAGACAGCCAAGAAAGGCTTTGCAGCAGATGTGTGTTGAGATGGATGGATTGATGGATGGATGGATGGATGGATGGATGGATGGATAGATTTGAAGTGCAATAATACATAATAAATAATAATAATACGGAACAAGGTTATAAATCCAGTCCTAGCCAGTCCAGTCCTTCCACGACAAGAGGTATGTGATGCTACACATATCGGTATCGGTTGATATCGGAATCGGAAATTGAGAGTTGGACAATATCGGCAAAAAAGTCAATATTGGACATCCTTAATTAAGAATACAGTTGGACCCATGCAGCGTATTAATAACACGACGACAAGGCGCGCGCCATATTATACACTAATGGCAAATGTACGCAACATTTTGGCATGGTTTTTTTACGTTAACAGACTGTCTGCGATTGACTGACAACCAGTCACAGGGTGTATGCTGCCTCTTGCCTTCTGGGATAGGTTCCAGCATACCCCTGCGACCCTAGTGAGGATAAACGGCATAGAAGATGAATGTTTCAACTGCCAACCTGCAGTCTTCCTCAGAAGTGTCACCCGATCACTGACGTGTCGCTTATCAGCCGTACTTCCTAGGCATGGCCAACCTGATAGACCGCTCGGTGGTCTCTGGAGGAAAGAGTCTCAGGTGTGAGAGAGCATAAATGCCATTATTTATACGCCTGGACCTGTCAGCTTCACAAAACAAATTCTTTCTGAATAAAAGAAACTAAACATGTAAACATGTGGAAAGACACAACCTGCGGCTGTGGAAATGATCATCTCTTTCACAAGGGTCAAATTATTGGCATGCATCAAGCATGAGAGAACATCCAAGGAGATTGCTGAAACTGAACTGTCCAATGCATTGTTAAAAAGTGGAAGGACAATGGGGAATCTACCGTCATCAGTATGAGGCCTGAACAAAAAATGACTGCACCTCTGGACAGAATTAAATGTTGCGACATTGCAGAAGCTTGTGGAAACGATGCCACAGCCAAAGCTAAAAGCGGTCAAATGAAATATTAGAGTGTGACCGTATTTTTGGCCAGGCAGTGTGTAATAATGCTCAGTTTAGAGAGTTTTACAGTTAACAATATGGCTTATTACTGTGGCTGTAGTTTTCAGTGGTGTAGAACCACACTGCATAATAGTGACAGGTGTGCTTTATATGGATCACGCAGAGTTGTGAAATGATCTCTGTCAACTGCTGAGTGTGTGTTTTGGCTCTCTGTGCTTTCTCACTTTGCGAGAGATTCTGTTTGTACCAACAAACAATTCTCATTCTTGGCTTGAAGAATGGCATCATTCTCACTAGGTCTTTTCGACATACTCTCTGCTTTTTTTTTATGGCTAGTGGTTTTAAACAGCAGCCAGCTCCGTGGGCCTCCATGGACAAAAAGTGAGTGTTGGTTTTTCCTGTGGTCTTTCTTACACCCCTGCTGTCATCATGTGCTTGTCAAGGCATTCTTGACTGCGCCTCATCGCTGTACTTGTGTTTACTTTGCCAGATTATCCCCGCCTAGTTCATCTGACACATATTACTGCCTACCGGCACACCCAGTCAGTGGTGATTTTGCAGTCGGGGCAAGTGGGGTAGTGCCCAGCCAAGATCCAGCAGATGATCCGTATTCTAAAAAAAAAAAAAGCATGTAATGTAATTCAACTTGTCATAATTGTGCTGATGTTAGATTTATTTCCTCTGTGTGTCTGTTCCACTTTGTCGAACAGTGTTCTTGCTAACTTAACCTGTCCTTTCTCGACTAAATGAGGCAGCAAAGCTCAAGTGGTGGAGCGCCTAGCAACAAGTGGCCATGCAAATGCATGACTTGACCAGGAAAATGAATACAAGCAATTATGATGATTGACATTACCGTAAAGCACCGTGTATAAACCGCACCCGTGTATTAATCGCACCCCCATTTTCAGGCTCACAGCGGGGGAAAACATTTTTTTAGTTCATAAATGCTTGCCAACTCTTTCATCTCAAATCAACATGCGTAAAGGTACTAAGCAATTTCAAAAAGAAGAATAAAGGAGAAATCTGAACTTTGGCATCTAGATCTTTAATATTATGGCTAAGCACAGATTAATAATAATAATAATAATAATAATAATAATAATAATAATAATAATAAATCAAAATAAAGAAATTTGCAATTTTCAGAGATGTTTTGATATCTTATCTTTCTCTTTATTATTATTTTATTGCATTGCTTCAGTGTGAATTTGAATAAACTCCAACGTTGTATTGTATTTTACATTGGAAGCTTAGGTTAGCTTCAGTGTATATTGAGATCGTTTCACTGTGTGAAAATACAGACAGCCGTCAGATAAGTTAGTTGCATACACAAGCATTTTCAGCAACTGTACAGCAGAGGGCGCTAAAGTCAAAGCAACTGTCTGACCCACAGACGGCTATTCTAAAATGGGCTTCTCGTCAATTTCTGCGTCTGGTCACCGACCTGTCATCGTGTATAAACCGCACCCCGATTTTTTGCTTCTTATCAGTGGAAAAAAAGTGCGGTTTATACACGGTGCTTTACGGTACATTGACAGGACTGTATGCAACAGGTTCCTACAGTTGCTTGGACCATTATAGCATTATATCCTGTCTCTACTTTGACTACACTAATGTAACACGCACATGTAATAGTTATGTTTGTTGCCAGTTAACGATAGCAATTTGGTCATGTTTAACTACTAACGTATATAATGTACAGTCGTCCGTCAGCACTTCGCGGTTCAAATTTCATGTCTTCACTCTGTCACGGGTTTCCAAAAATATATGAATTGATCATCATGCTGTTTTGTGCGCGCGACCCTTGCGAGGACGGCATAGAAAATAGATGGATGGATGCTGTTTTGTGGTTGAATATGCATACTGAAGCAATTTTTATGCATTGTTTGTGGAAATTACGCATTTTCACTTATAAAAATGGCTAAATGAAGTAAAATAAAAATATAAGACATTCAGAAAACGTAATCAAAGATGCTGTGAATGATATGTAGCATTCTATACTAGTCACTAGGTGTCAGTCATGTCACTGTAATGTTCGGTGGGACACCCAAGCCAGACTTGATCACCGGAACAACAGGCTTTTATTGCGGGTTTGAATGATCTCACAACAGGCACAATAATCCCAAATAAAAACATGGGCTACTGTTGCGGCCATAACCCAAGTCAAGCTAAAACTCAACTCTGAACCTTCTGTCTGCCCTCACTCAGTTGCCCTAGGGAACGCTGTTATAGAACACACAAGGGCACGAGTCTTATTCATGTTTTTATGGCTTATTTACTTTTCTTATCTCTACTATACTACTATATACTACTATATGAGTTTAGAGGTGACTATAGGGATGTTAGTTCATGTCTGGAAGGCTCTAATAATGTTAAAATCATATTTAGAAGGTTGTAAACAGGTTTTCTACGCTCTAACTGCAAAAATATTTGATGTATACATTAGGAATCCTACTTTGTTGAAATTCACTTATGGCAGTCAGGTCTGGAACCAACTAACCGCGATAAACGAGGGATTGCTGTACAGCTTATCTTAACAACAACATGAATGTAATTTATCGATCACCTCTTTGAGACTGCTTTTGTGCCTGAATCCCAACAGCCGTAAGTGACAGCCATGAACTGTAGTTAGTTTTACCCATGTAAATGGTTGTCTGTCTACATGTGCCCTGCGATTGACTGCCGACCTGTCCGGAGTGTACCCCGCCTCTCGCCGAAAGTCAGCTGGGATAGGCTCCAGCTGGGATAGGGTCCAGCATACCCCCGTGACATAGAAAATTGATGGCTAGATAGCCATTGTAAGGTAAAAAAAAGCACATTAGACAGTGAGAGAGGGTACTATACTTTTCCTGGTATTAGGTATTGGCCTGCCTAAGGGGCTCGTACCCCAACATTCCAAAAGCCACTCCATATATAAATGTTACATTTGTGATTATACTATTGGCATGGCATAAGGCATGCACAGAAATGACGAGACAGCTACAATTTTCTCCACTTCTGTTTACATCTCAGTGATTTAAGGGCGTTGTAGTGTGAATGGAGAAGTGAAAATGGGAGAGAAAGAAGGAGAGAGGAAATGATACCAAGTCCTATGTGAGGCGTAATCATCACAAGCACATGCACGCATGTGAACTCTCTTTCTCGCTCTCACACACACACACACACACACACCCATACAAAAACAACACACCATGTGATCTGTTGAGTGCTGTAGTCACACCCTCCCACTCTCTTGTTTGATCACAATCTCCTTCCTGCTTTCCATGCCAACTAACCCAAGTAGGAACTTTCACAAGATGATGCCTGTGATAATGCAGATATTCACTGGTGTGATTAGTGAACATGGGGATATATGATGACTCCTGCGTTGACCGAGTCTCATGTAATATAAGAGCTCTACCAGAGAAGATGTTTTATTTTTGGAGACGCTCGATATTGGCTTTTTACAGATATCCGATATAACGATATTGTCCAGCACTCAATTAACCATACTGATATTTACCAATACCGATATTGTCAGCAGCTCTTCCCTCAAGTTTATGTCAGGTGACATCTCGTGTAAGGAATGAACACATTATGCTTCTTTTACTGTGATGCCACTGGATGAATTTCACATGTAAACACTGTTTGTGTAAAGCAAGACAATGTAAGTGCTATATTTATTTTAAACAATTTGAACCTAAAAGGACACGTTCTCCTACTGCCAGCAAGTAAAACAGGTTCGTCTTAATACATGAACTAATTAGAATCTAATTAAATAATGCTGGTAACGATACAATTTGGACAGCTGTAAGAACAAAGTAGAGTGCAAAGTCTGGACTCATTCAATCAGTGAAATTATAAACTGGGCTCATTCAACACGTCTCCCGTCACTTATTATTTTGCTGCAGGTATGCAGTCTGCGTGTGACTCCAGGTGATTATTCGTGTGGTATTAGGTATTAGCCTAGAAATATTAAAGGACAACACCTTATTCCCCCCTTATAGCGCTTTACAATCATTGCAAATTGCATATTTACAATCCAAAGGCAAAATTTTGAAATATTTCCAAATATACTTAGCTCCCAGGCTTGTTACTGTGCGGAGCATGATGTCCTCACTTGTCATTGTCGGCAGAGAAACCGATACAGAACCGATAGCTAACTTTTTTATGTCAATATCGGCTGGCTGATATTGCACATCTTTAGTTATTTTTAACAATATGGTCATTATTTTAGGTGCACGGACTGGGTATAGAAGGGTATAGAACTCATAGTGGTGTGACCTGGGCGCTCCATCGATGTTATAGAGGACCAAAATTCATTAAAACATTTTAATTATATAGTTTGTATTATTTTATTAAATTGTTATCATTATTTGAATGATTAAACAGGGCTCCATGGTGCCCGAGTGGTTAGCATTTTGGCCGCACAGTCAGGAGATAGGGAGGATATTGGTTTGAGTCTCCGTCGGGCATTTCTGTGTGGAGTTTGCATGCTCTCACCGTGCGTGCGTGGGTTTTCTGCGGGTACTCGTGTTTCCTCCCACATCCCAAAAACATGCATGTTAGGTTCATTGGCGACTCTTAATTGTTTATTGGTATGAATGTGAGAGTGAATGGTTGTTTGTCTATATGTGCCCGGTGATTGGCTGGCAACCAGTCCAGGGTGTACCCCGCCTCTTGCCCAAAGTCAGCTGGGATAAGATCGTGACCCTACTGAGGGTAAGCGGCATAGAAGACGGATGGATGGATGAATAAATGTAAATATAGTCGATCAGCATTTGGGACCATAGTTGTAATATTTAAGTGTAGCGCATTGGCTTGGGAAGTGAGCGCACTCAATAATTAATAAATTAGATAAATAAATAAGGCTCAGCATGGAAGTGTGGAGCACTTCAAAAGCCTGACAGAATCTGTGGTCTTCATGATAATGCCCTTCTTATTCCAAGACAGAGGAAATGATGAGTGATGAAAACCAGTGAGAACGAGAACTCACCAGACTGCCACTTTTCCACTTTGCATTCGGTCATCTCAGGGAAAGGGAGCTTAATGAATTTTCATCATGTTTGAACTGAGGCAACTGTCTACTGCTTTTGCAACCTTTCAGGAAGATTGTATCACATGCAAAATTAAGCGTGTGGCCCATACAGTAATCAAAATGGTGGATTTACTGTGTTTTTCTGGTTTTAGACTTATTCATTCACCTTTTCGCCATGATTTATGTTAAAGGTGCTGTCTGCCTCAGTTAGGGACTGGATTGGGGGGAGCTAACGTTCGAATGTACTACATTCCGCCCTCTTCCTGTGCAGAGCATGTACGGAAGACACGGAACACACACACAACATATTTCCCAATGAGCTTTACAGAGAAATAAGAAACACTGAAAGACATGAATCCAATATGTACTCGATGCTATTGCGGTCTGAACGTATATATCCAACCTATATGTCATCATGTTTTGCCTGGCTCCAACATCTGCCCACACACTCGTCAGAACAGCTGTTGCAGCAAGTTCCCCACACACTACCCAAGCCAAAATTCTGCCACAAATACGCCAGGACTAAAACCGCGAGTTGGGGCCATGTTTACTTCCTTAAATATCGTAATAATAATAATGATGGTTTAGATTTATTTTACAAGGTAAGCAAAGCGCTTCACAATGAGCCCATTATTCATTCACCCATCGGTCACACAACGGTGGTGGTAAACTGCATCTGTAGCCGCAGCGGCCCTCGGGTAGACTGAAGAAAACGTGGCTGCTAATTCACGCCCCCGGAAAGTACAAAAAAAATAATGCCTCAACCCGAGAACTGTGATAAGTTCTCGTTAGCTTTCAATTTGTCACTTTCAACTTTGGTTCATTGTACAGTTCCAAGTTCCATTTGCCTTGAGACTGGAATGGGAATCTTCCCTTGTAAGCTGCTCATGTGACCTGGACGCTAAAGTGTGTGGACAGTGTAAAAGGAACAAGAACGTGCATATGACTCATTGCTTCAGTACTCAGGACATTCCCTTACCTTGCACTGCTTTCACAATGATGATGTGCACATGAAGATGTGTAATTGGTATTTTGTCTTTTCATGCTTGAAAGAGAAGCACGTGATGCCACTGCATGTTGATTAGGAACAGTGATTAAGCCCAAAAAAAGAAGTGCCGCCTGTGTCATGACTGTGATGAATCCTATACATGACTACAGCTGGCAGTGCGTACACCTGCTGCAACATGTCAGTGCTCTCTCACCTAGAGTGTGTCCTCTTCTCAGCAGGCACACCTTTGCCTTCATCCCTCCCTCCCCGGTCTGTGATTGGCCAATGGGGCTAAGAGGCTGAGTTGTTGCAACAAATGGCAAGAGCCACAGCGTCAGTCCATTCTGCAGCTTGAGAGAGGTGAAGGAGCCAAGCTGCTGGGCTGTCTGCCAATCATGAGCGTCAATGCCAAAGCTCCCACAATGAGCCTGACTGTATTACCACTGAGCTCTGTCTAATTATACACTCCATTGCAGGTAGGAGAACCAAAAAGTTAGCAAGTGTCAGGGAGCACTTGTAAATGAATAAGGGAAGAGTGAGGTGAGGGAGGGGTGGTGAGATCAAGAGATCTGGAGAGAGAGAATGCTCTCACAGGGAGATAGAAAGAGAGAGAGGAAAAGGGAGGGAGGAAGCAAAGAGGCGTTTAGAGAGTGAGAAGGAGGAGAGGCAGAGGCAGGATGAAGAGAGGAACGGCTGAGCAGTAGCGAGGAGAAAGACACAAAGTGGATATTTCTATGTGGCTTTCTACGTGTCTGCTGCCGCCGCCAAACTGATCCAATGAAACTCTCCAGTAAGGGCTACACTTAGGCACCCGGCGAGGTATGTCAGCACACTGCTTCCTCTTCTGAGTGTGTGTTTGTTTGCATATGCCTGTGTGTGTGCGTGTGCGTGGAAGACTGAGGCGGTGCAAGTGTGTTAGAAACTTTGAAGGCGAGAGGTCCAAGCATGCGTGTATCCCTGTCACGAACATCTCCGAATTTCATGTTTGTGTGCTAGTATGAAAGCATGAATGTTTGCTGTGCACTCATGTAAACTGGCACCTGTGTATGGGTGTGTGTGAGGATGAATGTGTGCTATTCACTCATGTACGCCAGCACCTGCATGCGTGTGTGCGTGTGTGTGTGTGTGTGTGTGTGTGTGTGTAGGCGCGTGGTGGGGAATAACCAAGAGAGTGTGAACAAGAGGGTGTGTGTGACTGATCCAGAGAGAGAAAGAGAGAGAGAAGTGGAGGTGCATCACTCAGCCTGATCAGGACTTTCAGAATTAGAGCAGTGGGCTTAAATAGCCCTGGTCCAGAGATAGCAAGGGGCCCTAGAGGAGGGCTGGGAGGGATTCAGAGAACATTGATAAAGGTAGGACAATCAAGAAAAGAAGTTAGGAAGACCAAAAACACAGGGAGCACAGTTGATGATGGCGAGATCAAGCCCCAGCACGCACAGGTGCATCAGGCAACTTCTCTTTTACTTGGTGCATAAAGTTGGAAGGGAGAGACCAGAGCTCCTTTCCAAGAATGTGTGCAAACTTGTAAACAATGCATTCACTTGAATTGATGGTGCGTGAAAAGAAAGGGCGAGGAGGAATAATGCAATAATGAAATAAAAATAAATCCAAATCGAGAATATGTATCTACTGTAGAATGTCCAAATGTACTGTTGTGTTCGAAAGTGCAATGTTTCTATTTTAGAGGTGAATGCAGAGAGAATAGAAACTCACCGCGGCTCTCCGTCAGACTCAGATTTGTCAGTTCCCACATCACACTGTTGGGACTACTAAAGTGTGTTTCGATCTACTCAACAACCACCTCATTTCCCCAAAACCCCAATCGGTACACGGTTATGACTTCTCCGCGTCTATTTCTGCTCCACTGATATCCCATGTGCAGCATTCAGAAGAATATTTCACTGGTTCAAACAGTCTTCAGCTGTAGATATCTGTCATGTAAGATGCACAATATTTGTCCCTGCTGAGTTCATTCACTTGGTGTAACTATGAGGATGTTCTCTAGGAGTACGCAAGATGGCACTGAGGAATTTCTTCTAGAGATGTTTGATCCTCCCCCGGACTTTCATTGTGCTGCTGTGGCCGTGCTGTTGCATAGTTTTAGGGAGAATCAAACACACGGCTCATGTGAGGCTTGATTGAGAGTTTTCTTAAGTGGCTGCTGGCCCTTTAAGAGGTCTATTTTTGCAAAGGCACACATGGAGCAGGAGGCTGTGCATAAGAGGCAGTGGCACACGGATCAGAATGTATGGTCTCTTCCTCACTTGTCTGACTTCACACCACACATCCCACCAGACCGTAACCTTGTGACTAAGTGACTGCAAGAGAGTGATCAAAATCTGAGCAGGTGCTCACTCAGCACAAGCTCAAACAGGAACATCATCAAAAGTGAAAGAGCTACAGGTTTTGCAACTGACAAGAAGAGTCAGCCCCTTTTCAAGTGGATCTCTCTGAAGTCTAAAAGTGATAATGAGTGGGAGCCCGCGTTAAAAAGACACCCTTATGCACACTTTGCACGAGTGTGCCAACATTCCCACATAGTTGTTTTGATATGCAGATAGCGCCGAAAGAAATCTGAAAACATTTATGCCCCCTTCTTAAAAACACATAATTCACCCACACGCTCCACAGAAGAAAGAGCACATCTCGTAATATTTCTTACTCTTGGAGGCACATATAGAGCTATACGCCCACGTCCAAAAATTACTTATACATCGTCAATATCAGGACCCTAAAATAATCATCTTTATGCAATCTGCATGTTATATAATTCATAGCCTGTCATTATCACAGGTCTCCTTCACGCCCTGCTGTGCCTCTCCACCTACCTAGCTCACAGACAAACACACACACACACACACACTCTGTACACCTTGTGTTGACAGCCATATACTCTACTCCAGCACTCTCACCCACATTGAGTGTGTGCTATCCTACAACCTGGCGGTTGAGTGAGAAGGAAAAAAGGTGAAAAACACAGGGAACATTCATGAATCTGTAGAAATGCTGTAATCCCTCGTTTGCCGCGGTTAATTGGTTCCAGACCCAACCATGATAAATGAATTTGCATGAAATAGGATTCCTTATTTATAAATCAAATATTTTCCTTGTTACATCATAGAAAACCTGTTCATGACCTTCATTGTTAGAGCCCTCTAGACATGTAATAAGACCATTATAGTCTCCTCATATTACCCAATGTAGTAGATATAATCACAGTGTGGTGACATGTGGAGGACAGGAAGTGACAGTGAGGGTTCAGAGTTTTAGCATGGAGTGGATTACGGCCGCAACAGTAGCCCGTGTTATTATTGTGATAATTATTATGTTATTATTATTATGCCTGTAGGGGTGGGGTGGGAATCTCTGGCCACCTCACGAATCGATGTGATTACGATTCAGAGGCCTGCGATGCGATGATAAAACGATTATCGATGCATCTCAGTGCATCTTTTTTTGTGATCAATAGTTTGTCCATTTTTTCATGCATAATTTTTTTCTATATATAATTTATTTTTACTCACGGTGTACTACTAAAACAAAGCATATTTGTAATGATCCAAAATTAAAATAAACATGAAACTGATGAATTTACTTCCATTATCTTTTAATAATTGGAAGGTTACCTCTACCAACATATTTCCCATTGCACAGAACCAGCAGGAAAAGTAAAGTGCACCAGTAGTAGCATGTAGAAAATTAACAAACTTCAGCATATTCTGAGTAACCAACAGAAAAAAATATTCACAAATAAATAATAGACTTCTGAATTCAAAATAAAATCCTGAGCATAGAATCTCTGACAAAATAATATTTTTGCTTTATAGCAAAGTCAAAAACAGCTTACATACAAAATATAGATTTCTGTACTAGCAGCTCTCATACAAGAATAATGCTTGCAGACGTAAGTATATTATTAATAACCACAAAACTGCTCTTATTCACAATTGCAGTGTCAGTGAAATAACGTTGCAATGGGACGTTCTCACTGGTTCCAAAGTAACAAAGCATGAAAGCCCTGCTTCTCAACAACCGATTATGGCCACAAATCCTTCGCAATAAAAGTCGCGATTGACTTTGTGATTTGCTTCGCCTTTTCCGAGTTGGGTGGAAAATTAGTTACCACCTGCTAGATGGTTCTCTGGTTAGCAACAACTTCAGCTGGCTGTTTTTCCTCATGTTCGGGTGGAAACTGTTTCTCGTATCTGTCGTGTTCCCAAAATATTTTAAGCTTGAATGACAAAACTTGCATATTATCTGGTGCTTGTCCAGCACATTTTTACCTTCAACTACGTGAAAGCCAAAGTGCTCCCAGACGCTCGCTTTAAATCCAGCTGGTGCGGGTCGGAGTTTACGCTCAGCTATTCTGGTAGCGTCTTGCACGTAGGTGCACCACCATAAACTGTCCGGTCGGCACTTCTGCTTTCTGTCTTTTAGTTCCGTTTTTTTTGTTCCACCAGCCTCGATTATTGACATTTATAAATCGAATAATAATCATCAATGTCTGCATCGCGATGCATCTAAGAATCGAATTACTGACCCCTAGTGACCAGTGTAGACTACAACATAGCATTACATTTTTTAATGCATCTTCTGAATGCCTTATATTTGTATTTTACTTCCTTTATGCTTGAAAATGCTTAATTTAGGCAAAAAATATGAAACATTTGCTTAAATATGCAATAAAAAAATGAATAATAGGCCGTATTCAACCACAAAACAGCATGATTTATTAATATATTTTTGAAAACCGTGAGAAAACCGTGAGTAGCCTCGAAATTCGAACCGCAATGTGGCGAGCAACGACTGTAACGGAATCTTTTTAAGGGTTTCTGGCACTTTGAGACGGTACCTTAAATATGAAGTTTTAAGCTTATTCTAGTAGGCGAGTGTTCCAGTGATTCACTTATTGTAGTCTTTAAGCTCTGTTCAGCTTGCGTGATGTGTGAAGAATAATGGCTTTCACAGGCACAACCTTGACTCAAACAATCCCTTTAACTTTTTAAATATAAAACATCAGTCTGCCTCCCTTCTTATACATCTAATCGGAACATTATTTCACAATTTTGGTAATTTGGGGAACACGTAGCATGTTTGTCACAGCCTTTGGAAGAACTGCCTGGGGACTCCATGTGTGGAGTCAGGAGTGCGACGAATATTCCTAAACAGATGTAGGTGTTTGAATGCAGCTTGCATCATGTTAGTCTACTTAAAGATGACAGACACCGCTGACAAGACGCTGTTATACTGTATTTCGTAGGCTGTATTTACATTTTACAGAAGATTTGTGTCCTATAATATATCCTATAGCTCTCTTTGCTTTTTCTTCGGCCTTGACTCTGTCACCCATGTGCACCATCAAGCAGCATGTTCTCCTCCTCCGCACCTCACCTACAATAGGGGTCAGTGACCTTTCAACCCTGCCACCCACAGCTTACACCCACACATTTCAGCCACGTCTGCCTTTTGTGCATGCCCTCAGCCTTGCGTAAGTAAATCTGCTCTCCTGGACGGACATGCACATCACAGTATATTGCACAGTATCGGTTTTGGTGTCACTGTACAGACCAAGCAACATCTGAGACATCCTGTAGCTTTCTAGCATCAATAAAAGACGCTGTTGCTTGCTATAGCATTGAAATGCTTTTCGGTTCCTTTTATATCCTCTTTTATTCCACATAACTTTTAAGCCACTGGGTCAAACTTCTTTATTAGGCCTTCATTCAGTTCAGTCTTTCCTCTTTCAATCTTGTCATCATCGGCATAGGTGATCAAATGGTTCAATAATAAGTCTCAGTAGAAAGTGGTTTCAAAACTCAAAGCCTGTCTGATTTGATGTTAAGGGCCTTTTATTATAGCACAGGCGATGAATGTGAGCAGTGACAAAGGCATCCCAGACAGTCTCTGTGCAGGCAGTCTAGACAGATTCTCTGTCAGTGAATGGCACTCCAGCTACCAACAGGAGACCTGGCCATGGTCTCTCTATGGAGATGCCATCACTGTCTTTGCTTACTGTGTGCTGACATTTTGCTGCTAAACCAGAAAACCTACAGAAGCCCACTTTGACTGGCAGTTTCCAGGGGACAGTGCCAAAAGCAACAAATCTTTGCAAGGAAATAAACACGTACACATTCACCGACACTTTTCCCTCTTTCTTCCAGGCTGTTTTCTACCCATCACGTCCTTGATCTGATACACTTCACCCCTCTACTTGTAAGCAACTTATCTCATAGCGCGAGAGCGCTACTCATATCCATTCCTGGGAGTTGTGCTAGTCATGTCACAAAATAGTGAGAGGCTCTGGTTGTTAAAGTGTGCTTTGAAAAAGTTTGAAACTTGGCATTAAAGTACATGAAATCCCCACAAGTACACCATCACCATCAATACTCTCCATCGTGGTATTTTAGTAGTACTTTTATTCTTTGTGATTGGGCCTGTCGAAGTGAGTTCTTCGTGGTTGAACATATATCGGGTGCAGATGGTGCACAGGAGGCGGGCAGTCACACTGTAGCGGTGGAAAAGTGCAAGAATGAAACTCCCCTCAGCAGACATTTAAATGTCAATGAATGGCAACAAGCTAACACCCGCTTAAGAAAATGTCAGCCACGCAGATTTGCAGAATACCTGTTAACTGTCGTGTTGACCTCTGCAAGCACACATTGTGCATGTACATGGCATGTGTGTATTTATAGCGTCACTAACAAAAACCATAGTTGTCTGTGGAGAAGACGGTGGATTTTTTTTTCGTATTTTCCCTATTTATGTTGACTGGCTGGCCCCTGCGTAATTAGACAAGTCATATTTTTAACTGATATTGTGTAAAAGCCAGCTTAAAGAGTCATAGTGGCCCTATTTATAACCTAGGGGCGAGAGGCCTGCACCACTACATGGGGGGATTTCCTCCCAGAACTATACTAAGCTCTACCTGGTAGGATTGGCCAGGATTAACCCAGCTATACATTACAAGCCTCACTCTCGCTCTTCTGCAGTACTCATAAATGTCTGCATTTGTAACATTAGATACGTTTGCTGACCATTTTAATAGGTACACCTTTGCAATTATTTTGCATTGTGTCTAGGGTTGCCAGTTCCCTGAAAAAGAAACAAGGGACACCTTGTTGCTGGCAGGGCCGGCTGAATCGATTTTCATTTCCAATCCGATCCTGATATCTGAATTTGGATATCTGATACCGATATTATCTGGATACCAGAGCTCTGCCATACTCTGTCATACTTGAATATTATTATTGTTATTGTTGATTTTATACGAGGCTGTTATAAACTCCTCTCTACAGGCAAGTATGGTATTGTAATGTTCGACTTTGTTCATCCTGAGATTAATCAGTCAGACACACTTTTCTGTATTTTTGATCTTTAGTGAAGCAATTGTCTGGAAGATGGCACAAAGCTCAGTGCATCCACTGTAAGAGTCGAAGGAAGAAGCACCAAACTAGGAAGTATTTGCTCTTTATCCTACACTCGGGTTCCACCATGGAAGGGGTTGGACGTCACTCCCATGTGTCAGCTTCACAATGTAGTTTGTCTGTGTATGTTGTGTTTTTTTCTCTCCAGACTCTTAATCTATTTGCTAATTTTCTTGTTCATAGCTGGTTATTCCCCCCGTAACGTAGTTCCACCTAAACTTCTGTAAAAGTGTACTAACCACAAACTGTATTCTTTTGTTTTCTCTACTTTACATTCAATCTTGCTTAGCCTTTAGCGCGTCTTCTCTGTCTTCGCTTAGCGATTCCTCATCGTCCTCCAGTGATAATGACACTTGTAGGAAATTTTATTTGCCGCTACGGAGGTGAGAATTACAAATATTTTTTATTTTGATGTATTTATAAATTCTACTTTGTTATTACACAAAAAAATAACATTACAATATCTATGGCCTATGGATATTCATTGCACTTTCCTGTATTAACCTTAACAAGAGCTGTAAAATAATCATGATGTTTTTTACATACCACATCTGCCTTTGGTGATTTTCGTCATGCACTCTTTCCAGCCATATATTTTTCTTTTACCATTTGAATCTGTATTTTTACAGCCTTTTCGCTTTTTTTTCTCGGAGGAATACTGTGGTTGCTGCTCGTAGGCACGCGTAGTCTTGGCATCATCCCTGTTGGCCATGCGTTTTTGTTGTTGGCTTCCCTGCTGGAAAAACCAGCATAGACCAGCTACCAGCATGACCAGCATAAACCAGCATATGTTGTGTTTTCGTGCTGGTGTGCTGGTGACCAGCATAAAAGCATGGTCCACCAGCATAGACCAGCACTGACCAGCGTAGACCAGCACTGACCAGCTTAGACCACCAAGATCCACCAGCTAAACCAGCAGCACAAAACCAGCATAGACCAGCAATGGCCAGCATAGACCAGCATAATTTCCATGCTGGTCCATGCTGTTTTTTTAGCAGGGTTTGTCTTCTGGTATCATTTTCACAAACTACATTACCTCCACCAATGAGATAAGCTGAATTCTGTATTGTCACACTTATGTGTGAGGGAGGGCTAGGAATAAGTTTGCTGTAAAAGCACCCTGTCATTCATTAATTCCTATTCCTATTCCTATTTCTATTCCTAATTCCTATTTCTGACTACAGGACAAAGTGTATCCTTTTTTAGCTCAATACAAGATGCTTACTTGTGTTCCTAAATATGGGACAACCACACTTTTCAATAACATGCCACAGCAGCGATATTGCCAATATTTTATATTTTGTAATATAATGTAATTTGTAATGCTCAATACATAATTCAGAACTGAATATATTTGTAAGGGCAGGTTTTATTCGTACAATTTTAAAGGGAATCTCATTTGCTTGTGTAGGTATAGCCCGAGGATGTGTGTTGTACTATAATGATTAAACTGCTAGTTTTCATTGGGATGATATGTTCTTTCTTAGTCTATTTATGTTTCATTTTGGCTCCGCTTCAGACTCCGTAAATTTGCATCAAGCTGTCTAGAATGAGTGTGAAGATTTGCACAAAGAACAAGGTATGACTCAGTCATAGTCATGCTTGTATCCCTCTTCACATGTAGATTAACGTGTGCGTGCGTGTGCGTGCGTGTGCGTGCGTGTGTTAATGTGTTAATAGTAACTCTTGAGCCATAAGCCTATCCTCGTGGTTGAGCTGGCTACGGGCAGGGCTCCTGGCTCTTCTGCAGTATCTATCTAAAGTATCTACTCTATCTATCCACAGTGGTGTGAAAAAGTGGTTGCCCCCTTCACGATTTTTTATTTTTTTGCGTGTTTGACACACGTTTCACATTATCAAGCTAATTTGAATATCAATCAATGACAACACAACTGAACACTAAATGCAGTTTTTAAATGAAAGGTTTTTTTTATATATAAAGGGAGAAAAAATTCCAAACCTACACAGCCCTGTGTGAAAAAGTGATTGCTTCTTAAACGTAATAACTGGCTGGGCCACCCTTAGCAGCAACAACTGCAATGAAGAGTTTGTGATAACTTGCATTTTACAGCGCTGTGGAGGAATGTTGGCCCACTCATCTCTGCAGAATTGTTGTACAGTAATTCAGCCACATTGGATGTTTTTTTAAGGTCATGCCACAGCATCTTAATAGGATTCAGGTCAGGACTTTGACGAGGCCACTCCAAAGTCTTCATTTTGTTTTTCTTCAACCATTCAAAGGTGGACTTGCTGGTGTGTTTTGGATCATTGTCCTGCTGCAGAACCCAAGTTGGTTTCAGCTTGAGGTCACAAACAGATGGCCGGACATTCTCCTTCAGGATTTTTTTGGTAGACAGCAGAATTCATGGTTCTATTTATCACAGCAAGTCTTCCAGGTTGTGAACCAGCAAAACAGCCCCAGACCATCACACTACCACCACCATATTTTACTCTTGGTATGATATTCTTTTTCTGAAATGTGGCATTACTTTTACATTAGATGTAATGGGACACGCACCTTCCAAAAAGTTCAACTTTTGTCTCGCCAGACCACAGAGTATTTTCCCAAAGGCCTTGGCGATCATCAAGATGTTTAATGGCAAAATTGAGACAAGCCTTAATGTTCTTTTTGTTCAGCAGTGGTTTTCGCCTTGGAACTCTGCCATGCAGGCCCTTTTTAACTGAGGCAAGTGAGACCTGTAGTTCTTTGGATGTTGTTGTGGGGTCTTTTGTAACCTCTTGGATGAGTCGCTGCTGCGCTCTTGGGGTAATTCTGGTCGGCCGGCTACTCCTGGGAAGGTTTACCACTGGTTCACCATGTTTTCACCATGTGTGGATAATGGTTCTCACTATGGTTAGGCTGATAGATCTCAATTAATCTTAGTTATGTTTTAACAGGGGGGCAATCACTTTTTCACACAGGGCCGTGTAGGTTTGGATTTTTTTCTCCCTTAAAAAATAAAAAGTTTCATTTAAAAACTGCATTTTGTGTTCAGCTGTGTTGTCACTGACTAATATTTAAATTTGTTTGATGATCTGAAACATTTAAGTGTGACAAACATGCAAAAAAAGTAAGAAATCAGGGAGGGGGCAAACACTTTATCACACTGTATATGTCTATCTATCTGATGCCCTCTATCTTCCCCCTCTGATCTATATTCTTATTTGGCACATTCAGCAGCAAATTTCCACTGCATCACCTGAGATCCCTCACTCGGCCCGGAATGTGATCAGATACCGGATCCAGGACTATGACAGAAAGAAAACAATGCAAACTGTTGAAAACAGAATGTGTTCAGAAAAACCCATAGATGAATACCCTGATGCTGTACACATTCGTCACTCTTATTTGATAGGTGTAGTGTGACTCATTTGACCTATACTTGTCTTACCATAACCCTGTGTGCGTGTGTGTACAGAATAATCAAGACAGAGCAAGAAAGAGGCAAAAAAGACATTATTTTGAGGGAAGTATGTATGCTAAAAGCTTCAGTGGTGCTGCACTGTACTGTAGTGCTTGCGGAAGTGGAACACATCAGTCATTTCTATGTATCTATATAGTAGTAAACACTCGTTGACGAGCCCTTTCCTCCTCTTTCACTATGACTGCTGTGCTGCATCAATTCTATACCAGTCAGTGGAAATTTGGTTAGTGTTTTGATTAATGCACAGTTATATTTAATTTGACTAAAGAATCGAATTATTCCATGCGTTGGTTGAAAATGCTTACGAAGCAGAGGAGGGTTTCATCTTCACCATCAAATACTATACTGCACTTTTACAGTGCTTTTCACTGTACATGCTTATCCAAACACAAGCTGTTCTGTCACTAGATTACTAGCCTTGACTTTTAAAGGAAAAGCTTCTAAAAGCATCATAGTAGTAATGTTTTGTTCTGTCAGCTTGATGAAGTTTGGCTACTGAGAGTTACTTTGGAAAATGAAATGAAATATAGTGCAGAAATGTTATCAAAATCAAGTCATAACAAATTATTGTTTCCAAATATAATTGAATGCAACAATATTTTGTTTTCTAACATAAAACCTTAATATTTTCATCATTTTTATTTTAATATTGTCTAATGAAGATGTGATAGCTTGGCTGACTGATTTCCAAGAAGCTCACCACTTAACATAAAATATTTCAATTAGGACCATTTTTAATCAGATTAATCACATTTTTCGAATTAATTAATCATGATTGATCATCATTTGCAACCATGTCTGAATTTACTGTATTTTATGAAAGAAAGACGAATGACAGGAAACGATGTATATATTTGTATGTATTAACAGCGACAGATGAACTGAAATTAAATCAAGCTAAAAGAGACCATACATGTATGAAAATCTACTTACCTAACACTAGTATCTTTAATAGTAGCAATAGTAACATTTGAATGACTTTAATCCTGTTATTACGGCCAATGAGGGGTTGCGTTCAACGACAGCAGGTACTTTAAGTTGAATTCACATGTTTTGAGTGTATTTTGCGGGATTTCTGAGCCCACTTAAATGCTGATAAATATATCCACTTATTGTTCTTCTTTGTCTTTCTGTTCATTTAGACCACACAAATATGCATAATAAAGAAAGTTGTTGTGATGTTCGGAGTTCGGAGTGCACCTCCGGACAACCTCCAGGATGAAAGGATAGACATGTTTGAGAGTTGAAGATACATCTACACTGTATGGTGTTGGAATTGCACTGCTATTGATATGTTCAGGTCACAGTTAAGAGTACAGTAATCCCTCATTTATTGCGGTTAATTGGTTCTAGACCCTACCGTGATAAGTGAATAGGCCTGTCACGATAACAAATTTTGCTGGACGATAATTGCCCTATGTATTATTGTCGATAATCGATATTATTGATATTTTTTTCATTAATTATATGGCATAATAATGCGAGTACATCACATTAAAAGCAATAAACTTGACTTTCTCAAGAGTATTTAACATTGTAATTGGAATGTCAAGAGCTTTTAGATTAAATTGCAGATGCAATTGTAATAGCTTTATTAATGTAAGCTATTTTTATGACAATTTTATTTTATTACCACTATTAGACAGGGTGTACGCCGCTCTTATTTTGAAGGCTGGATGTGTGAAGTGTGTTAAAAATGTGTTTTGACAATGGCTTAGTGAGATAGCTATCGAGTGCCTCTTGAAGCCGTGGCTCTTGTCCCTATTTCACACACAACTTGCACGAAGTCAGCGGCCAACCAAACACGCTGGGTTACATACACTAAAGAGCAACTCATACAGCCTGAGTGGCACACACACACACACATAGCCGCATTAGCATGCTCTGCGAAACCAAGCTAACCCAGCAAGCTTATACTGGCTATCACTGTACGCAAGCTCATGCTCACGTTCGGTGGCTAGTAAGAGTATCAGAATTTTTTTACTGACTTAGCCGATGTTTCCGGTAGTCGCCTCGACATGTTTAGTTCAGGAGAGGGCTGGTTAGTTAGTGTTTGTGAGGACATGCAGCTGTTAATCAGCAGTGTGCTGGGGAAATATTTCTACACACTCTTCTCGTGCGAGCTCCCCGCACCATGAGAGAGCAGTCTGGGCACAGTGAGGGGGAACTACCGCTGTTGTAACGGAAGCAAATATCCAACTGCCAACATGAAATTAACAGCGACGGAGACAAATAGCCAACGACCAACGTGAAACTAACTTCACCAATATGCAGTGCGGTAAAGAGAGTGGAGAGCGAGGAAAACAAACATGCATGCATGCCCATTCATCAAGGCCAGCAAAATGACCAAATTTTTTTTTTTTTTTTTTACCATTCGATTAATCGATTTATCGATTATTGTGACGGGCCTATAAGTGAATTTCTACTAAGGAGGATTCCTTATTTATAAATCAAATATTTTACCCACAGGCCATCAGGCTTCTCAACGAAGCACTCACACACGCCGCACACAACACACGCACACACTCATAGCAATTTATTTATTTATTTATTTATTTATTTGTATTATTTATCTGTATTAATGTCTCTTCTGTTGTTGTTGCTTAATTTATATGGTATATATGTTTCTTATGTTCTTATTCTTTCTTGTGTTTTCTTTCTTTTCTTGGGAGAATGAACAGAATAAGAATTTCATTGCATAGTATAACTGCTGTTTTACTATGCATATGACAATAAAACTCTTGAATCTTGAATCTTGAATTTTTGTCGTTAGAGCATAGAATACCTGTTTACGACCTTCTAAATACATTTTTTAACATTATTAGAGCCCTCTATACATGAACTAACACACCTATTGTCACTTTTACACTCGTATTACCCAATTTAGTAGATATAATAAGAGTAAATAAGCCATTTGAGACTTAAATAAGACGTGTGTTATTATAAATGTGTTCCCTTAGGGAGCAGAGTGACTGGTGGACAGGAAGTGACGTCGGCGGTTCAGAGTTGAGTTTCATCTTGCTGTGGGCTACGGCGTGGATTTTTATTAGGGATTAGTGTGCCTGTTGTGAGATAAATCAATTGAAAATTCCAGTAACACTACTGACACCTAGTGACCTGTGTAGAGTACTACATATCATCAGCGTCTTTGAATATGTCTTTTGAATGCCTTATATTTGTATTTCACTTCATTGAGCCATTTTTATGCTTCAAAATGCTTATTTTAGGTCAAAAAATACGTAATGAATTGCGAAGTATCAAGGGATGACTGTAATTAATTCTAACATAATTCATTAAATAAGTTAGTTACCGGCGTTGCATTATTTTTGACAGCCCTACTCAGGGGGTAAAAACAACAAAGGAGTATGTCTTCGCAATGGTAATACTTATCACAAACCCACAAAATGAAACACAATAAATGGCAGCACAGTCACAAACACTGGACCACTCAGACTGACAGTACATCAAGCAGTACTTCAAGCAGAAATCACTTTGAAAAATAAAAGTAATGCTCTCCATAAATGTCAGAGGAGATGCTTGGCTTCTTACAGTGAAAATATGTCAGCATGGCCTTAAGAGCTGAGACGTCTACAGTCCTCCTCCACTCTTGAGTTTACTGCTGTTCAAATGCACTTAAACTTGTCTGCATTTTGTGCTGGCAAGGTTGCATGAATTGATATATAAACTTTGTTGTGTTAAACCTGCTAAGGATAACAGCTCCTTCTATAATATTCTTTCATAAGCTTTTGTTGTGTGTGGTGTCCAGCAGCCTTCGTTCTGTCTTCATATGCGGTACATTCAATGAACTCCCCCGCCGTCATCAATTTAGAGCTAATAATACGCCATTGCAGCCATGCCAATGCACTCTTCTCACTTTGACTTAATCACAGAGGAAAATCACAGAGAGCTCTCCAGCTGTGTGCATGTTGCCGTGCGTGAGCCTGTGTGTGCTTTGTCAAGTAAATGGTATGGCAGGGTTCAGACATGCTTAATAAGTTACATGAAGGAACATCACGTGGTTCCATTTGCACAGTTCAACATGCCTGAAAAGGAGTCGGAAGAAGTGGAGCTTATTTAATTCTACCCCTTCTCCATGTGTATTACTGATCATTCATTTGCAACATAGCTTGAAATTGACAATACTTCGTTTTGTGCTTATATTTTGTCGTTTGAATTGTCTTCACTTCCCGTGTGAATAGGACGAAGGTGTTTGTGCAGTGTTAAAGGTGCTGCATGTCTTTCTCTCCAAACTACAGAGGAACCTTGGTTAGCATCACTAATTTGTGTCAAAGAGTCCGACTCTAACCCAAATTGAATAAATGTTTCCCATCAGAAATTCAATTAATCCACTCCAGCAAGACAAAAATATGAACACGTAACATGTTTTTATAGTTTTACAATTACAGTTTAACGTGCAGAAAACAATTCCAAATGCATAAAAATACATGTAAATGATGAGTGAAAGGAATAAATTAACATTTAAAGTTATTAAAGTGGCATTCTTACAGTATTTCTAAATGTGTAAAAGAGCACATCATATCCCCGAGCATGCTGTCAGGAACTGGCAAAAATAAAGTCAACCGAATAACATATCAAATGTTTACATTGTATTTTTAGACACGGAACAAAGAAAGAGTTGCTGAATGTACATCTTTTTCTTTGATGGGATCTATATATTACATTCGATATTTTATATCTAAAGTCTTAACCTTCAGTTCAATTAGTAATACAAAATAAATAAATAGTGCCAAGCCTCTTAAATAATCACACCTCTCTTCCACGCACAGATTAACTAAAGAGAACTACTGTATTTGTCGCATGGGTGCAATGAAAATGCTGTTTTAGCTTGGAAAAGTAAACAATCCCATACCCAAAATGTCATAACAACGGTAATCGTACAACATTTCAGACTGAGCATAGTTTTTTCAAGACTCCAGAGGCAACAATTCAAAGTAATCAAGTTACAAAGCATAAAAGTTACCGGACTCGACTCTGTTGGTCTGGTTGGTCAAGTTTGCACCCTTCTTGAAATTAATCCAAAGACGTTACAAACTTCGGCGGGATTAGACCGTCGTGAGACAGGTTAGTTTAGCTGGCTAGCCAGCCGGCACGCTCGTAGCTGGCC
This sequence comes from Dunckerocampus dactyliophorus, assembly GCF_027744805.1. Taxonomy (NCBI): domain Eukaryota; kingdom Metazoa; phylum Chordata; class Actinopteri; order Syngnathiformes; family Syngnathidae; genus Dunckerocampus; species Dunckerocampus dactyliophorus. The sequence continues at coordinate 42,868,581 of NC_072819.1, forward strand.
GGGGCGTGCTGGTAACTAACTAGCTAGCTAGCAGGCGCTTAGCATTCTCATCTTCAGTTATGGCAAGTTATGGAGTATGCGCGACAATCCTCTTGGGTTGTTTAGACACTGTCAGCCGATTGCTTCTCTCGCGATACCCGGTGCATGTCTCCTCAATCAATCAATCTAAAGATTTGTGGCTGATTATTATCAATACCTCAGGTTTCCTCCGGTATGGGAATCATTCCCTGCTCACACCGGATATCCGGTCGATTTGGTTTATCGTTCACATCCCTATTAATAACACGACAAGACCCACACCATATTGTACGCTAACTGGAAAATGTACATAATTCCGCGGCAAAATGTTGCCGTAAAATTCCGATGTTAACTGAGAAACACGCTAACCGAGACGGACACTAACTGAGATTCCACTGTAATGTAAATCTAATTAATCTGTTCCAGAAAGCCAAAAATGTTAAACAAAACATGTTTTTATAGTTTTACAATTATAGTTTTCCATGCAGAAAACAATTCAAACTACATAAAAATACATACAAGCGATGAATGAAAGGGGTAAATGAACATTTAAGGTTAGTTTTACCTTTATTGAAGACGTGATTTCCAAAGACATGCGAGACCAACACGGACACCACCTTCATGTTTTGCCATGAGTTGAATTCAGTAGTGTTTCTCACCTCAAGTCTCTGCTTTTCTATTGGTCACAGTTGCGGAATAACCCAATATGCCGCCAAAGAAAGTTGCAAGTGCCAGCATTTGATAAAGAAGGTGAGAAACGCTACTGAATTTAAGAAATAACTCATGGCAAATCACGAAGGTGGTGCTCGTGTTGATCTCGCTGCCACATGGTGTCTTTGTGAAGAATCACGTCTTCATTGAAGATAAAAGCAGCCTTAAATGTTCATTTATCCCTGCCGTTAATCATATATGCATTTAGGCTTGTTTTATGGATGTAAAACTATCATTTTAAAACTAGAAAAACGTGTTTTTGAAAACATTTTTAAGACTTGTGGCGTAATTGTGTAGCAAAGAACTACAGAGTCAGCCGCTGATGACCTCATTGACTGCAGTTTTTGTTTCCATGAATTAGCAAGCTACAAACAAGGACTTACTTTGGCGTGAATTTTAAATGTCACATCGAAAACGCCACCGTACATATTTTTTCAACCAAAAAGTATGAGACCACCAACGCGAGCCAGCATGTGCTACTGATAGTGGTTTAAAAGAACAGATCGAACAAGAGATGTTTATATTTGTCACATTTACTGCAGTAACACTGTATAAAAATTGGTGTAAATTGTCATTTGGCCAAAATAATGTGATCGGTCATTCATGGCACACACACACACACACACACACACACACAAAAGCAGTCTCAATGAGGTGATCAACAATTTGCAGTTATGACAATCAATGAAAGCTAACGTTAGGAGCTCAACTTTGCCAAATTGCTATCATTAGCTAACAACAAAGTATCTTATATAAGCAAAGCAGGAAGAGGCCGAGTAATCTGTCGTTTATTGCAGTTAATTGGTTCCACATCCAACCATGATAAGTGAATTTCTGTGAAGTAGGAGTCCTTATTTATAAATAGAATATTTTCGTAGTTTCAGCATAGAAAATCCGTTTACATCCTTCTTAATACGTTTTTTAACATTATTACAACCCTCTAAACATGAAATAACACCCATACAGTCACTCTCGTATGACCTAATATAGTGAATATAATTAAAGAAAATAAGCTATTTAAGACATACTGTAAATAAGACTCATACTCGTGTGTGTTGCTGCGGACAGGAAGTCATGTCGGGGGTTGAGTCATTGCCTGGCATGGGTTACGCCATGTTTTTATTAGGGATTATTGTGCCTATTGTGAGATAATTCAAGCCTGCAATAACAGCCTCTTGTTGTGACGATCACGTGTGGTGCTTTTGTATCTCACCGAACACGACAGTACCAGCATTGACACCTGTACAATACTACATACCATCAAAGCGTCTTTGAATGTGCCTTCTGAATGCCTTATATTGGTATTTTAGTTCATTTAACTATTTTTTTTTGCTTGAAAATGCTTAATTGAGGTAAATATAAGTAAATGTTGCTTTATTATGCATATTTTCTGACTAATGATAGGCCAAATTCAACCACGAAACAGCATGATTTATGATTTATGAATTAATATATTTTTGAAAAACCATGCTAGAGTGAAGCAGCGACACTCGGAGCGCGTGGTGAAGGATTACTGTAACGCTTGCAGTACGTACGAAAGCACCTTTAAGTAAAAGTAAGAAATACAAATGTTAAAAATAAGGATAAAATACGATAGTATTCATCAAACCACTAAAAATGCAAGGACTGAAGATGCAAATTCAAATGAAAACTTCAGATGACGTGCAAAAGTGTGCGCACACGTGCATGCGGGTGTGTGTGTCTGTGTTTTGAGTTTAGTTTTGAGCAGTGAGGTGCGGTGAAGTTCATAGCTGGTGAGACATTTCATTTGCAGGTTTTGTTTATGTTAATACAGGTTTCACATTAAGAGGATAACCCAAAAAAGAGGACAACAAGTCAATGTTTTCTGATACTTCTTCGACCCATTTATTTTTTTTTTTTAGTTTTATAGTATAAATATTTGTGTTCTTACCTCTTGTTTGTTTATGAAGTACATGCAGCCTTTCCTTCCCCAGGAAAAGTTCTGATACTTTGTTGTAAAAGTCTGATCACCTCCTGGTGGGTTTGGGTTTATAATCATCTTGGCAGTCATATTCCTTCATTCAGCAGAGAATAAAAACATATTGAATGCATTTGATTTTCTGCTAGCTAGTGCTAGCAGTAATGTAAAAAAAACAAACAAAAGAAAAACGCTGGCTTTTCCTGTGGAAGGATGCCAGTGACAAGCACCTTCCAGCACGCCTGACCCCTTCAGGATGCGGCGGTACTGCAAGTGCCTCCTGTATGACATTTTGTAAAAAGTTATGGTGTATAATAAATGCTTCTGTAACAGCATATTATCAGCAACATGCTGCCAGACGGTCATGGTGGCCTCACATTCGGTTTGAACAGCAAATCTGCAAATTCTGCGATTTGTACTGAAGAAAATGTTGACAACGATTGGAATCATACCGAAAATACATCTATAATACAGTTAATACATATGTTAATAGTTATTTTAAGTTACTATTCGTTTTTGTTTTTTTCATCATGACAGCTGAGGCTCACCTGCCTCCCCTGACTGCACGTCACTGGTTTTGAGTCTAAAGCAGGAGCAAAAAGTGAACTCTCAGAATGCATGCAGGATGTACCTCCAACTCCAGCCTTCTCAGCATCTCATTATCTCTCCGGCTTTATGCTGACTGATTCATTCAATTAGTCGCAGTATAAAGAGAGCATATACTTCCTCAAATGCAGTCGACTCAATATTTGTTCTCCACTACCACAGTGATAAATCTATTTATTCAGTTCCAATCAAACTTTCCTTTCTTGCACTTGCCCTGTGCTCACTTGGACTGATTACTCAAGGTTAGATGTGGGTGAGCCATGCCTCTTATTCAGATGATTTGAGTGGAGTTTGCTTGTGCTCGCTGTGCATAAGTGTGGGATCGTTCCAGCTTTCTCCCACAGTCCAAACACATTTATGTTAGCCTCAAAAGTGGACGTGTGAATGGCTGCCTATGTGTCAGTCCAGGTTGTACCCCACCACCCCACCCCGCCTACACACCAGCGCCCTTGTGACCCTGCGCAGGATAAGTGGATTACACAAAGTGTACCTAACGTTATGTCCAGTGAGTTCTGCGTCCTTTATGTGCGTAAGGGTTTGTGTATGTGTATGTGTTTGTATCCCTCACAGTGATTAAAGCGAGTGGGCGGCAGCAGCAACTGGTCTGCCTGTGTGGCTCTGCATAGCAGACATGTTTCTCACTGCTTGATATTACTCATTTCCTCAGCCGTTTGCACACACACAAACACACACACACGCTCACTCACATACACAACAGACGAATAGCAGGCTTTCAGTTCTTCCCCTCGGTTTTGCGGGCTCACCTATATTATTTCACACACAGATGATAGGCTGTGTGGAGCTGCCGAGATGTGCAGGCGTTGACAGTGACAGTGTAGCGCAGTAAGGAGCCGAAGAGTGGGTTGACCCTCTGGGACGTTTGAGATATGAATGGCTCGCTACGTTGGGACGTCTGCTCAGCCTGCGCTAAGGTCAGTCTCTCATCACAGCTCCACGAAGCTGGCTGCGTGCGCCCACATTGTCGAGGCGCTCGTATGGATAACAAACACACCGCATTTAGAATAACTGGACTCTCAGCTTATGTTGCTTTAATTGGCAAAAAAGTAGTAGGTAATGCAGTAATGAAGGTTGTGTTTTTGTCTCAGGTTTGCTCGCACGATGGAGGTCTGATTGACAGCTCTTGCATGATGATGAACACACAAAGAAAGAAATCCCGGATTGAAAGCAATTCTTTAGATTGAAATCATTTTTTCATCCAAGTAAGCTTTACACTTAAAAAAGTGTTTTGTGAAGAAATTGCATTGATATTTACAGTGCAAAGCGAAAGCGGTATTCTGTGAAGGAGTATGGAACATCGCTGTGATCAGTGAGGTTTGATATATTTAAATGCTCCCGCAGCAAAGCATCTAAAGAGCAGCTCTATATGCATGTGTGCACAGTGTAGGAGTCATCTTTCAGTAGACATTTCTCTGCAAACTCCTCCACATGCACAATATCCTTCTTTGTTTTCTCATACAGTTTGGCAGCCTTCTACCAGGTTTATTTGGGAAACATGTTTTTTTTTTTCGCTTTGGGTTATCAAAAGGACAAGGATATTCATTTCTGGACAAAAACAGGGCAGATTAATAATGCATTCACTTGAGGAATCTGAGTTCTAAAGTGCTCCAGGTTTTCTAAAGAATAGTTTAAAAGTTGAATGGTTAATATTCATTACATTAAAAGATGTAGGTTTGTGTTTGGGGAGGTTTTTAAAAGGTTTTAAAGGTTTTTTTTTAAAATGTTTGTCATATTTTATTGTATGGTACGTATTTTCTATTATAGAAAGATATTTTTTGTCACTTGTGGTTCAGTTTGTTTCCATAATAACATAGTTTTTGTATGAAATGAATGGGCTCTTGTATTTACTGTGGTAGGGGTGTCACAAGATCGCGTGTCACAAAATCTCATGAGATTGAAACGTGACAAGATTTCTCGTTCAGAGAAATTTCTCGTTCATGGGAACTAGGCCTGGGAAGATAATAAATAAATAAATGAAAACTAGAAAAGCACTCGCAGAGCGCAGACCTCCACCAAGCGCCATAGTTCCCCCCGTATTGTGATTTACACCATCAATATCAGTCCTACGTTTATTTTATCTACACATTTAGATTTGTTGACCATAAAAACATACCATTAGTAATTGGATTCATAATGATATCAATATTAGCTCAGTTCATTAATTCAGTTATTCACAAAAATCGCATTTTCCACAGTGTCTTGGCGATACAGTATACTGTATAATGGTGTTTGTTGCATCTTTATAGCTTCATTTGTTGTCTTTCTATGATGAATATTCAAAAGTTCCCCTTTTTTTTCATATTCTGGATCATAGTATCAGGAATTATTATCATTTTTTGTGGAGTTATACGTACAAATGCCGAAAATGCTTCTATCTCGCAATGTTAAAGAATCTTTTAAAAAAATTCCTGGATCCAGACGGTGATCCCGATCACCCCCAAAATTTCATCAGTTCTTCCATATCCCATTTCCGACAATTCCTGAAAATTTGATCGGAATCCATTTAGGACTTTTCAAGTTCTGTTGAACACAAACAAACAGACAGACAAACAGATAAACGCAGGCAAAAACATAACCTCCTTGCGGGGAGGTAATGAAAGTGAACTCGAAAATTTTGCTGGCCTCAATACATTGCCATGTGCATGTGTGTCTGTTTTCCTCGTCACCCGCCTTCAAACAGGCAGGAAGAGGGTTCACTCGGTGCATCGGTCTCAGCACCATGGCGCATTTGTTCCGTAGAACGGAGTGACCCTTTTGTCAATCACACAGTCTCTTTGTCTCGGTGGGTGGAGGAGGGCTGGTACTAGGCATGGGCCGGTTAGTGGCTTCAAGGTATTCCACGGTATGAACAAGTCACGGGTTCAAAAGCGCTAAAGTAGTCCGTCATACCGTCCTACGGTGTGAGAGAAAGTGGAGGTGCAATGCGGCCGCTATGTGGAAATGCTTTGTCATGTCCTGTGTTATTCCTCATGAGCTGCGTTTCCATACGTCAGCAACTTAACCGTTGCACCGTAGCTAGCAGTGGCATTAGCTGCATCGTTAGCGTCAAGCGGCACCAGTGTGGCAAGACGTGCGCCCTCGTAGAGTTTTGTATCCCGTAGCATGTGGATTCCGTGTGTATTTCACATGGCTTTGCAGCTATCGAGTTAATGTGTAAGCACACAACATTATTTAAATACATTTTCCACACATTAACGTGAATATCATAACCTAATAAGTCGCAAATGTCATCGTTTAATCGCTTGTAGCGTAAACACTTAGCGACAGTTGCTAACAACAATCACATGACGCGGGAACGGCAGTGAAACTTGATACCACAAACAAATGAATAAAAACAAATACAAATACACAATCCAACAATTGTGGACAATCGTGGCCTGCACAGTCACCACGCTATGAAATAATAACATAACATGACAAGTTTTGTGAATGATTATTTATGTAGTGACCATTTTTGAGCCACTGATTGAGCCGGACGTTTCATTTTTTTGGTTATTTTAAAATATCGGGTACCCGGGAACATGACTTTCAATGCTTTTGTGGTGGGGGCATCGAGTGACGCACAGCTAGAAGCAATTGTTACGCGGCTTAAAATCCTGCGGCAAGTCAAAAGCAACACAACAAGTCAACACACATGACACACACACACACACACACAATGTAACCCACCCACTGCACCATGTACACATACAAATAAACATCTCCACACAACACAAATGTCAAAATGACACCCATATCTTACCACCGCAAAGCATGCTGGGTAGCTTGCGAGACACTCTCTCACAGCGCATTTGTCATTTCTCGCAGTTTTGCTGTGTTTTTGCTTGATTGCAAAACATGAAGAGAAGGTCAAAGGGGAAGAAAACAAGGCGGGGCATTCACATCCTATATTTAATGTTTTGTTGTTCATAGTTCATATGAACTAGTGCAGTGTGCAGCTTGTTTCATTAGAAAGAAGCGTCTCTGATCGTTTCCTGAGTGACTCAAGATTGCCATTATAATTTAAACCCCACATCCTTTATTCATGCACACATCATAGATGTCTTATTCAGCAAAAACTTGTCAAATCCAATTCTGTTTTTTGAAGCGGTCACATATTTATCATTCATAAACACACTTATACACTCCTGATCAAAATGTTACGACCAGTTGGAAAATGGCAAGAATTGACATTTTGCAGTGTTGGATATTAAGGAGGTCCTTGGTAGAGCTTCAAAATGCAAAAAGAGTGAGACAAAAAAAAATGGACGAAGCAACGTTGTAACAGCATTCATAGGTCAGAAAAGAGGAAAAGCATAATAGGTCCCCTTCAAAAAAAATGTAAAAGTGGCCCCTCGCATACTGTGATTTTTCAGTATGTGGCCTTCGGTGGAAAAAACACAGAAAAACAAACATTTAAGGTTCCTTTTACCTTCATTGAAGACGTGATTGTTGACAAAGACATGATGTGGCAGCAAGATCAACATGGACACCGCCATTTTGTTTTGCCATGAGTTGTTTCTTGACTTCAGTCGTGTTTCTCACCTTCTTTATCAAATGATGGCACATGCAACTTTCCATTTTGGGTTATTTTGCAGCTGTGACCAAAAGGAAAGCAGACACTTGAGGTGATAAACACTATTGAATTCAAAAGATAACTCACGACAAATCCTTATTGATCTCGCTGCCACATCGTCATCTTTGTAATAGTCTTCAATCCAGGTAAAAATTACATTAAATGTTCATTTATCCCTTTCTTTGATCATTTATATGCATTTCAAAGTGTTTTATGCATGTAAAACTATAATAGTAAAACTATAAAAACTTCTTTTGTTTTAACATTTTTGCCTTTCTGGAACGGATTAATTGTATTTACATTGTTTCTTATGAGAAAATTTTATTTGGTTAGAGTCTGACTTTCTGGAACAGATTAATGATGCAAACCAAAAAATCAGGCTGCCAGAAGAGAAAGGAGAGGGAAAGAAAGTGAAAAGTAGGCGGCCAAATGCTTACTAATTTGTAAGTTCAACCCAAAGTTCAGCACATTTTGATTGATGAAATATCTGCCGTTAGGGTGTGTGTGTGCCAAGCAGCAGCTAACGTAAGCCTGTCACTGTCACTCCTCGTCACACGCTCCTTCGCTCTCAAACAGAATCCGTTCAACGCTGGGAATACTAATACTTTACTCCACCTCGCTGTTGTGCGTAAAAGGTGCCGACGTATGGGGGGATAGAGCTGCTCCGTCTTCAGGATGCTGTTGTGTTGTGGTATTTGTGTTTTTAGTTTTGAGCTAAAAGAACAACACAATTCAGAAAGTAGACGAAATAAAACAATTTAAGGATAGACTGTAACAGTGGTTCTTAATAGGAGGACCATATCAAAGCTTTTCCTTTGGCCTGTCAAAGTCACCCAAATAATGTAAACCATTGAGTGTATCTTGAGAAGTGCTGGTTGGTGCAGTACTTCCTCTGCTTGACAGGAGGCAACAGCAAGGCGTTCAATGTCACAATGAAGCTGCAGTAGAAGAAAGGCACCATCAACTCTAAAAAAAAAATTTTAAAAATTGAGTTTTAACAGTGTCTGGGCGAAAAAATATGTATTTACCAAAAATGCAATGGCGGAAGCCGATGTGTTTACTCTGTAACAAAATAAGCATTGTTTTGAAAGAATATAACCTGTGGAGGCACTTCCAGATAAATGTGTTAATTTCAATTTTTGAGTTTTAATCTTTTAGTCCTAGGTGAAATGAAAATTCCATGGTTGTAATTGTTACATGATTGAGGTACTGTATAGTGATGATGATGAAATGAATTTTGGATAACATTTTTTCTTTTCTTGATTGACGATTTCATCTTTGTTATTGGAAATTGGACACAAAAACCTATTGAGTGGCTCTGACGTTCACTGCAATTGCATCCTGCAGTGGACATCATTAATGATGTGCTTGCAAAAATACGACCCGATTTCTGCTACACAGATAACATTAGTTCCTAATTATAGGAACTAAGTATAAGAACGTTCCAAATCCAACAAAAATAGTTACCTTTGGTGTCCGCCACTGTCGCGCTTGTTAATTAGCGTTGTATGTGCCTTCAACGCCTTATGTTCTGCTTCTAAAACACACCAGTTGCAAAGCAAGATGTCAGGCTACAGTTATGGGGCTATGGGTTAAAAGGATCATTGGGTCATGTCGTTAATATGCAGGTCACATTATGTAAATGGGGCGTTGTTGGCAGGTTGTGGAGGTTTTTTCAGAAGGGCTTATAGGCAGAATAGGTGTATCCCATGATGTGCATTAATGAGCTGCCTCTTTTTATCTGTTTTTATATCTTTAGAATGCACAGAAAAAAGAAATACGTGCGTTTATGTTTCACATAAGGATTGTGGATGATGGGCAAAATTCCCCAAAAAGTGCAGTGTTCCTTTATCATTGTACACATACCTTTTTACATGTTTTCTATGATGCAGGCGTGATTGAACACTGTGTCTACCGAGAAAAATTCTGGCCCTTGGACAAATGTAATTGAGGACCCCCGGATGACAGTGTGTGTGTATGGAGGAAGCAGGGGTGGGTTTAGGGTAGGATGGTGGGCCCTTCAGGTCGCTTATGTAGGGGGGCTACGCCCCTGCCAGGGCCCCTGCTGGAGTTGTCTCGAGCTCACTTGTGACCTGAGTGAGGAGAAGTGCTATACAAGTAGAACATGGATGGATGGATGGAAGACTTTCAATTGTTGCTTTTTATTTTAGATTTTATCTCTGGAATCACATCAATCTAGTGAATATATAATACGTTTTAAAACATTTTATCACGTCGTTGTTAATATTGCTTGTGTTCTTTTGGCACAAATGGATATCCACATCTGAGACATTGAATCCCCACCCACAGCCAACCGCCAACTTTTCAGCTTTCCACTCAGATGCACAAACAGCTTGCTTGTCTCCAACACTTATTCTGTTTTTGGACCTCGTAACTTGATGAGCAACAGTTTGCCCGCCTCTCTGTGGAGTATCCCCATCTCACCTCTCTAACTGACAAGATGCATGTGCAGACGCAGTTGCCATAGTGACAGTGTGGCGGCTGGTGAGACGGCGGGGTGTAAGTAGGTTGTTGACGGGTGAGCGCGCGGCCGAGAGGCAGCATGGCGGCGTGGCCGCCGAAAGGGCTCATTTTGAAGCTTGTAATTTTTTTGGAGGAGAATTAGTGGAGCTCCCCCGCACTTCTCACTGAATGAAACAGGAATGCAAAATCTGTGACATATTCAAACACCCGCACTCAACGCACACAAAGACCTAAACAAATAAACACATTCACACATTCTCCCATACACATCGAGCAACGTGGCATGCATACACGCAGCCACGCAATTCTCGCCTCATTTGACAAATATTTAGTTGGCACAGACACACATTCAGTATCCACAACTGGTGCTGTCTCTGTCAGCTTTTGGGTGGGTGGTGACCAGCTTTGACTGTCACTGGGGGAGCGAGCACTGCCGCCTGTGGGAGTATTTGTGTGTCTGTTGCTGTCTGAGTGTGTGAAAAAGAAGGGCCAGGGGGTTGCTTGTGGGGAGGTGGTTAGTAGTACACTTCTATAGAATACCCGTGGGTGTCATGGGGGTGGTTCATGAAAGTGGTACAAAAACACATCTCCATATTCCAATCATCACCCGAGAGTCAGAGATGAAAACTATCCAGCTGTGGGTGAGCTGTGTGTGTATTTAACACATAGTGCAATGCCTTTGTTTCATTAGCTGTAAGGTGTATTTTTAGCCCACATGTGGGAGTAATGTGTTTGAATGAAACAAGTAAGTTGGGTAGTTTCAGTCCCACCGCAGTGCACTCAGGTAATGACTAATTAGCCATGGTGATCAGAAGTGTTAGACTGCTAAGAGTTTTGACCTTTTTAAAGTTGGCTCTACGTCGGATGCCAGCACCAGACATTTGTTTGTTTGTCTCTTCCTATCTCATATACAGTATGTCCTCTGTTTTCTAGGTGAGTGGCGCTTCAGTTCAGAAGAATCCACAGTAATCTGACAGTGATGCTGTGTCGCAGCCTTTGCTTCTGTCTGTGCCCCTCATTCTCCCGTGAGGCCCATGTGACCTAGCCTACACCCACACATAGGGGGCCCCCACTGCCGCTGGAGCCCACCCATGAATCCCATCCCCGACCGCGGCAAAGAGTGCCTCCCTCCCAAGAAGAGGGAGTCTCGGCAAGGGTCGTCAGAACACCAACTTCCCCCTCCTGATGAATTTAAGCCCCCTGTGCCGCTTCGGAGTAGGTCCAATGCAGGGCGAGGGGAGGGCAGCAGGGAGGTCAGTGACAGGCAGAGAACCCTGAATACTCCTAACTCCCATCTCCTCCACACTCCTCCGCCCCTTCCCCCTCCAGCGCCCCTGCCCCTGCCACTGCCATGGCCCCTGAGCTACTCTTCCCCTGTGTCCCTTCCTCTCTTTCAAGGGCATGTAGTGGAGAGGAGAGGCTCTGGGTCTCCTGCCTGGAGAGACGATCCCCTCTCATCACCACTGCCACACCACTCCAGGTGGCTTCGAGCAGAAGGGCCCCTCTCCTCCCTGTCCTCCACTTCCTCCTTTAAAACTCCCTTCCCAGCTGATTCTCGAGAGATGTGGTCCTACATGAACAGCGGCCGACGAGATTACAGCTCTTCTGTTTTCTCCCCATCATACTTGTTTGGTCATACCGCTCTCTACCCTCAAGAGCCAAGTTTAGCTGAAGCCAGACAGAGGTACTTAGGAAAGAGGCCCAATGGGTTGGATGGGCCAGGCAGCAGGACTGCCTCTACCTCCAGGCCTTTGCTCACAGGAGATTACGGACATGATAGCAGCAGAACCAGATTGGACACAAGTCCACAAAGCTCCCATACCAATGGTGGACGGAGACAGCAGGAAGATCTGACACCTGAAGCCCAATCCAGGGGTTCATTTTCCTCAGACTCTAAAGCTCAGGAGGTCCATGACTCACATTCCTCAATACAGGACAGACATCGGCAAGAAATACCAACAAGCCCTCATCCCCTGGGACCAGACCCCAGGGTAGGTAGAGGGGGGTTACTGGACGCCGTGGTGGCCTCAGGCACTGAAGCACACATCTACTACTCCTTGGGATCCGTTTGCCAGCCAAGCCCTAAGGCTTCCCAGTCCTACCCACCCTACAGCCCCTCAGGAATACCACTGTACAACCTGCAAGTAGAGCCAGGCCCAAAGAAGCACAATCCAAGGAACTCCCCCCAATCGTCCCAGGATCAGCTGAACAGCCATGACAGGTCACAAAGAGATCATGACAGAGACCAAGACAAAGACAGAGACAAGGACAGGGAGCGAGGTAAAGAAAAAGACAAGCACCTGAAACATAACAGGGATCATGTTCACACCTCACCCCCTGCCCTTCACTCGTCTCCCCCTGCGCTCCTACCTCACTTCACCAAGGGTTCACTCATTGAGCTGGCCAGCGGGCAGTTGAAACAGGTGGAGGATCTACGGACAGAGGACTTCCTGAGGAGCGCTGATACCTCCCCAGAGTTCCACCTGAGCACCTGCACAGTGCTGCTCATTTCTCCCAGCAGTGCACAGGGCATCAGCCACCTGCAGGTCCATCTCACAGACCGCAACACTCAGGTGAGCTGCTAAAAATTGTCAAGTAGTTTAATGCTGCCTGATAAATTAATCTTGAATTGTTGGCTCAGGCTGCAAAGAACTTCTCCAGATCAGTTTAGATAATCTTTCAAAGTAAAAAAAAGCCGTATGTCTATTTGAATGTGTCACCCTGTTCTGCTTTCATCCAGGAGTTACTGAAGGTCTTGGTGGAGTATCCATTCTTTGTCCAGGGCCAGGGTTGGTCGTCTTGTTGCCCCCGGAGAACCACAGAGCTCTATGGCCTTCCCTGCCGCCAGCTCACAGAGGGGGATGTTTGCCTTGCTCTCACCCCTACACCCAAGCAACCCCACCGGACACATGCGCGTTCCTCCTCCAGAGTCCAACGCGCACACCACCTGTCCAGGGCTGCGGTGGGAGGGTCTAGCAGCTCGAACAGGGAGAAAATGCCACCTCCTCCGCCTCCTCCCCCTCTTCCTTTACACCCGCCCGCTACCGGGCCACAGCACGCTCTGACTGCAGAACCTCAGACTGAAGAGCCCGCACGCCCTCGTAAACGGCGCTGGTCAGCCCCTGACACCCTTCCCTCAACAGGAACCGATGAAAGTCTCATGGATTTACCTCAAGGCTCCAAGCTGATGAAGTGGCAGTAGAAACTTGCACATGCACACATGTTGACCTACAGTAAGCACATGTATACGCTCCATGTCTCTGTTGTGCCCACTTGGGTTGCAGGGATGGAATAAAGAACAATCAAAAATTACGGGTGTTCACACTGCTGCCCTAAGGCTTAACCTTGTCTACTTGTTGCACCCCTCCTTTCATTTCCTTTCCTCTCCTTGCCTTCCCTTCAGTTTCCTTTCCTTCCCTTCAGTTTCCTTTGCTCAACAGTGACAGGAGCAGCGTCTGAAAGATGTCTGGGTGGCTCTTTACAGACACACTGAAGACATTAGTGAGACAATCAAGCACTCGTCTGTGTTCACTCTGTTTATGTAATGTCCGTCCCACACACATATTTACCGACAGTGTGTCCTGCAGGGTATCGATTTCAATCAGTGTTATGAAAGTAAGCGCTATTGAAACATTGCAGATATACGTATATACATAAAACAAAAATTGACTTAATATATTACATGTGTACAGTGAGTATGCTAAAAAGATTTAATGCAATTTTTTGTCAATGTCCAGATACATTGTGTTCATCTTATTTGTTTCTTGCTTCTGAACCATTGTCAAACCGGGCAGGCAAGATGAATGTAAGAGTGCAAGCAACTCTTCGCCTTTTTTTAATCTCAACACCTTCAACGAGTTGTTTGTCAAGGCATTACTCTCCGATATGTTCTTAACATTATCTCTGAGAATGGGAGAACACTAATGAAAACCGCGTATGAGACAATCACGCCCACAAGGACAGATGTGTACCACATAGCCTCCACACTGTATTTCCATTAAAAGCTGAATAGTGGAAAGATTGCAGTAAAGGCTGAAGAGTAATGGTGCTAATAACACATTGGAACAGGATGCTTTGTGGATATGCGCAACCCCCGTGTACTGTACACTTGTGTTTCCATGTCATTGTCGCGTACTGTATATGTCTGAAAGCAGGGAAAATGATGAAAGTATTTTAAACTCTGATACGGGTATCTCCTCTGATTCAGCACACTCTTTCACTTTAGTTTTTGTGACAAAACCATACATGTTAATTATTCCTTCTAAATGTCATAGCTACAAAATGTATATTTTTTAAAATTGTGAAACTGTTATATGATGTTCGCTAGAAATAAACGGAAAGAAAAAGCTTCATAAATGTAATTATCGCTGCTGATTTATTCCCAGCACTGGTTGAAAACAGCTTTGCAAAACACTTGATTTACAACTTTTATTAGGTTACAAAAATATGCAAGTATCTTGTCTGGTTGAAGAGAAATGCAAAATGCAATACCGTGGAACCTCAGTCAAACACTATCCGTTCCTTGTTCGGATAAGATTTTCTTTTTCTTGCAGAAGGAGGATACTTCATGGAAGGTGAGTCACATAATGATTTATCAATCTCATTTTTTTAACACTCTCAGCTGCCATATAAGCATAAGGAGAAGTTAACCACAGTTCATAATAAACTTAAAAACAATAAAACGTGGGGCGGACGCTTCCTCACATATGCGCCTCACTATTCCATGCACATTTCATTCTTATTGTTGACTTTGCATTATTGTGCTCAGCAACCAATATAGAGTTGTGTGTACTATTTTGGAACTTTCAAAAAAATCAGAGCAGAAGTTATTTTTTCCTTTGCCATCACAAAGACAAAGAAAAAGCAAAACCCAAATAGTTTAACCCAGCGAAGCATTTGACTTCAGAGGCTCTACAGTGCTAAAAGATCACAGATTTCCCATACAGAAACATATACAAACATTTCTCTTGGAAAATTCTGCTCTTTGCTGTTTTCCATGGCAGTAAAAGGAAGAAATAAACCTTTGGCTGGTTCATAACGGCCTCCCTGCAGCATGGACTTTCTCAGCTTTCCCATCATTTGTGTCGGGGCCGTCGGTGGTGTTCTTCATCTCCTCCAAGCTGAATCTCTGCAGCAGATCCACCGCAAACATGGGCACCACCTGGACAGAGCAGGAGGACAGTGTTGAGCACAGTCAATACTGCAGCGAACTCTATTGGTATTTGCAGGTACTACAACTAATTGCAAGTTCCTGGATTGTCGGAATATATTTTATGTAAATGATTCTTCGTCACTTTTCCCACCTGAACCATGACGAGCTTCCTGGTTTTAGGGGTTGCTGGGTCCGGGTACTCCTCTCCAAAGCAGAGTTCTATCCTATACAGTGGTGGTGTTCCCTTTCCTTGAAAACAGCTCTGAAGATCTGTAAAACAGATGCTCAGATTATTCATATATTGAGCTTCTGCAAGCAATGTAGCACAAAAGGATACAGATACGAAACCCATTGTGTTGTCCAGGTGAAGTTCAATAAATACTTTTACACAGAATTATTTCAATCTGTTCAATTACCGTTGAGAAATTTTGAAGTATCAAGCAATTTCAAGGTCTTCTCTCGCTCCAATTTGTTGGGCCGATCAGTGTGTGGGGCCATGGGGCCACTCCAGTACACCCTGCCCTGGCAGAACCGCTTGATGAACACCCCGTCAGGGGCAACCCATAAGAGTACACCCCTTTCCAGATGGCACAGAAGGCGGTTTATCGCTTCCAACAAGTATGACGATGTGTGTAAGGAGTTTGGTGAAGGAAAGGAAATCTGTTGTGCGGTGCAAGGCCCATATATACGCTCACTTCCTACAGGACCACGACCCTGCACGATAAAGCACCCGTCTGGACTCTTAGTGGTACATCTCATCACACTGTGGCCGTGGTACAACAATGTCACTTGCATTCTAAAATCTGGGAACACAACATACCATTAGCATGCTTTCCAGTGGTATGTTAATTTTTGTTCTTTGATCTGACTTACCTGATATGGTGTGAATAGAGCTGCAGAAGGTCAACAAAGCAGAGTGCTGAGTGGGACTTTTTTTCCCAGTCGGCTCACAATACATATGGTCCCTTATTAGCTCATCTAAGGCACAGTGGAAATCCAAAGTCAGCATGTTGTCAGGTGTTCTTTTGAGAGAGTGATCCAATCAACTAAAGTGAATCAGCTTGAACCATGCCAACATACAGTGTATACCGTTGAAACCAGAAGTTTGCATACACTATGAAAAAGACATAAATATTTTTTTCTGAAATGAAATCAGACTCAACTTTTCCTTTTTTAGGTCAGTAAGGATTACCTAAATTATTTCCATTTGCAAAATGTGCAATTACCCGAGAGAGAATATTTTAGAGAGTTTTTATTACTTTCTTCAAAGTCAAAAGTGGGCACCTTTCCAGGTCTAAATGATAGCTTACTATGTTGTTGTTCTTCTTCTGGTTCTTCTTGACAGGCTTGAAATGATTCCTTTTAAAACAAACCAAAAACGGTTAATAATTGCACCTGCAATAACTGATCCTGACGCTCCGTTGGCCAAGTTGTTTTGCACATTATTCCAAACAAGCAATGTGCTTTCTTAGATTTTGGACAGTACCATAATCATCTTTGTAGCTTTTCACTGACACAGGCATAGACATCACTGCCTTGTTTTTGTGGTCGATAAAGTTACAAACCTCGATTTCTAGGACACCGGGACTCCTTGGCGATGCCTTAACTTGGATGGTCATGCTATCCTTTGTCTGTGGCGACTCTGTGAATAACCAAAAAGATGGAGAGCCTCATTAACCCAGATCAAATATACGTACAGTGGTGTGACAAAGTTTTTGCCTCCTTCCCGATTTCTGATTTTTTTGCATATCTGTCACACTTAAATGTTTCAGATCCATCCATCTTCTATGCCGCTTATCCTCACTAGGGTCGCGGGTATGCTGGAGCCTATTCCAGCTGACTTCGGGCCACCGTGCGGCCATGTTTCAGATCATCAAACAAATTAAAGTATTAGTCAATGACAACACAACTGAACACAAAATGCAGTTTTTGAATGAATCTTTTTATTATTAAGGGAGAAAAAATGGTCCAAACCTACATGGCCCTGTGTGAAAAGTGATTGCCCCCTAAACCTAATAACTGGTTGGGTCCCCTTTAGCAGAAACAAATGCAATCTAGCATTTGCAATAACTTACAATGAGTCTCTTACAGCGCTGTGGAGGAATTTTGGCCCACTCATCTTTGCAGAATTGTTGTCATTCAGGGACATTGGAGGGTTTTCCAGCATGAAGCACTTTTTAAGGTCATGCCACAGCATCTCAATAGGATTCGGATCAGGACTTTGACTAGGCCACTCCAAAAGTCTTCATTTTGTTTTTCTTCAGCCATTCAGAGGTGGACTTGCTGGTGTGTTTTGGATCATTGTCCTGCTGCAGAACCCAAGTTGGTTTCAGCTTGAAGTCACGAACAGATGGCTGGACATTGTCCTTCAGGATTTTTTGGTAGACGGCATAATTCATGGTTCCATATATCACAGCAAGTCTTCCAGGTCCTGAAGCAGAAAAACATCTCCAGACCATCACACTACCACCACCATATTTTACTGTTGGTATGATGTTCTTTCCTGAAATGCGGCATTACTTTTATGCCAGATGTAATGGGACACGCACCTTCCAAAAGGTTCAACTTTTGTCTCGTCAGACCACAGAGTATTTTCCCAAAGGTCTTCAAGATCAGATCATCAAGATGGTTTCTGCCAAAATTGAGACAAGCCTTAATGTTCTTTTTGTTCAGCAGTGGTTTTCATCTTGGAACTCTGCCATGCAGGCCGTTTTTGCCCAGTGTCTTTCTTATGGTGGAGTCATGAACACTGACCTTAACTGAGGCAAGTGAAGCCTGCAGTTCTTTGGATGTTGTTGTGGGGTCTTTTGTGACCTCTTGGATGAGTCGTCCTTGCGCTCTTGGGGTCATTTTAGGTTAAGTTATCTCAGTTCAGGAGGAGCAATCACTTTTTCACACAGGGCCATGTAGTTTGGGATTTTTTCCCTCCCTTAATAATAAAAGGTTTCATTTAAAAACTGCATTTTGTTTGTTGATTGTTCAGTTGCGTTATCATTGACTAATATTTACATTTGTTTGATGATCTGAAGCATTTAAGTCTGACAAACGTGCAAAAAAAAGGAAATCAGGAAGGGAGCAAACACTTTTCACACCACCGTATATGAGATATTCTTGTTGTCTTTACCATCTCGCTGGATGCGGTATACTTTATAAGGTTCAGAGATGTCCAGCTGGCTGAGTTCAGGGACCATTTGGAAGTCTGTGCTCTTATTAAGTGCACACCGCAGACGGGTCTTCCACACGGTGGGGTTGGCTCGATCCTTTCCCTCCCTGTGTTTGCCCTTGTGCAAGGCCCAGGCCTAAACACAGCAGTGGAAATATGTCAATGTCAATTGTCCACAAAAGTTTGTCTGTCAGGGGGGTACTCTTACAGTCGAATAATTGATTATTATTTCATTTGATTGTTCTATTAGATTAAGCAAACTTTGAATGGCATTGTTTCAATTTGCCATTGCTGACATACTAAATGTTTTCTCGGTTGTGTTGTGTTTTGTGAGACTAAAGTTCAGTGATCATCTAAAGGATTCCCTCCACAAGTGCATTTTGCTTTTGCTTTACCTATTTTTATGACACATAAGGGTGCCATTGATTGCAATAAGGGAAAATGTGATGTTGACTCTAACTGTTTTCACCAAGTAACTAAAAAAATTGTCTGCACAGTCAGGTGCGCCGTATAGAGAGGGAGGTAGGGGGAATTGCCCTGTCAAAAAATAGATGAAAATCAAAAAATAAAAAGGAGGTGGCGGTCCGATGTGATTTTTTTTTTCCATGGGGCCCAGAATTTCTGGAAACCCTCATGTGTGCAGTTAATAAAGGTTCTGCTTTAAATATTATACAATTATTATTCTATAAGGGTGACAGATTAACTCTGCATGGATTCATAATGCTCATTAAACAGCAGAAAAAGAGAAAGAAGAAAAAACAGCACATGGCCAGTAATGCTAACCTGAGCCACCATATATCACGTATCCACTTTTCATTCATTCATCATTATTTCATAAAGTTATAGTTATACTTTACATAGTTTGATTTATATATGTTACTTTTTATTTTTGTTTTATTTGATCATATACTCTTGCGAGATTAAATTCTCTCAACCGTGACAAAAGTTCAACAAAAAATGAAACACAAGCCTTGTTTGTTTATGTATCTGCTATATTTCAGTGTTTCAGTGAGAGCGCTGTTTACGATTATACCTATTTTCCTCAATGAAGGCAGCCATTTGTGCCGGTGTGACCCGGGACACTCTGTTGCAGTCAAATAAAGCAACTTTGGTGCAGAATGTGAATTTAATATTGAAGTACTAATGCAAAGTAGTTACTTTTGAAGTTGTTGGCTGCCAGTAGTGAGCATGTAAAAGAAGCTTAAAGGTGACCTTGAAGAGAGCAGCATCGTCCGTCTCCTTGTAGTCCTTCTTGGCAGCATGCTTCCAGGGGATCCGGAACATGGTTTTCTCCTCGTCTTCCCAACGCAGGCCCTCAAACGCACCACTTTCCACCTGAGCTAAGAGCCACTCTTTCAGGTGCTTCTTGTGCCCTTCGTTCATCTTCATCACACGGTAGCAACTCCAAAAAAAGTCCGACTGCCGTCAGACGGCCATTCCGCTGTCAGATGAAGTTTACAAAACTAAAACTCAAAGGGACCACCAGTTAGGTTCACGTCTTATGTAACCGAAAGCGAAAGTTTTGAGCGCGCTAGATACTTTCGGTTTCCCATGCAAGTAGAACACGTTTCTGTTTAATCATTTCCAACACGCAGAACTCCAACAGCAGCGTCTTCTGTGCCAGCGCGACCTGCTGCAGTACGTTTTCAACTTAATTTTACAGATACAGACATTATGGTACTTGTGAATCATAAAATGAATGTTAGAAGAAAATGAGGGAAGAAGAGAGGCATGTGGGTCGAGATATGTGCGCACACAGTGGCGCTAAGATTCACCTTGAAACTTTGGTGGGGTTTTCCCCTCAAAGGATGCTGCGGATGTTCTCAACAGCCGCAATGAAAAATTTGATAAAACCAGAAAGAAAGGGTTGTAGTGTTGGACCACTAGAGGGCGGTATGAACGTGCTTGAGCGGAACAAATCCAGAAAAAACATACAATAGAATACAACGTTAAATAAAATGTATTTATTAATTCGTATTTGTATTGAAGAACGCATGTTTATTATTATCCCAAAATTTTAAGTTGATAATGAAGCTTTTTTATAGTTAAGTTAATTACAGTGGAACCTTGGTTAGCATCATTAATCCATTCCAGAAGGCCCGACTCTAACCAAAACATATTCTCTGATTAGATTTTCCCATAAAAAATAATTTTAATCAAATTAATCCAAAAATTCAAACACAAAACACGTTTTTATAGTTTTACATGCAGAAAACAATTCGAAATACATCCATCCATCCATCCACTTTCTATGCCGCTTATGCTCACTAGGGTCACGCGGGTATGCTGGAGCCTATCCCAGCTGAGTTGGACAAGAGGCGAGGTAAACCCTGGACTGGTCGCCAGCCAATCGCAGGGCACATATAGACAAACAACCATTCACACTCACATTCATACCTATGGACAATTTAGAGTCGCCAATTAACCTAACATGCATGTTTTTGGAATGTGGGAGGAAACCGGAGTACCTGGAGAAAACCCACGCACGAGGGGAACATTCAAATTCCAAACAGAGATGCCCAAGTGGAGATTTGAACCCAGGTCTTCCCGATCTCCTGACTGTGTGGCCAACATGCTAACCACTTATTCACCATGCGGCCCTTCAAAATACATGTAAGTGACAAATGAAAGGGATAACTTAACATTTAAGGTTACTTTTGCATTGAGAGGAACCAGATGAGGTGGCTCGGGTATCTGGTCAGACTGCCTCCCGGACGTCTCCCTGGGGAGGTGTTCAGGGCACGTCCGACCGTCAGGAGGCCTCGGGGAAGACCCAGGATACGTTTGAGAGACTATGTCTCTCAACTGGCCTGGGAACGCCTTGTGATCTGCCGGGAGGAGCTGGATGAAGTAACTGGGGAGAGGCAAGTCTGGGCTTCCCTGCTTCGGCTGCTGTCCCGATCTCGAATAAGCGGAAGAAGATGGATGGATGGACGTTACTTTTATATTCATTGAAGACGTGACGATTGGCAAAGGCAGAGATTTGGCAGCAGGATCAACACAGACACCATCTTTGTGTTCTCAGTTGTTTCTTGAATTCCGTACTGTTTCTTACCTCAAGTCTCTGCTTTTCTTATAATCACGGCTGCAAAATAGCCCAAAATGCAGCCAAAGAAAGCTGCAAGTGCCACAATTTGGTAAAGAAGGTGAGAAACACCATTTCATTCAAGAAATAACTCATAAAAAAACACAAACATGTTGATTGTGCGGCCACATTGTCATCTTTGTCAACAATCACGTCCTCAGTTAATTTAAAAGTAACCACAAATGTAAATTTATCCCTCTCATTCATCACTTATATGCATTTAGAATTGTTTAATGCATGTACAACTAGAATTGTAATGGTACAAAAAAAATGTTCTGTGTCGACATATTTGAGAATCGTGACTGTGATAGTAAGCAGAGAATTAGGTGCCAATTCGACACCTTACCCCTCGTTTTACCACTTACCCCTAGGTTTTGCGCGTTCACGAGAATCAAGTGGTGTCCCAATTCTCCCAGTGCTAAGGGGTACACACCCCTTGATAACACGTGTGGTCTCTGACCACACTTGAAACGAAGGGGTAGGCGGGGCTACACCACCCGCGGAGAAGATGGACGGCAGAGAAAGAAAGAAACACATACATGTAAGCAATTACGCATAATTATTGAGTTTCACAGTAATGTCTCTCGTGGTTTATTATATATTCAATCATTTGCTAGTCCACGTAAATATTCGTCATGTTTTGAAATGTTGTTTTTCGCGAGTTATAACTAGCCAGCTAACACAGATTTCTGACTACACTGATATCGATAACGATTAGATAGCGACCACATTATCCTGTTCATTGTAAGTTGTATTTTAAAGTAGCGAAGTGACTCTACATTACTGAACTGGCCGAGAGAGTGCCATGTTTCTCAACCACGGCGGGTGGATATCCCCCGCTCGATGCTCCCGAGCTCCGTGGCAGAGCGGAGGCTGCTCGTATGCACCTTGCCCGCCCATGGCAGGTGGCTAGCCCGGCTGCTGAGTGTACAGTGACGTCGGCGTTTTATAATGTAATCGTTCAACGCAGCACATCGCAGTGAAGTCTGTTTGCTGTGAATCATAGCCACGCTAGTCCACCGACAATTGTCATTGTGTGATATGCACACCGTATGGATGGTCAGGAAGTGAACCAAATAAAACATGTAAACAACATGACCATATGTGGACAGCACACCACATTATAAAAGTTTATTCAACTTTTGGAATGTACCGTTGTCCCATCTGTTTTTTTCACCCTCAGTCTATATTTGTTTTCAGCACACTATAACGATACTACTTTTACTATTATTATTGTATTTACAATGAGTTAATAGTTGTAGCCCATCACTCATGCGTATGGTTCATTCCTGCAGGAGAAGCTGAGCCAAGTGAAGTCAGCTGCTACAAAATACAGCAAAGACACAAGGAGAGCGAGGCCAAAACAGGGAGGTTTTTAAACCTTGAAATGATGCTTGATAAAGTGTATACATTTGTTGATATTGTCATTTCTAGTTCATATGTATAGTTGCTACATTTTCAATTTTTATAAATGTTGTTACAGTGCTGGTTATAAGCTGTTTATTACAATTGTTTGTGGTTTTGCAATAAATGGCATAGCCGGTGCAAATGTGTGCCTTTTATTTAAAAAAAGGTGTTATGAGGTAGGCTATATAACATTGAATCTGCCTATGTCACAGCCAGCAAGCGGTGAAGGGTGATGATGTAATAAGAATCAAGTGGTGTCCAATTTCTGAGTGGCTTCTTCCCCTTGGCCCTATGTTTTAAGGGGTAAGACGAAGGGGAAGGGCTAAGGGTAGAATTGCGATTCAGCCTGAGAGTCCATCGCTGATGACATCATATACGTGCGACAGAGCTGACTTCTGGTTCCTGTTCCTACATATTAGCAAGCTAATAGACTGCCAATAAGGATGTTTTGTGCTAAAAAGAAGACATTTGGCATCACACAGTGTCTTAATAACATGACAAGACGTGTGCCATATTGTAAGCTAACTGGAAAATGTACACAAATCAAGGCAAAATTTTGCCAAAAACAAAAAACATGCTAACCACGGCGTACGCTAACCAAGGTTGCACTGTATTTCTTTAATAGTTTTGTATGTATAATTTTATTTCCTGAAGTTTCAAATAAGACCACTACAAATCACCACTGTTGTGGACAATAATAATTCAGGTATTGATGCAGCAACGCTGTGTTTAACTGCTTTTTTTTTCAACGTAAAATCCTTTTCTCTGGTTTAGAGGTGCTTGGCTGAAAGAAATATTCCACTGGGGGGTACTTCACTAAAAAAGATTGAAAACCACAGGTCTGAAGAGCATGACGCCATCTTCTTGACATTTTTACGTTATTTTATCCAAAAACTAATGTGAAAAATAATAAAGTACTTTCATATATTTTTAAAATTAATTTATAGACACTAGTGGTGAATTTAAGTCAATTTTAATTTGCAGTTGGGACATAATTTTAGTAAAAGTTAGTTTTTCTCTAAAAAAAAAAAAGAAGACAAAAATAAAGATAAAAAACAGTCCAATCACTTACAATGTTGAATCTCCAATGTACCTAACATGCATGTTTTGTTGCTGTGGGAGCACCTGGAGAAAACCCACGTAAACACGGAGAGAACATGCACGGGCTGAGATTCAAACCCAGAATCTTCTAGCTGTGAGGCAGATGTGCTAACCATAGTCCACCATGCAGCAGTTATTATTCCAAATCAAAGCATGACGTCTAAGTCGTTTTCAGCTGAAAAAAAAAGAAAAGAAACAATGCTGTGTAAAATCCAGAGCATTGCTGAGTTTAAAAGCTTCCAGACAAAAAATGTCTGCTCTGAGGTCAAATGTCAGATTGTACACGCATGGTTCATGTCAATACAATTCACACCTGATCTTTTTCTTCTTTTTATTCCACAGCAAACCAAAAATACTTTTGGCACTCACTGGCCACAAGATGAAGTACAACTAAATACCTCATCGCCCTGCGATTGGCAGTCCAGGGTGTACCCCGCCTCTCACGCGAAATCAGCTGGGATAGGCCCCGCAACCCTCGTGAGGACAAGCGGCATAGAAAATGGATGGATGGACAAATACCTTATCAAAAATCTGCCTAGTCTGCTATATAAGGTAACCGAAATATTAGAAAGAAAGTACTGCAATGCATCTTCATCAATGTAAAGTACAACCTCTATACTAATGAATACATCTCTGAATATTTTGTGTTGGAAATGTGATGTTCTGCTTGATTAATTCACTCAATGAGGCGGACTCACATGCTTATCGAGTTTTAAACCAATAAACTGCTGTACAATGTGGAGACACACATGTGCATGTCTACTCAAGCGTAAGAAGTAAGTGTAAAACACAGATTTATTCTTGGATTTGTCAGCTTCATTCTGCTATTCATCTACATTAAACAACACGCCCGAAGGAAGATTTCGTAGCGCTTTGTAAAACACCGTGGCGCATCGCCATCGTCACCAAATAAATACACCAACTTAAATATGACAGCTTTTATTACAGCAGAAGAACAGAAACCTGAAAATGTCAACAACACAAAAGCCTGTTCCCTCGCCCTCCCCCCGACACTTAGTGACAACGTCTTTCAGGTTTATGTAGCTGCTTCCACTGATGAAATAAGTTGTGTCTGTGTGGGACAGAAAGCAGTCAGCAAACAGACTAAACACATAAAACCTGACTGACATTTCAGGAAATAAATATACATTGTGCTTTGTTTGACACACATTATTTACACATTATTGTACAGTTCATAAAGTCCTCACTTACATCCGGGCTCTCACGCAAGAAATAAACATCTAGAGCAAAAGAAGAAACCAAAACAACTGAAAATACACAAGATTGTTGATGGTGAAGGGATACACAGTACACGGCCTAAAATGTCTTGTATACACAGTAGAAAGCACAAATGTGCGTGTGGAATCTGAAATTCCTTCTCAGCCACACAACACAATGTTTACTTGGAGACAAACCTGAAGAAGAAACGAGAGCTTTTCGCACACAGGAAATTGTCTTGGATGGCTTGTGCTCACGCCAGAGGTTGTCAGGCTGGTGTCTGACTACTTATGTGTGTGTGTGCGTGTGTGTGTTAGAAGGTGACCATTGCCTTGTCTAGTGGCAGCCGCAAGCTCTGACCACCATGTTGCGGTACTTCTTAAGAATGACGTTGGAGCTGTCGTCGTAGTAGAGCACTGAGATGGCGTGGAGCTGTGTGGGAGCACAACATGGCTTCGGAACCGTGTCTGGGTTGATAAAGTGAACCTGGGAGGAGGAAAAAAAAAGGGATCATCTTGATTCGAGCTGAAACAATTAATGGATGAATCTATGATTAATCAGTTATCCAATTAATCAGCAACTATTTTGGTATTCGATTAATCGTTTTTGATTTAAAAATGTAAATATCCTCTGATTTCAGCCTCTCAAATGTGATATTTTTTTTTTTTTTTTTAATTTCCCTAGTCATCCATGAAAGCAGACCTGTTATCTTTGTGTTTTATCCAGCCATCCATTTTCTATGCCGCTTATCCTTCTTTGTGTTTCAGGCAAAATATTATGATGTTATTCATGCAAATCAGCTTTGACTTTGTGGAACATTCACCAACATTTTCGCCTTTTTTCTAATATGCTGTGGACCAAACCACTGTTTGGTTCGTATTGATTTGGGATTTGGTTCGCCTAGAGCAAGGGTATCAAGGGAACAATTTTCGGCCCGTGACTGATTTTTTCGTATTTTTTACCATCCCTCAGCACGTTCTAAAATACAATTAAAGAAGACAAAGAAAAAGCAAATAAACAAAACAGCAAAAACAGCAAGAGTCCCTGGTTGCATTGGGCACCACAGCGTCATCTCCATGATCATCGAGGATACAAAGCAGAACCAGGGAGATCTAGCAGCCCTGTGGCCTGACCTAACGAATGCTCACGGCACAGTACCACATAAGTCGGTCGACTACACACTCAAGGCCTAGCACGTCTCCCAGAAGGCACATCTGCTTCTGCGGAACTACTTTGGGCATTGCAAGATGCACTTCACCTCTGGCAACTTCACTACAAACTGGCAGAGGCTGGGAGTCAGAATCGTGACTGGATGTATAATCTCTGGCGTTCTGTTTGCAGCTGCAATGAACCTCCTGGTCAAGTCGGTGGAGCAGCCAAGACGGGGAGCTGTACTCTCAAGTGGCATCCGACAGGTCCCAGTTAGGGCATTTATGGATGACTTAACTTCTGCCAAGTGTGGTGGCTGCGATATCCATCGCTTTAAAGACATTTTAATGACAGTTGCAGCCGGAATGCTGTTATACACTCAACAAAAATCTAAACGCAACACATTCGTTTTTGCTCCCATTTTTCATGAGCTGAACTCAAAGATCTAAAACTTTTTCCATGCACACAAAAAGCCATCATTTGCCTCAAATACCTTATACGCCCAATACAGTTAAAAGAAATGTCCACAGAGACTACGGTTTTGGTACCAAAGCATGGAACCTAGTAGTACCATGCCTACATGACAACTGAATTTGGTGTCCATCCCTAATGATGAATGCTCACTAACCTATGCCAGAAAGGTTTGTGAACTGTATTTAAGAGAAATAGGCTGTTTTTGTACTTACAACAAGTTTTAGGTGTTTGAGTTCAGCTCATGAAAAATGTCAGCAAAAAGCGTTCTTTATCATTTGTTGAGTATAGATTTGCCTCAAAATTGTATATTGATAATTTGACTCACAAGGGTTTGCACAATGGCGTGGTTTGTGGCATTCATGTAGGAGTTGAGCGGGAAGGCGCACTCGCCCTCGCAGTAGTATGCTGCGTATCCTTCAGGGGCGATGATCCAGTCCTGGACACAGAGCAAGACTTTCAATTAGAAAGCAAAAACAGAAGGATTTGAGTTGCTTCCTGGGTATGGAGGTGGCCGGGGCTTTGATTGAGGGTCTCGTACCTGCCACCCGAGGTCTCGGAAGCTGACGTAGAGCTCGTGCTTCTTGCATGCCTGCTTTTGATCAGTGCTGCTGTTCTCTGTGCAAGACGAAGGAGAGACATTTGTCATCCTCCAACAACAATTAGGCCCATTTGACAAAGTGCAGATCCAAACACAGACATTTCAACAGTCACTGTCGGAAATCACCTCCAGATCCAGCAGCGCTTTGCTAACGGGCCACCCAACTCAGATGTCACACTGCGGCAGCTTTGAATTTCATCTGGCCCAAACATATGTGCACACTGTTTGTGTTTACCGCACTCATGTTGGAGAATAATAGTTTACTTTCTAATCTTCCCTCGTTCTGGTGACCTCCGCAGCCCCGCTGCGCATATCTGCCCAAGAGGGGTCCACATTGTCAGTGATCACGAGCGACTGGTTCTCATCATCCACTTAAGATGCCGCTGGTCTAAAAAGTTCCACACAGGCCCATGTGTTTGTGGCCCCGGTTGCCCCGCAGCACACCGCAGATGTGCTCCGCCATAAAACCCTTTTACCTCCTCACAGGGAACATGGGCCCAACTGCTCTTGTAATGCTTGTGTAAATAAACAAAGGCGGCCGAGGGATACTCAAAGCTCTGGCATTACGCTCTAATGTTTCAACAGTTCGTATAAACACGGACTGCTCTCACCTCCAATGAAAGGTCATGTAATATGGCCTGCATGTTCTGTTGGGCTGCGATCGTACAATTATTTGTTATGCGTAACATGGCTGTTATGATGTCATTTTCTTAAAATGTGGGGAATAACAATCCAAGTTTAGATTCATACACAGACAAACAGGCAGGTTCCTGGGAGGCTGCCTGGCAGCTGTACTGGTGAGAATGCACCTTGCCAAGCTTTAGTGGTGGCAAGTCAAACAATGGAGTGAACCAATCAGCTTCCTTTTTCATGGGTGTGGTTTGGGATTCCAAGAGATTTTAAGTAATTATACCACGCTCTCCGAACCTGTTGGCTAAAAACCTGAGAAGGGAGTCAAATTTGGATGTGATGTGCACGACGCAGAGGATGATGGTGTGAGAAAACAGGGACTCCGAGGATTTTGAAGCAAAGAGAGAGGTTAGGATGAAGAGGGGGGGGGGGGGGCTCCAGGGGAGGCCCATGGGAGCATTTCATTTCATTTCCGTAAACTAATGTGAAACGGATGAGGTGTAGGATTAAATAAGCTTTGCTTCTTCCTACTCCTTTTTGGACATGCGGAATTGTGAATTGTGTTATGTGATGTGCTCCAGTGTAATTTGTGTGCATGTTCAAGATGAATTAAACCATTACCATTACCAAGTTTGGCATTTGTATGTCTCACCGAACATTACAGTAACATTACTGAAACCCAGCGACCAGTGTAGAATACCACATATCACTCAAAGCGCTTTGGAATGCGTCTTTTGAATGTCATATATTTGTAATTTAATTCATTTAGGCATTTTTATGCTTAACTTAAACATAAACTTAAAAAATATGTAAAATCTGCTTCAGCATGCAAAATATACAGTATAACAATTACAACCATGGGATTTCCATTTATGATTAACGATTCAAAAATATACATCGAATAGAATTTCCTTGTAAAGATCTCTGCAGGTTTGAAGAATGTGTCATATGCAACATTATTTCATCAAAAGAACACTGAAGACTTTTTCTTGTTGTTTTCGCTCTTCTATGTACTTTTCTCTTAATGGATCTGACATCCTACTACGGGTTGGGTCTCCCGACTCAGCAGTCACTCTCTACTGTATATTTGTGGTTCAATATGGACGTGCAGTAAATTTGCACATGAGTTGTTAAACAAATAAAGTATATTTTCATCTGGACCATCAAGTACCAGTCAACCATGCAACCTTACATCACATTCTGGCAAACAAAAGCAAATTAAACTGCATAAATGATCTCTGACTGGCTGTATAAACACTTTCTTCCTTCACCTGCAATGTTGGCCACTCGCAGTGCCTCTTGGCTCTTGGCCCCTTTGGAGCGATTAGGATTACGCTGCTTGGCGCCCCCCTGTGCTGAGCGAATGCTTCGCAGGTGCACCTCCGTGGCTTTGAAGAAGGCCACCATGAAGGGCTGTTTGTTCTGTGGCCCACTCCGACCAATCAACCCCGCCATGCGAGGATTAATGCTTTCTCCTGTAGAGGGCGGCAAAAAGAGGAGTGCAAAAAATATATCATTATAATTAGAATACAGTTTATTCTCTAACAATTCCTTTACCCTTTACTCATAAACATGTCAAGAAGCAAGGCAGCGCTGAACACGAAGGCATCCCTTTCTTGTGTTGCGTGCATCTCTGCGTGGGTGTGTTTTTGTTCAGAAGTATGTGCGTCTGATCACCGTTTGGTGGTAAATCAAGTCTCCTGGTCGCCGCTAGCATCCTGCGTGCCTGTCTGCACACGCTCACTCTTATAGGCACATCAACACAAACTCGTCGCAGCGTCCCCTCCCTCAACATGAATGCACTGCTTTGCCTTGCCTTGCATGTTACATCCTGCAAGCCTGAGAGAGATAATATTCAAAATCATGCTCTTGTGATCTATGCTGCTTGTTGAGTTTGTTGAGTTTTCACGGCCTAACAACCTCCTGCTGAGATGTTCTCCAAGATGTGATGGCATGACATATTTCCTGCATGCGTGCAAACCATGCTGCTGGTGTGATGGACGATAATTTATGATGTGACTCACATTTGTTCAGCCTTCTGCAAACTGAATGTGTGATCCTCTTTTCTGCTGTTGGTGTACAATAGATGTGATTCATTAGACTGGGTTCACACTACGGTGTTTAAGTCCTGACTGGTGTCAACCCGTCAAAGCAATGACACACATTTGCATTCAGGAAACTGCCTATTTTTTGTCATTATCTACTGAGAGCATCTTGGATCTGATTGTTTTTAGAAGTTGTTAAGTTGTTATAAGTTGAATACCTTTGCTGTCTATCTTAAACTCTCTAGCCTTGGATGTGTGTGACACTCACCGTTTGTGCCGTCCAGAGCCAACTGTAGACCCAGATTTCTCCCCGGGTTCAGGACCCAGTGGTTGCTAGTCGCCGTCACGTCAAAAACCAGCCAGCCCTCCTCTGCGGCCCAGATGACCCGCGAGTCCAGGAGAAACAGGTCAGACTCTCTGGGCACAACGCAGAGGATGAGGGTGTGAGACAAGAGGGATTCAGAGGATTTTGAAGCAAAGAGAGAGGTTAGGATGAAGGAGTGGGGGGCTCCAGGGGAGGCCCATGGGAGCATTTCATTTCCGTAATTGACATGTAATGGCTTTATAAATGACCAGTCCACTCATACTGCACACTACACACAGTCCATCACTGGCAGGACTTTTGCAGCAGAGAGAGACATGACGTCAAATGGAGAGACTAGAGAAATGCAGTAAAAAAAAGTTGCACTTTTTTTTTAAAAGGAGTAAAAATGTGTGCTATAAGTAGCAAGTGCAGGGTCAGTCGCATTGTTCAACCCAACTTGGGATTTTCTCGCCTTTCCTGGCTGGATAGTAAAATCCTTTGTTCTTTACGCAGCCGTTCATGTATCATAGCGTGTCACATTCATGTAGACGAGCCCGGCAGTGGAATAAACCACTTTGTTGCTGGTCCCTCAGAAACTTTTAGGATGTGTCAAGGACAATGGCTAACGCAGCGACTTTTGACAGCCTGGACGCAGAATGAAGGAGATTTAAGTTCATTGCTGCAATTTATACTTTTTTATTGTTTAATATGTTATTGCATTCTAACAATAGGCAATCATTACATAAATATAAACCAAAAATGGAATGACTAAATGCAAATATTTTTTAAAACCCACTTTAGCAGAGAGGTGTCCAGACCATTCAATAGGAAGGTAATGTTTGACATTGTCCTGGAATAATTTTGCACTTATGGGGAGGAAAGTAAAAAGAAGTATGTAGTAGTTGAGATATAATGTTTGTTTACTCCTGTTTTTCAAGCATGCATGCAAGTTGTCTGAGTGTATAGTACGGTTTGTTTCTTTCAGACATGCTTCACAAGTTACATTAGGGAACATCACATCGTTGCACAATTCAACATTTCCAAAAAGGAAAGAAAGAAGAAGCAGAAGCAGCGTATAAGGTGAAACCCAGTCACAATCACATTGTTAATGCATGTTCATCTTATACGTCACTAATAATAATAATGTGATTCTTTTCATCATTTTGCTTCTTTAAGCAATCCGCTTTCTCTTCCATCTTATCATTTTGTTTACCAAGTGATGGAGTACCATTCTTTACTTAATGTGTTTTGTTAAGTACTTCATGTCTTTATCTCTTATATCATTCAACATCCCCATTATCTCCTGTAGTGTACCTGGTATCAGGCACTCTTCCGACTCTGCATTCACGAAAACAGGGGCCTTTTTCTGTTGGTGGTCGATAACTAAGTTCAGACGTTAGAGACAATTAGCTTGTCTTGCTGGCAGTTGTAATTGCAATTGTAACTTGTTTTTTGGACGAGTTAGTTCCTCGAAGTTCCTAGAAGTTGAAGTACCTCGAGGGAGGATGTAATGAGAGATCGGCGTGCGGTGATGCAGACTCTGCATCGGTTCGTTGTGATGAAGAGGGAGTTGAGCTGAAAGGCAAAACTCTCAATTTAACGGTCGATCTACATTCCTACCCTCACCTCTGGTCATGAGCTTTGGGTGGTGACCAAAAGGACAAGATCGTGGGTACATGCGGTTGAAATGAGTTTCCTTAATAGGGTGGCTGGGCTGGTGAGAAGCACCGTCATCCGGGAGAAACTCCTGCTCGGTGGCTCGGGCATCTGGTCAGGATGTCTCCCTGTCGCCTCACTGGGAAGGTGTTAATGGCACGTCTAACTGGTAGGCCTCAGGGAAGAGCAGGACACCCTTGAGAGACTATGTCTCGGGAATGCACAACTTGGGAATGCCGCAGGATCCACCAAAAGGAGCTAAACGGAGCAGCCAGGAAAATGGAAGTCTGGGCTTCTACTCTTAGGTGGCTACCCCCGCAATTGGACCTTGGATAAGTGGAAGAAGATGGCTGGATGGATGAATGGAGTTCCTCACGCCAAACAGTATTCAAGCGAGTGGTGTCAGCAAACAGATCTGTAATTATGATCGAGATCTGTGTGCAGGAAAAGTGCAAAAATAGTCCAAAACTTCGGGTCAGTGCAGAGCTCTTCTCAGTCCGTTCATCCTCACAGGAAGTGACAAAACCAAGTGTGATATCAAATATGGGTCCCTTGGGTAAAAAAATTCTGGTGACACTATATTGGGTATTTACACTTGCTGTGTCCACATGTATATGCATTAAATTGACTGTAGTTATGTGTTATGTTTACGTGTTAGTACCCACAAACGCTTGAAGAAACTCAGTGGAAAAATGGTGCTGATAGGGCATTTAAAAATGTGGTCATTTTGAAATATAGTAGGACAACAGAACACATTTTGTGACCGGCAAAGGGGCTTGGTAAAATCGCCTCTTGTGTGTTAATGTCACTTTTTGCGGAACGACAAGGTTAACAGTGTGTTTGTGTGACCTTTCAGGTAAACTCAGTGGTGGAAAGCAGGTGATGTTACAGGAGTAGGTTAGTAGGGGACTAGTTCTGTTACTATTTTCCATGATTAATTAAAATGAGTTAAAGGCAACATTTTGCCGGTAATGAATGTGCACACCAGTACCTGTCCGAATGTTCCTCCAGCACCTGGTAGACGCTGATGCGGAAGGTCTCGTTATCAAAGCGTTCGTGAATGAAGTCTTTATAAATGCGAAACTCAGCAGCAGTGACCGCCTCGCCCTCGGGAATCTGGGAGAGATCGAATCGGAATTCTCGATGATGCCGCCGCACTGGCAGGAATTCTGTGTCATGCTCTACTGCAAGAACAAAACAAAGACAGCATGAGAAAATGTTGACCAGTGACCTATTTTGCATCATATGGAAATGAATATCTCTGTTTGCTGTCAGGAAGCTGGTCAGTCCCACATGAAACGCACACGCACAATGTGTGTTGTCTTGTGATTACAGCCTTCATGAGGAACTGGAAGTAACACATCTGGCCAGCACCATGATAAAGATGCAGGCGCACTGTGACAAGTTTACGAGCGCCACTCTTCTCTCCCCGCCCTCAGCCCCAGAGAGTCATCCAGTCCGCCCCTCATCTGGTTCTCATGAGTAGAGAATCCATGTTTGGAGCATCCGAATCTTCTCCACAACACAACTTTGCAAACAACCCTTATATCCGGCCGTTGGGACGTGACCCTGACAACATCACCACCGCCCCTCACCACGTTCCTCTTATATCCCAGCAGGACATCCAGAAGGTCAGTGCCATCATCTCTCATTATGTCCCTCCTGCAGACCTCACACACACACATAATGTGTATATATATATATTTCAAACCTGCAAAACTAACTTAAAGATAAAAAATGTCTAAAATGTTTCAGGGTTGCTGCAAAAAAAATCAGTTAATTTCTATGTCATAGCGAAACATGATACAGTCATGTTTTTGGCCATGACTACACATGTTTATACACATTTCTATTTTGGGTACTGAGCAAACATGCATTGATTTTTGAAATGTTTCATTCTGTTTAGCATCACAACATTCCTAAAAAAAAAATGGGCACGTTCTTCAAATAATGCAGTTTCAACTGTGAAATACTGGAATGGGTTGGAAAGGTATAAAAAAAAAATACAGAAATTGAGAACGAACTGTATCATAACTATGACAAAAGAAAGCCCAACTGACCGACCCATCAAATGTTGGGGGAGAAAAAGTGTAATTTATACTGGACAGGCCAGGACACCTCTCATGTTGTGTTTACAAGCAGTGCTTGTACATTTTTGACTGCTCACTAAAATGATCACACAATGTTTGCTTTCAACACTTGACAAGATTTGTTGTGTTTAACACTCGCCTACATTTGCTTGGCGAAGGGTTGTCTGGGAACAAATGAAAAAAAAATATTACTGACTTTTGTTTTAACTTTCACTCCCCTCCCGGGTCTGTTGATCTAAACTCCACCCATTTAACGTTCGTTGCTACTCGACAACTTCCTAACAAAACATTGGCAGAGAAAAACACTGATTTACTTTATAGGATTCCGTTTTCAAACCGACATCACGCCCGCACCCAGGCACATAAACACGTCAGTTTAATGAGAACTTCTGATGACAGCGCACATGTTCTTTAGCAGCTGCGGGTGATATGAATGTGGCGTGATGTCAGCGTTACGCATGTTCCACTACACAAAGTAGTGTGTGTGTGAGTTGTTTGACTTTCTGTGCACCTGCTGCTTCCTCCGCTCCGGTTTCTCTGATGGTTTTTCCCAGCACACTCTACATCCTGATTCTTTAATGTCTCTATTAAACCCAGTTGTTGAAGGGAATCAAACAGAGGACAGAGCGGGAGGAGCAGAATGGGTCTAATTACAGTTTAATAAGGGACAGCTCGGTTCTCGCTTTAGGCTACACATGTCCCCATCTTCTACTGATGCACATTGGACCAATTTATAAAGACAAAACCTGAACAGCTCAATGTTGTTTATTCATTATTTATCAATTCAAATTTTACCCTGCCTGCGTGCACATAATATATGCTAGTTAACCCTCCAATGCTCCATTGACCAGTGGTATGCAGTCAGGGCCAGCAAGGCCTTCTCTGCTTGCCTAAACACTATCAGCAGCACTGACCTACATTTACAACTTAAATTCTACTATTTGTTCCATAAAATTGTATTAATTTAATCCCAACAGTCTATTATTTTGATTTTGCAGCATGTTTCTTGGCTGCACCGTTTCCAATACACGCATGTGTATGTAGATATTTTTTGTCCAATCAGATTAAAAAAATATCCAAAAATACAGGCACACCAAAGATGCCAATGTTTTTGGCCATGCCTGTATGGAATGCAACCAAAGACAGCCCAATTTATACAGCCATGGCCAAAAACATTGGCATCTTTGGCATGCCGATATTTTTGGCCATGACTGTATGTGCTGCCATGTCAATGTAATTTGCCCAGGGCCTTCAGAATCAGTAGTGCTGGCCCATGTCAGATACACATTATTAGCAATGGGACTGTTTTTCAAATTTGTCTCACAAGGCCGTCTAGCAGACTTACAGTAATGCCAGCATTTTTCCATCCTCTGATTGTTTGCTGTCTGAAAGCCCATTCCCTAACACCCAAAGTTAACACTGCGCTTGAACACATCATCACATGATCCGTCCAGCACATAGGGTTGGGCAATAACATTCAGATTCTACCGGGATCGTTCACATTTTTAAATTTCAATTCCTAGTTTCGATGCCCACTTCTCCGACCGGAATAAATTGCCAACCAACGAAGCACCAACGAAGAAGAATCAGCAGGGAGCGTGTGTGTCCATCGCAACCCAAAGACCAGTCGGCTCAGTGCAACATTCACAACACATTTATATCGTGCACAACCAACACGATTAAACATCTCCAGATTCATGGTGTAGCAATAAAAGCGTTCCGTCTTTGAGGCACTAACCAGTCAAAATCAGGCAAGTAGAACAATGGATGGAGTTTCTTTTGCCAACAATGAAGCAGCAAACAAATTATCCAAAAGCTAATATGGTGGGTCAACTTCAATATCTAGCTAACGTTAGCAGGTGTACTTTTTCATTGACAAATGTTTTACAAGTTGCTCTTTTTTTGTTTGTTTAAATCATTCAATCCCAGCCATCTTTCAAAAGGCAACCCCTCCAGTACCGGCCATTTTAGACAATTTTGACTGATCTTTCAAGGCGCACAGGATATTGTGTTACATGGCTATATAAACATGGACCCTACCCAAAGAAAGATTAGCCTCCCGTCTTTCATTAGAAAAGAAAAGATACATTTCAAGCATAACTTTCACTTTCACACAAGTATTTTTGTGACAGCTCAAATATATAAACAAGCTACACCACAACATACCCAACACAAAAAAGTTTTTTTGACACCAAAATAATTTGTTTACAAATATAACACCATGAACAGTTTACAATTTTCACATTTGGAAACTATGTGTGTGCACATGCATGCTTGTGTGTGCACGTGCATGCTTTAAATTTGCCCTACAATGTGTAACCAGCACGTGACACTCCTCCACGCTCTCTCACCTCCTCTTCGTGCCATGTGTGTTTCTCGGTCCTCTCCTGTTCCCTGCCGAGCTCTTATCAAATGTGCTTCCCCCTAGTGGCCGTTTTCATGGCATTCAAATTGCTCTGAAGCTTAATACATCGGTGAAAAGTTGCATCATCACCTCCGTCAGCCTCTCGCGCATGTAAAAGACGTATAAATATGTTGTTGGGATGTGGCGTTCAGGTTTACAAAAACGCGTAACTAAATTACTATTCTGCACCCAGGTCAGTGGGGGCTCAGTGACATTTTTAAGTGCATGTAACATCAGACACTCTCTAACACACAAACGACACGATATGTGTACATGTGTTTATAAATAATGAACTTTTGTCAAAGTGTACTCCTGTGGAAACTTCATAACATTTCTTGATATTTTTTATATCGGGATGTCCCGATCATTTTTTGGCTTCTGATCCGATTGGAATTTTTTTTATAGTCTTGACAATCCGATCCGATCCTTTTTTTAAGACTTTTTTAAAATTTTTAACTTTTTTAAACTTTTGTTACAAACATGAATTTGTGGAATTGAATAGGGTTATAAAAATAGCTCTTCAAAGCATTAAAAATAATGACCAAAAGTATTGACGAATTAACTTTTTTGTTGCACAGCATGACCAACAATATTGTTGGGCTTTTTTAACACACCTCTGTGAGTCAGGTCCCTAAGCTAATAAAAGATCCAATAAAAGTCCATCCAATAAAAGATCAAATTGAAAAAAATGGGTGCGCAAAATACTTTTAGGGTAGGACTAATCATTTGACATGGTTATATATCAATTTGTGGTGTGATTTAGAATATATGGAAAAATTTTTAACAATCTCTCTTCAGCACAGTAATTTATTGATGGTCTCTAGTGTAAACAACCAGCGGCTAGAGCAGCACTTCCCGTGCAGGCAGTGGCGGAGCCTGAAATGTTTCATTGGGGTGGCCAAGATGAGACCGTTACTCACATAGGGGGGCAATAAGATCATACCTGAAATGTCTAGATGGCCAGTGGGGTGGCCGAAGAGTGCCCAAGGGTGGCCACTGCCACCACGTAGCTCCGCCATGGCGTACAATGACACAGCAGTCCAGGTACAGTGAGGGGGAACTACCACTGTAGCTACGGAGCCGAATACGGAGCTGAAACTAGCGTCAACCAAGGTGGTGTTGCGTTTTCTATTTCTTGTGGGTGGCGGGAGTCAAGTGACAACCATTACCGCACCTAGCATGTCGGAGTGTGGCCCACAGTTACAAACGTGATACAGCAACCGGATCGGCCCGATCTCGTGGCGGAAGCCGGTATCTTCAGAATACAGCGGATCCCTAAAATACACTGTGAGAAATTTATAGTAAAGTTCATATAATGACAAAATTCATGGACATGTTCAAACATCCAAGAAGAAATCTGGTTAGCGCCCTCAAACCATGCTAACTTTTATGACCCT
The DNA here is from genome assembly GCF_027744805.1 of Dunckerocampus dactyliophorus. Classification (NCBI taxonomy): domain Eukaryota; kingdom Metazoa; phylum Chordata; class Actinopteri; order Syngnathiformes; family Syngnathidae; genus Dunckerocampus; species Dunckerocampus dactyliophorus. The sequence continues at coordinate 42,906,785 of NC_072819.1, forward strand.
GCCTCTTCTGAAATCAGGAATCATTAGGAATTGAAACGAGGAATCTGACTTAGAAACGGAATCATTCAAATTCAAACAAAGCCCAACCCTACTATGGATTAATATCATTACCAAAGAAGAACACGTTTACCGATTCATTTGTGTCCACACTGCCAATCCAGACGTTTAAACCAAAATGATTCTTTGTGAATACTAAGATCCTTCGTTGTTTGGCAGCGGTCAACTGCTTTGCGATGTGCATCACTGCCTCTTAGAAGACTGGAATGGAGCACCGTCCACTACTCGTGATGATTGTTCAAATTTACAAACAGGCTTCATGTTCTCTTACTTTTCTCAGCACTCCACCAGTTGCAGCCCTCAGCCAATTTGCCTCTGCATTCTTTCAGCATTGTTGTAGTAATGTGTCTATTGACCTGATGGAAAACTGAAAATCTCGGCGAGACAATGCAAAGAATTCCAACTGACAGCCCCAATTATCCATCCGCTCTGGATGAGGCTATTCCCTCGTCCCGCAGCACAGGTGCAGTCTCTTTGGGAAGCAAGACCGGTTGGATCTTCATTTTCCGACGCAAGCCACCCACCCGCTCTAGACCAGCCGGATGATTCTTTGAGACGTGTTGTTTTTCCATCTCCACGTATGTCAAGGTATGAGTACATGCAGTTTCAGCCTAACCTGCCCTTGCAATTATCGCAGAATGGCCGTCATTAGATGTGGGGGGCTGGGGGGGGGTGAAGGCACACTTTTTATGACATCCTGTAGGAGGAAGTAAGTCGCTTTCGCCCCACCTGTGTCGCAAATGCACGCCACAGACAAGGCAAACACACCTTCTCTTACTACGTGCTGCTCACATCATGCGCACACATGCACAAACTGACACCAACTAGTGACTTCAGCAGACGGTCTTGTGCGTCACAGCACAGTAACACAATCATTATGGGTTTCTCTCATCCTCAATTATGGATGCGACACGTGCATGAGCACATACGAGTGTGGACTCTTACAGATGCGACACATGTTAGGTGAACTGCAGACTCTAAATTGTCCATAGGTGTGAATGGTTGTTTGTTGATATGTGCCTTAGGATTGGCGTGGCGACCAGTCGAGGGTGGTGAACCCTGCCTCTTGCCCGAAGTCAGCTGGGATAGGCTCCAGCTCTGCATTATTGGGATATAATTGTCAGTCTTTTCCCTCTCTGTCCACTCACTCCTCCCTTCCATTGTCTTGCAGACCCAATGCACTTCCCAGACACCTCAGCCTCCGGAGCAGCAGCAGACAGATCTGACGGCTCACATTAGCCCAAGTGTCTGCTCAGCACCATCACACCCCTCAGTAGCACCTTGCACACTTCCGCCGCACAGCAGGGGGCAGGGTCTCACCCCTGGCACTGCTCGCACTTTGCCTTAATCTTTACCCCCACACTCTCCTTAATCCCTTCCGATTCCCTTGAAATGACTGCTCCATCATGTCTCTGTGGAGGTCATCGAGTCCAACAACGTAGCTGATTTTCATGAGATACGTGGTCAGTAAAGTAGGGATCATTTTCTGATGGTAGGAACATTGCGAGCCATGTGTATTTGATTGACGAAGTATAATGATCGGCCTCTTTCTTTCTTTCTCTCAGTTGCCTTGACTCCAACAATGTTTTAATTACAGTCCAGGGAACAAGTAAGTCATACTTTCCAAGGCCTTGCAGATGAAATAGGGTTTGCAAAGAGGGGGCAGGTTGCTCAAGATGTTTATCCTAAAAAGCTTAAAGAGGGTTTGATCTGTCGGCTAACCACAGTTGGGTGATTACTATGTCATGAAACTTCCTGCTCGCTGGTGACTACTGATGACATCATGCCTGTGTGATGTATGTACTCATACTGGGAAAGGATCAACAGAGTTCCATGCTACAACTTGGTCACATTTGACGAACTTGAATTAGCTCTAGTGCAGCATTTTTGCTTGTGTGAGGGTGCGCATGTGCTACTAAGCCCGTTTGTGCATTTGCAACAGGACGTCATTACTTGTGGTCTCACCAAACCTTCGTGGGCTCCCTAGCTCGGAGGCCATCTGTGGATCACAGGTCTCGGCCTTTCTCATCTCTCAGTGTAGCCATCAAACATTCTTTCCCTTTGCGACCATAAAGCATCAGGCTAGGTTCCATCTCATGCTTCACTGGGCATCGCTGACCAGAGATTTACTGTATACTCCATAGGTAACAGCCCGGAACACACAGAGCATGTTGGGGTCATCTTTAACCTTTTCACACTTTGGATGATTGTTAGTAGCCATTATGAGCCAATAAATCCGTCAATGCTGACGGTCTTCGTAGCTCTCAAAGTTAGCGCCCACCTCAGGTCCTTCTGATTGTGCCACTGAATAGGGTGGTTTTATTAATGCACTCTAAGTGTAGGTTTTCTGTTACTTTCAATTCCTTATTAAGACGCATTTTGGCTGATTTTGTATGAAAATAGGCTGTTTATAACACAAGCAAACACATTCTATGTAAAAATGTACGCTTAGCAGCAGCCATGGGCACCCCCCCTGTAGTCACAATGGTACAATCTTGATCACAGGACGCTGCGCGGTTAATCGTCAAATCAGACCCTCAAGTGCCAAAAAGCATGACGTATGAAGCCGACTGATCCTTCTTGGTGCTTCTGCGTATGCTACGCCTCCATCATGTAAAGGTGAGTATATCATTTCTTGTTTTTTACGTCTCATTATGCAGTGGTTTACTTCTCTTTGTACTTCACAGACAGTTAAGGATATGAAATAATAATAAAACTGACATGATGGTAAAACTTTGACTTGAATTAATTCCATTGAGAAAAATTGCCTCTGAATGTGACTAGATAACACATTTGTATAAAGTGCCATCTTGCATTTTGCATTTCCACTTCACACTCATCAACACATTATTGAGATGTTTGTTGTAATTGTTATTCTTGATTCCTATGACGTAAGTCAAAATATATCTCAGATTAAAAATTAGAAATCCTTGAATCCATTTTGCTACCCTAGAGAAAAAGATACAAGTCGCATTGCTAAGATCATCGTCTACATCTAGTCTCTCTTCCCCTCACGCCTGTGCTTTATGTTCTTTAATTTTGTGGCCACGGGAGCTACACCCACCACAACCTTCCTCCCCGCATCTTATTACAGACCTTTACATTCAGTTTGCAAAGTGACCAGGATGTCTTTCTGCATCCCGAAACAGCATCTGACCATCCATTTCAACCAATTCCTTTGAAGCTATAAATGAATATATCATCAAAATAGGATGAAATGAATAGCATGTGAATGTACATTTCATGTGTACATGTAAGTCAAATGATAACCACGATATATTGTATATAGATATAGATCTTTGGTATGTAGAACGCAAGGGTAAAACATTGATAAAACATGATTGTATGAACCTCCTCACTAGGTGTAGAGACTACACTCTTGTGCTTTAAACTGCTGGAGTATTGGAACTAGAGATGCTCCGATCAGGTTTTTATGCTGCTGATACCGTTACCGAGCATCCACGAGTGAAATCTGCCAATATCGACACCGATCACATAGATTAAGTGTAAATTTTTAATTAAAAAAACATTAAAAAGCATTTTTTTCATAGCTTAGCTCAACCCAAACAAAGCAAATATGTTTGTTTTACCAGAACATAAACAAAATGCTCACATTTTGTATTTCAGAATGCATTTCCATCTCGTGTTCTCACATTATGAACTGAAAACCTGAATGAAAAGCAGGCTTGCAGGCGCCTTGTGGTTGTGGGGAGGGGGGCTCCCTGGTGCACGTGGGCACCACGTTGGTGACCGCTGGGCTACAGTATATGATATGAAACTTTGAGGATCAGGCGCCTTCTTTAAGGAGACTTTGGATGCAAGAGCGTCCAGCAGGACGCCAGGCAGTCGGCAAACCCGGTTTCCTACACCACGGACGACGTCCTTCCATCCAGTCCGACAAATCCAACCACTGCTCGGGGTATCATGGGCGCGTGTCCCACGTTTTGGCTAATTAGCCGCCGCCCGACTGACGATCACATCGCGAGCTGCGAAAACCTACCACACCCTGCCCGCGTGTTTTGCAGTGTTGTTGCCTGTCAATATGCATGTACTTTTCTAACATTCAAAAAAGTATACACTGCAAAAACAGCCATACGTGAAACAAGCCCAAATTATTTTTAAATGAGACAGCTTTTCTTATTTTATGCAAAAAATCCTGCCAATGGGGTAAGCAAATTTTTTCCAATCAAAAATGTCCACAATTTGGGTCCCGCAGACAAACCAGCTGAGAACCACTGCTCTAGGAAATGTATAGTGTGGCCTTCAAATTGATCTGAAATGAGCAAAGTTTGATACATTTTCTCTGTGTATAAATATAAATATATATACAGTGTATATATATATTTTTTTTCTTTTTTTTTCTATTGTCAGTATGTTTCCCATGCTCCTAATTAGTCACGTGGACACACAATATTGCTTCTGTTTCCTCCTTTCCTAGTTTCAACACTTTTTTAAGTCAACAACCATTCAAACATGAGGGAAAACTGCTAAAATGTTTGCTTAAAAAACAACAACTTGCCCATTCATAGTGTACGCACAAGCGATGTAACGTTTCAATGCCATACCATAAAAACACTTGCTGTTGCTTTTACAAGCTTTGATCTGGCCCGCAGAGTCTGGTTGGCATTATGTGGCTTCCGCTGAGGCAGTGGTTCTCAATTATTTTCTGTCTTGCCTTTCCTAGGGGACAGAATTTTTTTCACGCTCCACGTGAATTGAAATACAGTTGAGAACCTGATCATACTGTATGTATTTATCTGTATAAACTACGGTAGGAGTTGCTGACACCTGCATCGTTCTAGCATGAATACGGACACTAACAAGCATGCTACGCTTGAAGAATTGTGTTAAGTTACATTATAACTAGTAAGTAACATTTCGGCTTTTTCTCATTACATTACATGCCTTTTATTACTTTTCCCTTTTTGATGTTAATTTTATTTTATTTTATTTTATTTTATTTTATTTTATTTTATTCCTACAATGTGCCACAGGCCCCCCAAAAAAGCTCTTCATCAGGGTTGAGCGCTTGACGTAACGTCAACACCATCAACAACCACAGCACCCGCTGACTACTTAGCTTGCTAGCTTCCATCGTCACTATCAAACCATGGTAATTGAAGAGAGAAGGGGAGTATTGCAGCTTGGACTGACAGTCACTTTTATTGCAAATTCAGATCTTAAATCAGAGGAGAAGGCGTTCCTGGAGGTGGGCTGGACGCCCTCTGAAAGAGTCGTACACACACAGGAAATAATGTTCTACAAGCCGACCAATCACAGCCTTTATGGCCAGGTTAGTGCAAGAAGGGTTTGCAGGAAGGAGCGAGCAGGTGTAGCATAAGCTGGTGCCTCGACACAGGAGCATTATCCAGGTTTCACAGACCGAAACCGGCAAAATGCAACAAAATGTGTACCTGGAGAGCAGGGAAGTGTATTCAAGGGTCACAATGCGTGTCGAGTACGAAAAATGTAAGGTCTGCACTAATACTGAAAGTTCCCCGTGCCTCTCACGGCTCTCACCACGCCGCCCCAAGGGGGATGCGCCCCTCTATTTGAAAAGCATTCGCATTCACGCAGTGCAGCTGGTGCCTGGGCAGGGAAAGTGGCTCTGTTTAACCACATGACGTTCCCACAAGAAAAGGGGATACAGAGAGACTGCTTTAGGACCACTGTTGCTATCGTGATATCACATCTCGCTTTTTCCACCCGACCTGTTCCCTGTTAGCACGTCAGTAGAGCTGCTCTGTCAGCTTTTGTTTTGTACTCATGGAAGCGGAGGGGAGTTTGACATGCTGGCGGTCACTGATAAGGCGAGGCCAGAGTAACCCAGATGAAAGAAAAGTGTCGAAACAGATGGAAATGAAGATTTACTCCATCTTCCTGTGCACGGTTTTATAATCTAAGTTCACATGGAGCATTTTTGCAGTGGTCGTGTGCTCTGCAAAGAGCAAATTTTGCCGGTTTACTGCAAAAATGCGAGCCGCAGGACAGCAATATAATCCAAATGAGCCCCGCATTCCTGGAAATGCAGGCACTCTGTCCATCATCAAAGCACAGCAAGAACACCCACTGCCTCATGCATCATGTCTTTTGGACACCGCACCGCATTGTCAAGTTCCACCCGCCCGAGTGTTTCATCACTCTTCACAGCGAGCGCCACAGTCTGGCCAAGAGTGCAGAGAAGCTGCTACATACTACCAGATGTCATTTTGGACTCCTGGATTCAAACAGGTGAATCTCAGAGATCCAGATGGCAGAAAAGCAGAATTTTCCTGGAAGCTGCACGTTAAATATGAACAGCAACATTCCTCATCTTTGTTTCTGGTATTTATTTACTCACCAGCCCGCTATTATTATACATCACTGGTAGGCATTAAAAGGAATGACCTGACAGGAATGCATGGCTATCTCTACCAACTGTAACATTCCTCTTCCTCTGCACACTCCTTGTCCTTCCAAGGCAGTAAAACATACCCTAAATAACACTAATTAGCTCCGGGAACATTCCTTTTGGGCATCTGAAAAGTGCAAGCATGTTTCTCTCCAAGCCCACATTTCAACTTTTCGTTCACGGGAGAAGCGCATTACAGAAAGATGAAGAGCGGAACTAATGGTGCATCCAGAGTGGAATGACCAGCTCTCACCAGATGCTTGTGTATTCTGCCTCCATTTAAAGAAGCGACTCGGAGAAGAACCAGAGCCAGAACTTAAATAGGATAAATAGACAGAATATGTGTGTGTGTGTGTTTATGAGGGTGGGAAAGAGTGTGTGTTTGGGGTTCAGCGAAAGTGTGTATGCGTGCGAGGAAGAGGTGGGGAGTGGAAAAACACACAAAAGAAATTGAGAAAGTGCTGAAATGTTTTATGTCTGAGCACATAGGGGGCTTAAACCTCTGGTGGTGAGGGCCAGCGCTGGTGCTTGGAGACTAAACAACATCAAGGCCACCTGGGACTGTAGGATAACTACCTGAACTAGTGCTGATAATCAATACTGTTGCTTCAGGAAGGAAAAGGAGGGACATTTGCTGTCATATGCTCCTGCGTGCCGGAGTCACGGCCAGACATGATGGAGGAGGTCGCAATGAGGGACTCAGAAAAGATCAAGTTTCTCTGCACAGCTGCTCTGGCCTGCAGACAGTGGGGAAACATCTATATTAACCTCTACTCCACGTGAAGACCACAGCGGAGGAATTCAAGGAGAAACAGACACAAAGGTAGGGAGAGTGTGGCATGACGGGAGTACCGCCTTTAAATCTCAACTAATGTATTGATTTGAATGTTCCTCTGTGGTTTTTCCAACAGCTTCATGCTGCATGAACAACAACCATGTCGAGGCTCCTGTGGGAGTGGAGAGGCGGTGCATGGTGCCTGGCCAGGTGGTACCCTGTTAGGTTACCAAGGTAATGCAGCAGATAATGATCTGCTGGGTAGAAGTTACACACGCACAAATCACTCTGTGTCGCAACACACTTGTAAAGGGGCTCATCACCTTAGATTTCACAAACTGTTTTTCTCTGTATTTTATTGTGTTATTCATCCTGTTTTTGTTTACGCTCTTTTAGATCACTGACCTCTGTTTGAGGGCGGTGCCACGCGACGCACCTGTTTGCCATTTGTCATTAGTAACCCTTTAAATCAGAGGTCCCAACCACCGGGCCACGGCCAGGTACTGCTCCGAACCGGGCAGTGGAAAACTTTCAGCAATGACAACAAAAAAGGACACTTTTTAAAAAATAGTTTTGTCAGTAAATACATCAAATTTTATGCAAATGCATATCAATTTTTTTTAAATGGGCTATTATTTTATTGCAAGAAATAATATACTGTTTAAAAGCCCACCGTTTTTGCATGTTTATGTTGTTTTGTTTCATTGCTTTTCCCTGAGCGAGCGTTTATTCCCACTTTGTTCGGCGCCATTGAACACACCATGGTTGTGCGTGCGGAATTTCTCTTTCTCTGATGCTGCCACAAATAGATTGATAAGTTTCTCATTCACCACCGTTTCCAAATGCTGATGCTGCGTGTGAATGCATAAAGGTGAGCTTTTATGATGTTATGTCTGTACTGAGTTCGAGCGGTGCATAACCTCAAGTTCATTCATTCATGCTAGCACTGCCTGGCGCCTACACATTAAACAACAATGTAATCATCTTCTCTCTGGAAAACAAACGCCAGGCTCGTATCAGTGGTGAGTCTGTATTCATTTAGATTTTAATTCAATTCTGATTCTGATTTCATTCAGTGCAATCAGACATGATGCTGTTTTTGTGACTGCCGAAAGTGTGTTGTTGGTCTTCAACGTCCTTCTTTCATGTTAAGCTTTCGCAACATCAGTGGTCATCTTAATAAGCGCTAGGTTAAGTTGTGTATGCCACACAACACAAAATTAATAAATCAATAGCATTAAATTACATTACATTCCACCCTTCCACCCTCATTTTTAGTGAAGTTCCTTACCTGAAGTGCAGCATTAAGTTGTACTGAACAACGGCAATCTTATGCACTCATCTTTGTCTGTTCAAAAACATGTCCCTCAACGTCGGGACCAGGAGGCGGGGATCCAGCAGGCACCGAAGCCAAGGAGATCTGCGTGTCCCTGTTGTCACCTACGTATACTCTCCAATATATACTCTGTCCTGTACTCTGTGGCCCAATGCCTCACATTTCCGCACACACATAGTGCAAAATGTCCGGGTTTTTTGTTGCTGCTTAGCCAAAGCACTAGGGGTGTAACTGACATGTATTCGTATCAATCGAATTGGAACGCAGCTGTACCAAACTGAAAACTCCGTACTGGTACACATTTCAAGTAAGGGACAGGATGTACACATTCAACGTTGCGATGCACCTCCACATGCCCGGTTAGTGAGACGAAAAGTGGACTATATTTGGGACTATAAATATTTTTGGGGATTTATGAATTGTATTTATTGGAGAATTGCCTGCCAGCAGGTTGCAACTGCATTTTCATGCTTCAGTTTAAAAATCATTCAACACAAAATCTAAGCGGTTTTGCATTTGTTCCCTTACTGGACCAAACTGAGGTACATATCTAACCGTGAGGATACACCCCTACAAAGCACCCTTTTCCTGAGTTAGCTTATCGACACCTGTGTGTACATGGGTACTAAAGATAATCTTCAGCATCCTGGGTATGTTTATGCATTCTACAAAGTAAAAACTTTTTTCCAGCTCCTTTTTGGTGCAATAAATCACATCTGGGACTGATTACAGCAGCAGAACAGAGAATGTCCCTTATTCCTACTATTTCGTGATGACATGATCCATGATGATGACAAACTGTTACTTTTTGAAAGGCTTGTACAAGAACAAAAAAAAAAAAACACCCACTGAGAGTGCAGCCACACACGCTGCATTCCTCGTCTAGATCCCGAACATACGATCACTGTCACACAAACGCAGACCGCCGCCAGCAATTACATACCAGAGCTGCATGATAAAAGATGTTGAATTATAAATTTGGCACATTGAGCGCATATTTTACAAAATGACTAGAAAATACAACAAATGCTTATTTAATTCACAACACAAACCATTTCTCCTCATTTGAACCAATTACTTAGAACCCTCTTCTTTAAAATACACCACTGGGAGGCAGTGCCTCAGGAGGTAGAGCACCCCCTGCAGGTGAAGACCCTGCAGTGCTTCCAGAAACCGGAAGGTTGGTGGTTCGATCACCGCTTCCTCCACCCCAGTCACTGTTGTTGTGGCCTTGGGCAAGACACATAACCCACCTGCCCCCAGTAAATGAATAATTGGCTCAAGGTCCCTTGAAAGGCACTATTTAAAATCTAATCCATTATTATTATTACTGAATTCATGGATACACAGATTACGCAATTTTTTTAACACAAATTAAACATGCAAAGAATAACCGGTTAATGGGAGAAATGTTGAATGAAATCATCCTCATCTTTATGGAGAATAAATGATGCCAAAAGACACAAAAACAACACTACCTCAGGGTATGTTCTCTGGAATTCCGGGGAAGCTGTGACTAACCTATCTAATGTTAGCGTGTTACAGGAAGAGGCTATAACCCTCCACACTCACCTCCCACGCAAACACAGATGACGATGTCGGTTCTGTGTCAGTCACCCACGATGCAAATAAGCGACATCAAAGTACTTACTTAACTGCGACGCCACACGTAAATCTACTGTAATCAAAGTACTTACTTAACTGCGACGCCACACGTAAATCTACTGTAATCAAAGTACTTACTTAACTGCGACGCCACACGTAAATCTACTGTAATCAAAGTACTTACTTAACTGCGACGCCACACGTAAATCTACTGTAGGTGGGTATTTGAAAGCTGAGCTGAGTATGAATGAGTTTAACATGAACCAAGCTGAACTGCAGAGCACCGATGCAGCAGCACAGGCCAACAGCCATGCAAGCTGTAATTTGTTATAGAGGAAATACTTTAATCCATTGTGGCCGAGAGGCAATGTTGCCAGAGACTTCTGGGTTTATATTAAATACAAGATAATTACGGCTCGACAGACACGCTATGAAATCGTACAGAATGTATTCACAGAAGACTGGATGCTTTATTGCTGCTAAGTGGGATCAATTCCTTATTTTCCTCCAGTCATCCGCAGGCACAAAGGGATGTTATCTGAATATTGATAGAAAGTGATTGAAGTGTGACGGATGACAGCTTCTGCTAAAATGAGACATGAATTATTGAAATTAGCTCACCACTGAGTGCTCCACATAAGTTTTATGGGCAGCACGCACAAGGTGTTTGGGTGGCCCGTGCTGCGTGTGTAGTGCCGTGCATTCTAAACGAATGCTGTAAGCCATTTACACAGCTGGACTTCAATACTGAGGTGACTCAGCGAGAGGACGTCCCTGGATGGGGGGTCTGTCCCAAAGCCGGCACCCACCCTAGCTGGCCTCTCACGCAAGCTAACTACAAAGTACTTCTTCTCTTCTGGGTGACAATCAAGAAGGATATGGAGGGACTACGGTATTTTGTGGATGATACTTCCACGTTATTGTGAAAAAAAACGGTGTGGTTTTGAGCTTTACACTAATAGTACAAACTCTTGCATGAAAAGAGGCTTCTCAGGAAGTAGTCGGCTAATGCACCTTGGCACAGTAGCTGTGTGGACTTGCAGTGCTCAGGGACTGTTTTTAAATAAAAGCCACACTCATTCTACTCTCAGACGACCTAAATAAAAATAAGAAGAAAACAAAACCACAATGAGCAAATGTGGAAAGAAAGGAATTTGTAAAGGAAATGTACAATCCATCTGATCCTCCCTCATGCTTATGTGAGTGGCAAAGAAGCACAGGACTACCTGCTGTTTTGACTCAAGCAGGCAGGAGACTGATGCTATCACGGATCCATGCAACCCTGCCAGCAGATGCAACGTATGAAGGAGAACTGAACTGCTGCCAAAATAATCACATCCTTTTTCATAACTTCTGATTAACCTTTTAATACATGATATGAGATCTAATCTTACTTGCCACATGTAAGCATCACCCCAGAAGGCAAGCAACTCTCTCATCTTTTTGCTGCACGCGCCCTTGGCTGCACACTTTGCCAGGCCTTTTGACTTTTGGAGTCTTTGTGGTCAAATCCATCTGTGTTGCAGCCTGTCAAAAATAGTCACAATGCAGCAGCTTCCACAGTAATTACACAGTGCAACGGAGGAGCCAGTGTCACCTCCCTTTCTCCTGCCAAGACGCTCCAACAATGGTCTTTCCAGGAGTGTAAACATTTAACTCAATGCTGCACTTCAATGAGATCATGTTGATTTACAAACACTTCACTTTGCCTGGGCTATTCCACTGGAAACATACTGTTTGCTCTGAGCATACAGACTCATTGTGTGACCAACTGCATCTGACTTAATCAAGCTTGGCTCGGAGCTGAATGGCGTTATTCTGCAGCCCCTCAGAGCTGAAGGGAGAACCCGCTGCACTCCAATCCCATTGTGCTGTCGACCGTCTCCTTCTTTAGGTAACACATGGCTGACATATCAGCGGCAACTTGCTCCAACATCTCCAGTTCCAACACCTGAACATTAAATGCTGCACAGCTGTTTAAAGCAGATGCTTGCAGGAATGCGGCTGTAAGTGCATTTTATGTCAGTAATTCTGCTCTTCTCCAGGTGTACTCACTGCACTTTCTACTCCTTTGACTCTGAAAGTGATCAGTCAAGCTGGTGGCTTATGACAAGTCAGTACTTGTGTTTGTGGAATTAGAAGTTACACAACAGTCAACTTAGTGGTCATCTTTGTAACTTGTGCATGCACATCTTATCCAGCATGAATGACATCGTGTTAACCTTGAAATTAAAACCAATCGGTGGGTGAGAAGACATCCTACCTAGATTGACAAAGCTCATCACCATGTCTGCATCATTCAGGAAATTGTTGTCTTGTAAACTGGCGATGGGGGGACCCTGTGTGGTGAAGACGGGCTTATAAGGATAAGAGTATCTGTCTTCGTCCCCTTCCGTGGACATGGCGTTGTACAGGTCCAACATGAACATAGGCGCGGAGTTGTGCTTGCTGTGGAGGTGCGGTCGCGGCCGGTGCGGCAGCCCCAAGATGGAGAGGATCTCCCGCTGCATCTCCCTGCGCTCCTGGGTCCTCAACCGGCGGTAGATGAAACTGGAGTGGAACTCGTTGTCCACGGAAAAGTTTGCAAAAGCCGTGTCGGCTACGACGCAGTAACTCCAAATTAAAAGTAAAGCTGGAGCGCGTTTATCCAAAATTGATGCCATAGCAGACAATGAATGGGCGTGAAAGTCTCTGACGCTGCTGCAAAACTCTCCAAAATGGATATTGAACTTTTATATTTTGTTCAATATCCTGAATTAGCTGCCCTCATGTTGAGGGAAGGTCTTCCGAATTGAACATCAACTTCGTCTCAAAGTCCGATGTAATGATGTTTCTGCCAGGCGTGTGTGGTCCTCTGTCCTTCTTCCTCTTCACAACTTGTGGAAGTGCACACTAGTGCGTGTTGCTGGCTACAAGTGCATAGTGGACGCTGACGCCTTTTACCAAGTGAACAACTTCTAAGGAGAGCTGTGATGGGAGGAGCAGGGGAGAAAGAAAGAGTGGGTAGCTCAATAGAGTTCGACATGTGGGATTTGTATCTGTTCACTTTGTGATGCGGCATCATTCCATGCAATGTAATCAGTGCACTTGAGTGAAAGAAAGGTAGTAAATAACTTTAACTAGTAACATTTAAACGAGGAACCATGGTGAAATCATTCATTTTTTTGTTGTTTGGAATATGAATCGAATATTCATGGGAATACTGTCTTGAATACTATGGTGGATGTGCAGGTGCCTCATTTCACTAGCTTGGATCGTTTGGGGCCATGCCAGTTGTCTTTGAGCCAAGCACCCTGTCCAAATGCCAACTTTGAAAACATTTTGACCATATCCAAACTTTCTACTATGCTGCGGCAGGAAGTTTGTGACAAAGGCAGCCGCAGATTGCAAAGGAGGGATGCAGATGTTTGGCAGCTGCCTCCACACTCCATCTGCCCCCAGTGCCCCAGCACCTCTTAAACACCAAACTTTTAAGGAGCGCCGCTGACCCTCTCATGAGCTCTGTTCTCGCTGACACAGTTGAAGGTATTTCAAATGGCTGTTGAAGGACTAAACTCCTAAAACATTAGAGAGAGACGGTTCAAAGGCTCCACTTGAGATTTTTTAGGGCTGCAGCTCGCCAAAAGATTTTTATGACAATAAAATTAGAACTTCAATCGCACAGCAAGCGCGACTGCCAGGCAGCTTTAGCTGCGATTGTAAACAGAGGGGTCGGGCTGAAGGGGTCCTGGTGTGTTGTCCACTCAGCCCACCTTCCTAACAACTCAATATGGTTCTTCTTCTTCTTCTCCTTTAAATGCGGTCTGCTTCTCTTCTCTCATAATTCAACAGGACTGAAAGCTTGAAAGCTTACTTTGCTCATCACTCTTTTTGTATATGTAATCCTCAATTTTCTTTTAAATAGCTGTTCAATAGTAGCCTACTACATATAAACAGTCCTATCCGGTACCAGCTAATGGCTGCAAGTGTTTACATTGTACTTTAAGGGTCTTGCATGTGTTAAACAGTACATCTCTCGCTCTATTTCGCGCTCATTTATTCTCCTGTTCTCTGAGGTCAAACCCCTGCTTCCACCTCTAACTACCCCCGGTCTTTGGCTTAGTTTTGCACAGCCAGGAGATGACAATCGTGGAAGAGACAAAAAGAACAGACCCCTCTTTGTTTGCGCCTCTCCAAGCCTGGTGACATTCACAGTAAACACAGGGCACAAGGATTAGGCTAGACTGGGTGAGCCTCACTGAAAGGTCTTTAACAAGGGGACAGAAAGCAGAAAAGCAGAGGAAAAAGTGTTTGAAGCTTCTATCAACAAACCCTCAAAACACTGAGTACAGCTGCATTACAGACCAGAGGCTCCTCGCGCAGGTCACACATTATCTTTTCGTCTGTGGGCAGACGCTATCTTGCAAGACAGCACGCAAATTGACAACAGACATGTTTATTTTCAGACAGTTATCATTTTACTCACATAACTGATGTTAATTAGTGACAGCTGACATTATCTGGTTGTTTATCAGCACACCGCTGGCAAGGAAGGAGAAGCTGCTGGCTGGATGTTTTACACATGGCAACTCAAAAAAAGTGATCATCTGTGCGTTTTACAGTCTGTTTTCACTTATTTGGTCTTTTATTTACTGCATAGCTTCCCAAAGTGGGGTACACGTGCCCACAAGGGTGCACAAATTGTTGTCATGGGGGTACGTGAATAAAAATTACAGCGCGACTACAGTGATGTCTGAAAGCCTAACGCTCATAGTTACACAGTGCACTTGAATGCCTCATGTGAACAGTGCCTGCACAGCGCAGGCAAGAAAAGGAGTCAGATAGGAAGTTGTTAATTGTTCTGTGTGTGTTATATAAACAAATAAGTACATTTGTATATAATAATGCTTAAATAATTACATCTATAGAATAAAAAATTAATTCAATTAATATTATTAAGTATTAAATACTTCAAATATAATAATGTTATTAATAATCCATTAAATATATCAAAGAGGTGAGATATAATTCAGAGTAAGATGTTTTATTTTGTGCTTATTGTGGTTTATGTTTTTTTTAACAAAAAAAAGTTTGAAAAAAGCAATTACAAAATGAAAGTGCTCACTTAATACAATTTTTTGTGTCACAGATAAATACAACAACTATGAAAGGGAGTGGCGATTTTTACACGATTTTGGCACGTCCCCCTCCAAGTTTTCTGAACCGACGCCATAATGGTTGTGATGTCACTGCCAGTCTACGTTCCGGGAACCGGATTCAAAAACATGCAGCCACGTACTCACAGCAAACCCCAGAAAGTGACATTCACAACAATAGCACAATAATATCATTTACTGATATTGTGTTGTGATAACTATAATATGACACACACACAAAATGCTCACAAGTATTTTTGTATGTGACACAGACTGCTGGAAAATAAAAGACCAGTTAGTCCTGGAATGAAAGCCCCTAGTATTATTCTAAGATTCATAGAACAGATTTAGTAAAAAAAAAAAATGTATTTATTTAGCGAAACTGACAGATTGAGTGACTGCAAGATAGGCCAGAAGAACGGGTGACAGCAGGCAATTTAGGAATAGAACCGGCAACCAGGTGCAGACAACGTTTTATTTCCATCTGCAGGGCAGTATGGAAACATTTGTCCCAAATTTGCCAATAGGAAGAGGCGAATGGTGTCTTACAAATGTGAACAAGCTTACACTCCTCGAGCAAAAGCCTTCAGCCAAACGAGCGGGCATAGTATAAAAAATATACAGTAGATAACAAACAACAGCAATTCATCCAGAACTGGACTATAACAATTGAGAAAGCATTGGAGTGAGGTTCCGGGTGGGCCGTCTGGTGTCGATGTCCTAGCCCCTCCTCTTCTAGACCAGGAACAACTGCCGAAATTGTTTTTTTATGGTAAATATTGCAATATTTGAGTACACATCACAGGAAATATGCCTTTCAATGTTATATTTCAGGGCAGTAGGGGGTACATACATGTTGTCAGGTCAAATGTCAAAAGGGGTACGGGACTGTGACTGTGAAGTTTGGGAACCACCGATTTACCGCTACTGGTTATAATTCGATCCGTGTAATTTTCTCCTGCATGCTCTCCTTGCGTATAGTTACTGAGCACTACTCACGTGATGAAATTTGATAAAGCCACAAAAACAACTTCTTTTTTCATCCCCTGTCCAGCAGAGTATGGCATCTATTGAAGGCCTCAGAGCACGCGATCAGAGGCAAGGGTAATATTTATTTTATGTGTTGCTTTAGAGAACAGCAGGCTGAAGTCCTTTGAAGACCTGTGGACCGAGGGAGGTGGATGAGGTTCATTTCGGTGGGTGGAAAGAGGGACTTCTAAGCAGATTCACACACGATACAATAAAACGTGTTTAAATGTTAAATGGCGCATTGAAAGGGTCAAATTGCAAGGATAGAACTGAGTGGGAGGACAGTTTTTGTCCAACCATCTCCCGTTGACTGTCCTATTCCCCCTTGTCTAACTTTTTGGTGTAACCCTGCTACATTGCACACACCAGCAGCAAATGTTTCCACTCCAGTGTGTCGCACTCCAGGGGCCTCATGAACATATGAAACACAGCTGTGAGACGGGCTAAAAGAGAGGGGGCGGGTATATGAAACACTTCTAATATCCCATTTAGGGTTTGTGTTTGATCCCACTTAAGAAATTTGGTTCCAGTATCTAATATAGCTTTCAAAACCAGATCCTTTTTAATCCCCTTGTCTAATCTATGCTCTTTTTAATATTTGCTGTCTAAGACACACAAACTAGGCTGAATGAAACCATATTGCTAATAGTTTTTGAAATTCTCAGTTCCAGTTTGGAACTCAAATTGATCCCTTTACTTAGGGGATTTCCACAATGGCTAAATTTGCATCACTGTAACAAATGAGTTCCATGACAGCATGATTATCTTATTAGAAATGCTGCACTTTTCCGTCTTACTTTTGCCCGTATGTGGTGTGTCCTTTTGCGGGTCCATCCGCCCGCAGCCTAATATGGCGTGTGGGATCAGCACAGTGATCTGATTCATGCCTTTCAGCATTCATCACTGACGGTCAGTGATACGGTTCTAGTTAAGCCTCTCCTTAATGCCAGACTTAGCTTTAGCCATCACGGGATGTTATCACTCAGACACCTGTGTCATCAGTTTGTCATTGCACTGCTCTCCTCGCCCAGCCGCATTCTTATCAGCGGGCAGGAGTGAGGTGTCAGGGCCTGATAACGGCCTGCGCACTGTCATGGAGTTCTATGGGCCGAGGTTTACATTCTTGCCCCCTTTGACTCTCGCTCGCATCACTCCATAAGTGTGTCCTGGCCTGTCAATCACAGGCCCCCAAGTGACCAGTGAGACTCACTTTAGGGGATACTGGACAGAGCAGCCGTTCGAGTAGAGGCGGCATCATCAGACTGGCCAAACGCTGATGAGAAACAGAGCACCCAGAGAGCCTGAAGTAGAAAGTTTGGGGGGGTTGGACGGAGGGGCAGGAGGTAGATCTGCTGAGCTATGGAGGTTGTGAATGGAGGGCAGCTCTGTTTTCTATTTGTGAGGATTAGGTTGACAGATTTGTATTTAGTTTCTCCGAGCCTCGAGCTGCAGTTAATCCCCCTCACCTGCAGCGGGTCCACACACCCCTCCTTCTCTTTTCCTCTGACCCCGCAGCCCCCTACTTCCTCTGTGCCCCCCCTCACTCCTGCCCAGTACAAACACTCATCCCGAGACAAGCACATGACTCGTTGCACTCTGTCTCCTCAGGTTAGAGCCTCACACTCAACACAAATCTCTCCTGGGCCAAGAAAACAGCAGGGGTCTCGGCTTGTCTGCAGTACAAGAAAAAGAGCCTCCGCAATCTGAGCTGGTTCACATATAAAGATTTTTCCATTCGGGTGAGAGGTTGTCCCTCATCACTTAGAGATAGCAATTACTCAGAAATTAAGAGCCATTACTACGGAAGCAGCTTGTCAAAGCCACTCAGAGTCAATGGTTACGTTTGGTAAGGCTGCACATTAGGAGATACTCAGGGTCGGGTCAGGAGCACAGACCTCTTCTCTTTGGATCCTGGCTCCCACACACATTAACCGGGCCTTCACACGGTGAAAGATGGGATGCAATGCCTCTGCAAATACACACAGCATTCCTGCCATTAAAGATGGTGACCTCATAGCACTGGTTCATCAAAAAAGTCATGTGACCTCCCAATGGTGCAAAAAGAGATTGTGAAGTGGCGTTCATATTCAATGCACTTATAATAATGGAGTCTTAAGTAGTGCTATTTGCCACACATTTATCATCAGCATTGCATTTATGATTCAAAATTACCTCTTGATGTTGGTTCACTATATACTGTACACACCCTCAAACCACTCACCCATCCCTCTGAAACGCAAAAATAGAAGCATGCAACAGTCAACACACCTGTGACCAAACGACTGCAAGTCACACACCACAATTGCCTTTGAAGAACTAAATTGCCTTGAAAATGTATTATGATCATTTTAAAGTTCTTCATTACGTGAAGCTGTTCCGCAGCAAAATCGTTTTCTAATTAGTATTACTATTATTGTTGTTGTTTGTTATGCAGCAAAACTGTCAAAGCCACAAACAAAAATCAAATTTAAAAACGTGCAGTTTACTTTAACCACCAATCGCTTCTGGCATACCTGTCAGGCAAGGTCCTGGGCAAACTTCTGTATTTTTTCGCCCTCTGCTGGTGGGAAAGGAAGCATCAAGATGGAGTTTGGTGAAGCGCAATTTTTCACTAAAATTGATGAACTTCGTGCTTACCTGTTGAACAAAGTCGTAGGCTTGTCAGACGAAGATGAAGAAATTAGTTCGTAAGAACACAAGCTCTTACTGCTTCCAGCAGAATGAACCTCGTTTACCTAGCTAGCATTAGCTAGTTAGCTATATTTTCAATGATAGTTACTTAATATTAGTATTATTTTGATTGAGGTGCTTTTCACTGATAGTGGTTAGTTGCTGCGACAAAAGTTAATAATAGCATTTGTTTAATAAACTCTTATTTGTCCATTAAAGGGACTGCATGCAGGTGTTCCTCCAGCTGGCTAGAGGGCGCCAACATTCCAACATGCTGCTGCAATATATACCGCTCGCTTCCGCCTTTGAGTACTTGAGTGTTAGTTAATGATAGCTAAACTTTGTCAAACTGTAACAAAAACGTAACTAGTGGGTGTATGTGTTTGCTTACGTACTCCAAAAAGGAAGAAGGCGGGAGCGCCTTCTGGGCAGCTGAGTAATCAATGCTGAGGGCACCTTTGTCAATGTCATGATGTTGACTCAGTCTTTAACAATGTTGGTTACTGCCTTGTTGCACCCATCATCACCCTCACTCATAGTTTTATATCTAGCAGGAAGATTTTGGACTGCATTGAAAACGTAATCCTGCAAGTAGTGACAAGTCTGTCTCAAGATGAGGCACCAGTATTGGTACTGCCTAATAGAGCCAGCTGGGACAATGTCAGGTGACCTCATTTTTAGATATTTATTCATAAAATGATTTTACCATAACAACAGACTGTGTGAAATCCATGTAAATCAGGGGTGTTCAAACTGAGGCTCGGGGGCTATTTGCAGCCCGCAGCTTGTTTAGTATTGGCCCGGGGCACATTGTAAAAATAAAAATAAACCAAGAAAAACACAGCAAAAATGGTAATAATAGAGCAAAAAGGCAAAATGTAAAGAGAAGAAGCTGAAATGTTGATCTGAATAACTAGCAATAACACTAAGCTTTGACTTTAAGTACATGTAAAACATTTTTTTACCCTTTGTGCAAAATTTAAAAATATCAAAGTGCCTCGGTGGAAAACGTTTGCTGTGCAAATAAATTAATAAATATAGTCCTAAATGGGTTTTTGCTGGTGGTGGTTGGGCCACACAAGATGACAAGCTCGGTGTTTAATTTCTTATATGAGGGACAAAACTTTTGCTCTGTCTAAATTTGTACAGGAATGTTTCAAGTGACCGCAGGGGGGTTGCCAGGTGTTCACAGCAAAAAGAAAAAAAGTACTTCAGGCCACAAAGATTGAAGCTGAAATAACTTCCTGCTGCTTAAAAGATGACAGAGCGATTTAAAAAAGCATAGAGCCTAATGTGGCTAAGATGTTCAGCAAAGAACACCGTCTGGAAGGTGGAGCTTCTTACAGGTAGCTCCGGGCTGTGGGGAATTCTAGATAGCTTACATGTGGTGGAGCAGATTTTCAAAGCTGCAAAAGTATGTAAACTACAATGTGCCACACACCGTATATGTATTGAATCACATATGCCATTCATTTCCACTCGAGGGCATTACTTGAGTGATGTTTTTACCTCTTTAGATTTGACAGTGCCATCGGGCTTCAGATGAGTTCAACCCGTGCCGCCATGACGATCAGGAGTAGCTGCCCAAAATCTGCCACTACATTTTGTAAGATGGCTACTTTGTTTTGTTTTGTTTTTTTTACAGCTGACAGTGTTGCTGTCATTTGTATTAATTGTGAGCATGTTTCCTCTGTTTGAAGCCCAGATTCTCAAGATTCTCTCTGTCATTTACACTCTAGTGCAGAGCAACTCGTACGCAACAAAAAGGTGGTCAGAACGGCACTTCCATATCAAGTCAAAATTCTATAGCAATCTGTCCATTTTTGTTTATTTTCCCCCACACAGAGACATCTATTACAACCACCCACAGCTGTTTGGCTCACAGAGAACAGTCGATAGAATCGTGGATGATGTGTCCTGCATGCTTAAGGTTCCTCGTAGATCTCTGCGGGTGGTAAGTGGGTCCAAGCCCAAAAAGTGTGCATTTTTTCTTATTGTGCGATGTACAAAAACACAAGCTCAAATCACATTACAGCAGGTCCCCCTCCTTTTTGAAAGCCACTTCGGCATTTGTTCCTCCGTATATCTGCAGACTTTTTCATTGTGGAATTTGATTATGTATTATTATACATTTTTCGCAAAAACCCAAACATAGGATTATTTTCTGCATTATTTAAATGATTTTTATATTGTACAGGATTTTGCACTAACGCAGCATAAAGTACATGTTTGTAATGCTAAGTATACACTAAAGCGTTACCAGTCGGTGGCAATATAACAGCAGAAATCTGCACAGTGGATCCCTTTCATTGGGGGTCTTAGAATGTAACCCCCGCGCATAGAGGGGATTTACTGTACACTTATGGTAAAAATGGTGTCTCTTATTAAACATCTATATTGCCAAAAGTATTTGCCTTGACTGGCATATGAACTTAAGTGACATCCCATTCCTAATCCATAGGGTTCAATATGACGTCAGTCCACCCTTTGCAAATATAACAGCTTCAACTCTTCTGGGAAGGCTGTCCACAAGGTTTAGGAGTGTGTTTATGGCAGTGTTTTTCAACCACTGTGCCGTGGCATACTAGTGTGCCGTGGGAAAGGTAATCTAATTTCACCTAATTATCATCCGCAAATAATGTACCGTTGTCGAGTGTCTGTGCTGTCTAGTAGTGATCGGCAGAGTAACCATGTAATACACTTCCGCATCAGTAGGTGGCAGCAGGTAGCTGATTGCTTTGTACAGACAAAAGAATCAATGCATGGATGCGTCAGATGGCGGTGACAGTGGCATTGTGACTAGCGAAACAGTGATGGAGAAGATTTTGAAAAGGAAAGATGCTAACTCTGAACTGCACCCTGGAAAAAATTCGGACCCATATGAAGGCCCAAGTATGAGTGGAGGTTAAAAGAAAGCAAAGACGAATAGCTGAAGAAAATCTCTTGCGCGAGGCAATACTAGCTGTCTTTCATTTGGATTCACTTTCACTGGGGATGCAAGGAAATGACTACGTTGTGCTTGGTGTGCGGTGACAAGCTATCCAACAATGCTCTGGTCCCAAGTAAGCTTAAACGCCTTCTCCAAAAGAGTTGTTGAGGAAGACCGTCGTGTGTGTCTTTTTTCGATTCCTGCCAGGATATTAGCTCTGTGTTCATCCAAACAGGCCCAGGTTTCACACTGAGTGAGTAGAAATGTGAATGATTCTAAAATACTTTTTATTTTTGTTTATTTGATTCCCACACTGACACTGTGATGAGAACAATTTATACGGCCAATGTAGGCTACAGAGTTCATTTGTTAGCATTTTCTGCTGGTGGTGTGCCTCGTGGTTTTTTTCAATAAAAAAAAAAGTGCCTTGGCTCAAAAAAGGTTGAAAAACACTGGTTTATGGGAATTTTTGACCATTCTTCCAGAAGCGCATTTGTGAGGTCACACACTGATGTTGGACGAGAAGGCCTGGCTCTCAGTCTCGGCTCTAATTCGTCCCAAAGGTGTTCTATCGGGTTGAGATCAAGACTCTGTGCAGGCCAGTCAAGTTCATCAGACTCTGCCATCCATGTCTTTATGGACCTTGCTTTGCGCACTGGTGCACAGTCATGTTGGAAGAGGAAGGGGCCAGCTCCAAACTGTTTCCAGAAAAGTTCGGAGCATGGAATTGTCCAAAATGAAGCATTCACAATTCCTTTCACTGGAACTAAGGGGCCAAGCCCAGCTCCTGAAAAACAACCCCACACCATAATCCCCCCCTTCACCAAACTCTACACTTGGCACAATGCAGTATCGTAACAGAACACCAAGTATCGTTCTCCTGGAAACCGCCAAACCCAGACTCGTCCATAAGATTGCCAGATGGAGAAGCGCGATTCGTCACTCCAGAGAATGCGTCTCCACTGCTCTAGAGTCAAGTGGCAGCGTGCATTACACCACTGCATCCGACGCTTTGCATTGCACTTGGTGGTGCATGGCTTGGATGCAGCTGCTCGGCCATGGAAACCCATTCCGTGAAGCTCTCTGCGCACTGTTCTTGAGCTAATCTGAAGGCCACATGAAGTTTGGAGGTCTGTAGCGACTGACTCTGCAGAAAGTTGGCGACCTCGTCACACTATGCGCCTCAGCAAACGCTGACCCCGCTCCGTCAGTTTACGTGGCCTACCACTTTGTGGGTCAGTTGCTGTCATTCCCAAACACTTCAACTTTCCTATAATACAGCTGAGAGTTGACTGTGGAATATTTAGGAGAGAGTAAATTTTACGACTGGCTTTAATGCACAGGTGGCATCTTATTACAGTTCCACGTTGGAATTCACTGAGCTCCTGAGAACGACCTATTCTTTCACAAATGTTTGTAAAAGCAGTCTGCATGCCTAGTTGCTTGATTTTACACACCTCTGGCCGTCTAAGTGATTTGAACACCTGATTCTGATTATTTGGATGGGTGAGCGAATGCTTTTGGCAATATAGTGTATGCGTATATTATATTATACTATAAAATACATACATATTATATTTATGTTATGAAAAATCTTATCTGGTGAAATAAGCATGCACTACTACCGTAAATTACGGACTATAATACGATTCTTTTTTTACACTTTTTGAACCCTGTAGCTTAAACAATGATGCGGCTAATTTATGGCTAAAACAACAACAGTTTCCATGACACTTAGAATGCAGATTCAGGAAGTAGTGAAGTGATCACTATTATCACATTTTGAAGTCTTATGAAGCAATCCTGTTTTGATCTGACAAATCTTAAGTAAGTTTGATCAAGTGTAGAATTACTACAACTTCTACATGCACTGATTGCACCGTGGAAGCTGTTGAACTCCGATTAAATAAAGCGTCTCAAGTCTCACGTATCGTAGCTAACAAGTGAGGCCGGGAACACCGGGTATGGATACAAGGTTCCTATGCATGCATGGAAAAGTATGGAATTTTATTTTTTTCAGGTCTGGAAAAAATAAAAAAGTAGGAAAAATATTCATGTTTCCAAGACTGTTACCACTGTTCTGTTTTCTAAAAGATAAAAGTATGACTAACTAAAAAAAAAGGAAATAGATGGATCTGTTTTTCTACGGTGCTTTCTCGAGCAGTGAAGATGTTTGTGTGAGAGCACACATAGGGGGTATACAGCGAATGTGGCTCCACAAACCCCTTTGTGCTCAAGACAACATCCGCAATTAGGTGTAATTGGTCCCGCGACGGTGGTTATCAACTTACTTTGTCAAGTCCGGTTTTCGGCTTTGTGCTAAGTGCACGTTCACATGAAAGGGGGCGTTTGACGTCATATTATTCTACTGCTGCTGAAAAGTGAAGCGATCCCAGCCAGTGTATTTTACAAAAAATGAGTACGTAATTATTATGGAGCGTTATGAGGAGTTCCCAAAAGATTATGACTGCCAAAAGCAACACTGTCGCTGCCAATGCAGCGAGTGAGGACTGCTGGCATGCCAGCATTGAGCGTGTGAATGCGCAAGTTAACACTAATTATTATCAAAACTATACCCTACTAGTCTTTTCATTTATCAACGCACAACATTGCACAACTTTGACATATTAACACTTATTAATTTAAAAAATACATTCATTGGAGCAACAACTTCCGTTTTTGAAGTTGTTAGTTAATGAAATATTTGAATCTGCTGTATGTCGTTGTGACCACTAGATGGCAGTATTTTGCGTGTGATGCAACATTGTAAAATTTGTTTCCATTTTATAATAAAACATTATTAATGTTAATGCAGTTGATTGATGCTGCAGAGTGTTTTATTCCTCCAGCAAATATTGCAATATAAGAAGACTAACAGGATCAGTACTCACGCAAGGACTCTTGTGACATTTACTTCTCCTAACATTAATTATTAATATTTCATATTGCATTTTATTTCTGGTGCTCGCATGAGCATATATAGCGTATTCTCTCATCTGAAACTCTATCTCACTTATAGATGGATAATATTTTTTTATATTTTTTTTCCATGTCACCTCGGGAACCTCGTTCTAAATAAATGGTGACGCCATCTCCGAATTAGTTAAATAGTGAAACAGTGGCAGTTTCATAGATGATTTTAAGATGAAAGCCTGGACATAACCTGGTCCCGCCCAGACTATGTGATCTTAACCTAGATTAAGTAAATTAGTTACCATGGCGATACAGCTGCATTAAAAGAGTGCTACTTTCGGTGAATGCGCAAGACCGGCTTTCCACTCAACACAGCTCGCTAACCCACTAAACTCGCTTCGCAAAATACCCCCATAATCTCCTGGAATTTATTTGAAGACATGATATTAATAATTGATTTACATGATACTAGGGCTGCAACTACCGATTATTTTCTTCTCGATTAATCTGAAACTTGTTATTTGGTTAATCAAGTAATTGCTTAGGCCCTCGATGGACCAAATCAATAAGAACTAAACATAAACAATTAGTGGTTTAGTCCGCAATATATAAAAGAAGCAGAAATGTCCATCACTGTTTTCCAGCGTCAAAGCTGATGTGTATGAATATCTTGTTTTGCCTAAAGCACAAAGATAATAGGTCTTCTTTCATGAATGACTAAGCACATTGAAAACATTTTTAAATTATTAATGATTGATTAATCGAATACCAAAATATCTGTTGATTATTTAGATAATGGATTTATCATTGATTTGTGGATTACTTGTTGCAGCTCTAATGATACACATCTGTTTATTAAGTCTGGAAAAAGTGTGAAATTTTAACCCTGTAGGTAGGATTGCGAAGTTTATCGTGTGCCTTTCCGTGTAAATATCCCATGTTACAACGTGTATACTTGTGGCTAATAGACAAGTGTGCTCAATATTCCGGAATTTATAGTAATTGTGTAAATTTGGCCTCCACAGTTGGCAACATCCAAAGGTTTAATCTCAGGTGATCTGTGTTACACGGAGGAGGACGGCACAAGGATCGACTGCCACTCAAACTCTGCTGTAAGTTATTTGCAAGATGAGTTTATACTACGGTACTTGGTTCTAGTAACCCAGATTACTCTCTCCCGTGTGGCCCAGTTTGGATATGCTGCTTGAAAACAAATATGGAACCAGATAGCCTCACATCTGAAGCAGAAATCAGATATGAATCAGATGTCTGCCAATGTGGTTGCAGTGTTAAGTAGACAGATCAGACATACCCTGTCATAGCAAGATGTACAGTACATGTGCTGATTGATGATATGATATGATAACAAAGTCTACTCATATTCTCAGAGGATCAGAGACCATGAAATAGAAACATCTCTAATGCTAAGTTTACCTGCATTTTTTTAATATTACGGGAAAAATACATATGCAAGAATTGAAGATGCTAACTTATGGTAATGCTTTGCTCATTAATGCTTAATGGTTTGGCAATTGTTTGCTTTATGCATAATTTTATCTGTTTGAAAATTTACATAATGTTTGCTTACATCCATACTGTTGCTGCCAGATGTTAAGCATGCAGTTGTTAATTTTTTTGGCCATATGCAAGTTGTTTCAGGTGTTCAGTGAATGTAAGCTCAGAGATATCGGCTATGGGTCACTTGAAAATAGATCTAAATTTGAAAAAAGTCTTAATTGGAACTGGAAGTCAAGATCTGCAGTGTAAGTCCATCTTTTTCCACCTAATTTGAAGGCAGGAAAGGCCTCAACTCCCTCAAATCATTTTTCCTACTGAGTAACAGGGGGCAGCCTCACTTCCAAAAAAACTTTGCCTTCTTCAACTTTTTGATTGAGTCTCATTACTGACTTAAAGAATACTTCAATATATCAGGATGTTTGTTTTAGGCTGTCGCTGTCTCATCAAACATTGCAGGAATCAGGAGTATCCTTTGACACTTTTGTTGTTTATGTTTGTACTGGAGGGCATGAGGACTGTGGTAATTGGCTGCAAAGTCTGTGTTTTTCCTTAGCCGTGCACAGATGTTGTGTCATCTGCCAAGTTTGTCCTGGTAGTTGAGAAGGATGCTACATTTCAGAGGCTTCTTCATGATGATTTCTGCACAAAGATTTCTCCGTGTATCATGATAACAGTACGTGAGGAACTTTTCTCTCATATCAAACTCACTTAGGTAATAATTGTCTTCATGTGCCCTCCTCTTAAAGCGCAGCTGCCCATTTTTGGTCTAGTGAGCATGTGTGTTTTTGTGCTTTAGGGAAAAGGCTTTCCAGATGTGAACAGCAGGTTGATGGTGAGAAAGCTCTGGGATGTGCTGCATGTCCCAGTCTTCACTCTGGTGGATGCTGACCCGCACGGTACAACTGCCCAATTTTACATCTCATATTTAACATATTTCCTCTCACCTCACTAAGCATCTCACAACATCTGTCTGCTACATAACCATGCCTTTTCGGGCTATGTTGTTATCTGGCCTAATTTCATCCAGACATTCAACTTCTTTTCTCGTTGCATGGCAGGACACATATGTAATGCTTTACTTTGCTCTGAGCCCTGTTATACTTCCCACAGAGTAATTGATCTTGTATGTAGGGGTATATCATGTATTGTGTCTCTAATTTTTCTAGGCATTGAGATCATGTGTATCTACAAGTACGGATCAGTGGTGAGTCCCAAGTATTGCTACATTTTGGCTCATCCAATTTGACTGCTTCAGCATCATTGCACTGTATGTTTCCAATTTGTGGTGATCTCATTAAGAACAGAAAATTCCGAACGAACATTAAAAGATCATATCGCTAAGGTTCCTTGTGTTCTTAAACTATGTTGTGAACACATGTTGCTCATAAACACGGAATACAAGAACAGGCTTGAACTTAAATGAATTCTTGTGTGCAAACATGTTTTGTGCAAATGTCCCACAGGCCATGTCATTTGAGGCCCACAGCCTGACCATCCCCAGTGTCATGTGGTTAGGCATCCTCCCCTCTGACCTCCAGAGGTTTGGACTCAACACTTGCTACTTCCTTGTGCCTATCTTGACATTTTAACAGTTTGGGTTTCTGTTGGTGACGCTGTCACTTCTATTTTGTATATATTTTCTTCAGTTTGACAGTTGACATTGGCGCTTATGCCATCTGACAAAGGGTGGAAGGCAAACTGCACCTTGAATAGTCACTAGTCAGTAGTGCCTTTTACACAGAGATTCCACAGAATTGCCGTGTCAGACGTGTAACAGAGGATGTGAATGATGGAGAATATTGCCACTACTGCACTTTTATACAGTTTTTTGCACTACGTGCCAGCCTTTTTCCTGCTCATAAGGACAGTGTAAAAGGGGCTAGTCACAGGGTGATTTTGAGTAGGGCATCGCATGGGAATTGATCCCCTGCCAGCTGCATGAAAGTCAGCTATGTGAACCACTGCACTATCAATGTCAATTCTGAAGTCAATTTATTGTATTTCCCTGGAAATTCAATTGGTTTGCAATGATTCTTTTGAGAATAAGGGAAAAATGAAAATACAGTACATAATCAACTGAAGTGAATTCAAGCACACTTAGAGTTTAGTTTATCTACCAAGTGATAAGATACAGTTGAGTAAGTAAGCATTTGACAAATGAAAATTAGGAAAAATTTATTTCATCCTTAAGGTTGCAGGTCCCCAGGGATGCACTGATCCCCCTCAGCAAGAGAGATGAAAATAAACTCAACAGTCTCCTCAAGAGGCCATATGTGGCGGAACAACCAGAGTGGCTGAAAGAGGTATAGGAAGATAGTCACCCACACATTTATTTATTTGTATTATTTTTGTGATCATATGGTTTGTTATCTTTACAGTCCTACATTATTGATAGATAATGGATGGATGGATGGATGGATGGATGGATGGATTATTGATAGATTCATGCTTTTAAGTTACTTCTTTTTTCAAATGTGACTTGTGAAATTTGGTAAGTATCCACATGTGTGTTTTCTCTTGTTGTAGATGGAGTTGATGCAGAAGAACAAACACAAAGCTGAAATACAGTCACTGGCAGCCATAGGTCCAGATTTCCTCACCAGCATCTACCTGCCAAACAAGCTGCGCTATGGAGGCTGGCTATGAGAAAAATGCTGCCACCTAGCGGGATAAAAAACTTATTCACAAAACTGGTTGCACAACATAGCCTATGTAACCAATTCTGTCTGACCTTTACTGACAGAAATACATTGTTTACGTTTATTTTACTGTTAATCTTCCTAAAATGGTGCAAGGCTGCTTAATCGTGTCCCCTATATATTCTGGACATTCACAAAAAATAAATTCTTAATTTTGGCTTCCATTTTTGGCTTGTTATTCATGTGTTTTATATCATCGTACAAGACAATACAGTATAACACACATTCAAATTTGTTTTGTTCAATTCATAAAAATGTGAAATAAGCATCAGGTAGCAATGGGCATGGTCTAATGCTTGTGCAACTCTCCAGCTTCTACGTCACCATGATGTAAGTCTGAAGACAACCAATGAGAAAATTCTTACAAAGTTTGGAAGACCTGCGAGCTGCCCTGAAGTCAGGATAAAACAGGTGAGTCAACAGAAGAAATATGAGAATCGTGTCATGGTTTATCCTTAACATTGGTTGCATTTTGAAATACTACTGTGTCTCTATAGACTGAAATATTCCTAACTGTACATGCATTCTGTGACAAAGTTCCAAAGCTCTATTGAATGTATTACTGGCTATGGAAATTATAGAATTGATCCAGAACAGTCCACATTTTTATTTCTGATTGATGGCATTTTTTCAAATCTCCCAGGGCCCTTGGTTGCATAATTCTGTTCTCTTGTAATACATGTATGCGTCTGCAGATGGCTCCTCTGTCTTGAGTAACATCATACAGCTGTAATAGGGTAGTAAGTCCTTGAAAAGACTTCCCCTTCCACATGTCAAGGCCAGCTGACTGCTGCTGAGTATATGGAAGTAGTGGTCTTTTAACAGTATGATCCTGTCTGATCTCATGAGTCATGTTTCGCAAGGCTTTTTTCCTCTGCTACATGAAAGTGGACCGGGATGTTCTCAGGTCAGATAAGGCAGTGTGGCACTATAGAGACAAGTAAGTACGTGTATAGTTATATGCTGTAGCTGTTCATTCAGGAATTGTCAAAGTTGAGGGAACATGCTGGGTCTGTCTAGTCAATTGTACCTTTAAGTGTTTCAGTGAGTGATATGACAGAATTAAATGCAAAAGTGTTACAATTGCCTATGGTGTCTCTGAATACTTTCTAGACCTCAAAGTCTACCCTCCTGGAGGTCCCTTGATGTCTAAGTTCTACACTACATATTTTTAGAAATGACAGTACACTTCTTGTTTCAATGCCAGCACTTGTAGGCACTTCTTCATGTTCCGATGTAGGTGGAGAGTATCTCACATGGAGGCAGTGCTTCGCAGATGCCCTTTCCTCTCTTTGGCACCCAGTTTCCTGCATTTGGCAGTTCATTCATCGCTGGTGAGCTATGCCCACAAGTGTCCTATGATTACAGACCTTGTCTCAGGATCATTAGTCCAAGGTCTGTCCTCTTCCGCCTCTTTGGAAAACCGCTCACCAACCAGTGAGTTCTGGATACACTTTTGAATGCATCATTTGTTTGACTTGATAGTATGTTGAGATGTATGTTTTCTGCAGGGCCAAAATGTGAAGTAAAGTTGCCTCCAGGCCACCCTATGCCACTTGCTGGAGTCTCCAAGTGCCCTTTCTTGGCAGCTGAGATGGTACAGACAGACAATAAAGTATTGAGAGAAGCCAGCATGGAAATGCAGGAGGACGTCACAAAAATGCACACTTTCCAAACTGGTGAGTTGCGCAAACGTCACTTATCATTGGATAACTTTGTAAAGCAGTCATGTAAAAATCTATATTTTAAGGATACACTCCAAACATTGTTTTTGTATCAGCAACAGCACCCTCTAGTGACACATCCAAATTGATGCACAATGTTGCTTTAAAGTGCTTTGTGCACTATATGTGATGATCAGAAAGTAATTGTTCCTGAACAGGAACATGTGATATGGATTTAACAATCATGGACACTATGGAGGCTCAGAAGACCAGTACAGTGGCTCCAAAAAATAGTATTAAACCCATGGCTTCCAAAGCATCTCACCTTTTGAAGGACAATCTTCCTCAGGGTAGGACTGTTGCTTTTTTTCATAGCTCCAGGTCACCTGTATCCCTAATGAGGACAAGCGGTACAGAAAGTGAATGAATGAAAGCAATGAAAAAGATTTTTCATAGAACTTCATTCTGTCTCCATCAGGTGTGACCTTCAAGTATGACAGTTTTTTTGAGGACAAAATAATCAGCAAGAAAAGGGATCACACTTACAGAGTTTTTAAGACGGTGAACCGACGTGCAACTTCTTTCCCCATGGCGGACGACTGCTCAGATTGTTTTAATGTGAAGAAAGATGTGTCAGTGTGGTGCAGCAATGACTACCTCGGCATGAGTCGCCACCCCAAAGTCATCCAGGCTATAATGTAAGTTGTCTGACTTGCTTTCAAAAATGTTCATCAATAGTTGATGGTAAGAAGGAACTGTGCACAGAGTAATTATATTTAATGTATACTTCAAGGGAGACTTTGGAAAATCATGGTGCCGGTGCAGGAGGAACCAGGAACATTTCTGGAACAAGTAAATTCCATGTGGACCTGGAACATGAGCTTGCTGACCTGCATGGCAAGGATTCTGCTCTGCTGTTTACTTCCTGTTTTGTAGCCAATGACTCCACATTGTTCACTTTGGCTAAAATGTTACCAGGTATATTTACAACATTGTATATTTTAACATGCAACCTTTTTAGCTATTTGCATCAATTGTTAGAATGTTCTCTGATAACATCAGAGCGAAACCACTAACATATTTCATGTATTTTCGTCAGGTTGCGAAATTTACTCTGATGCTGGCAACCATGCCTCAATGATTCAAGGTATTCGAAACAGTGGTGTCAAGAAGTTTGTCTTTCGTCACAATGATGTCAGCCATTTGCAAGAGCTGCTGGAGAGGTCTGACCCCTCCATTCCAAAGATTGTTGCCTTTGAGACGGTGCATTCAATGGACGGTGAACTCTCAAGCCTCATGTCACTCATTTTAGTCTGGGTTTGCAAAAATGATAGCACATCGTGGTTTTTGGACACCACTGCAAAGTAAGATAAAACCATAATAATTATAAATAAATTGCTAAATAAATACTGTACCTTTCAGATATTGTCACTCGAAAAGGAGTATTTGTTAAGACCTTGAATATTTTTGTTCTTACTGTCTGATTGTGTACAATTTATTTTATTTAATAATGTGTGCTTTCAATAGGGGCTGTGTGCCCACTGGAGCAAATATGCGATGTTGCCCACAAATTTGGTGCCATCACCTTTGTGGATGAGGTGCATGCTGTGGGGCTGTATGGGTCCAGAGGAGGCGGGATTGGCGACAGAGACAGAGTCATGAACAAGATTGACATCATCTCTGGTACCCTAGGTAAGTTGCCCTGCAGCCAGTGAAGGGAAAGCACTCACTGGCATCTTTCCAGTTGGATTTGTGACATGTCACTGGTGTCTTTCCAGGAAAGGCATTTGGCTGTGTGGGTGGCTACATTGCCAGCACCAGCGCCCTAGTGGACACAGTGCGATCCTACGCTGCAGGCTTCATTTTCACCACTTCTCTTCCTCCCATGCTGCTGGCTGGGGCCAAGGAGTCCATCAAGATTCTCAAAAGTGAAGAAGGCCAGGTGCTCAGGAGGAAACACCAAAGGAGTGTCAAGCTGCTCCGACAAATACTCATGGACTCAGGCCTTCCAGTCGTCCACTGCCCAAGCCACATCATTCCTATCCGGGTACGATTACGGAATCTTTATCTCTGCTAAGTGATGGTACTGAAGTCTGACACATGGCAGATGTTTATTTTCAGGACTCTTCATTCTTCTGGGGATCCAAATCACTTCCAGAGCTGTACAAGCCACACTTGAATGAACTATTGTTTGTTTTGTCAAAACAAAACTATACTAAAATTTATCACTCCAAATTATTGCTTGCTTTGTTTTCTACCACAATGTTCTTGTAAACACGCTTGAATGATAATGGAAGATTAACGTTACTACAATTCGAATGAAATTACTTCAGACCAAAATCAAAGGTTTGAAATATGATTGTGATTTGCGGATGCACAGGTGGCAGATGCGCAGAAGAACACAAAGATCTGTGACATGATGATGTCCTGTTATAACATCTACGTCCAGGCCATCAACTACCCCACCGTGGCTAAAGGGGAGGAACTGCTACGCATCGCCCCCACGCCACACCATACACCTAAGATGATGTACTACTTTGTTGGTATGTGTATGATACCTACAGTATGTGTAACTAAACATCTACATGTCTTTATATATACACTATTTTAGTCTCCAACAGTAATGTGACTTTAGCTTTTTATTCTCTGCTTGCTCTCCACAGACTGTCTGGTAAAAACGTGGAAAGAAGTGGGCTTGGAGTTGCAGCCGCACTCGTCAGCCGAGTGTAACTTTTGTCAGCGGCCTCTCCACTTCGATTCGATGAGTGAGCGAGAAAAGTCCTACTTCACTGGCCTCAGTCACATGATTTCAGCTGTAGGCTAGTATTCACACACCACCCATTCTTTCTTTGTCCATTATCCAAGCAATTTATTGTACTGTATTTAAATTGATCTTTGAATTGATACCTGTGTGCTGTGCAAATAGATCCCTGATGCTATATTTAGAAAGGGTTAGGAAATAAAGTGAAAGTATATTAGTACAATAGGAAGGCCACGCTGGAATTTGCCAAAAAGTACAGAGATGAACATTTTGAGACAAATACAGACCTGATCAAAATCTTAAGGCCAGTTGAAAAATTGCTAGAATTTGCATGTTGCACATTTGAATATTAATGAGGTTTTAAGTAAAGCTACAATATGCAAAAAGAAAGAAGGGGGGAGTGAGACAAAAAACATTTGTAACTTGTAATTTAAACAAAAAAACAAATATAAATGTTTATCACCTGATCATAAGTTTAAGACCACAGGCTATAAAGGCCAAAACCTGCTCAAAATTTTCATTTTCTGTCAGGCAGTCAAACTGTCATGCCCTCCTGATGGCTAAAACTAAGAAGCTTTCTCTTTTTAAACGTGGTTGGATTGTAGAGCTGCATAAGCAAGGCCTCTCGCAGCGTGCCATTGCTGCTGAGGTTGGGAGCAGTAAGACAGTCATTCTACATTTTTTGAAAGATCCTGAGCATTATTGAACAAAAAAGTCAAGTGGTAGACCCAAAAAAAATCATACCTGCACTGAGCCGGAGGATCTGATTGACTGTCCATCAAGACACAGGGCGGTCTTCGACCCAGATTAAGGCTCTTACTGGTGCCAACTGCAGAGCAATAACCATCAGACAGCATCTGCGGGAAAAAGGTTTAAAAAAAAAAAGATTCAAAAAAAAAATTCAAAGCCCTCGTCTCCTTCAATGCCACAAAACTGCCCGTTTAGACTTTGCCAGAGACTTTGCCAAACATGGGACATTGAAAGGTGTAAAAAGGTTTTATTCTCTGATGAGAAAAAATTTTACCTGACGGTCCAGATGGCTTCCAACGTTACTGGCATGACAAGGAGATCCCACCTGAGATGTTTTCTACCCGGTGGAGGGGTGTCCATCATGATCTGGGTTGCTTTTTCATTCCGTGGAACACTGGAGCTTCAGGTGGTGCAGGGTCGTCAAACGGTGGTGGCTTACGTGCAGATGTTGCAGCGGGCATCCCTCATGACTAAGGGCCCTCGTCTGTGTGGTAACAGTTGGGTTTTTCAACAGGACAACGCTGCAGTTCACAATGCTTGCTTGACGAAGGACTTCTTCAGGGAGAATAACATCACTCTTTTGGACCATCCTGCATGTTCCCCTCATTTAAATCCCATAGAGAACATTTGGGGATGGATGGCAAGGGAAGTTTATAAAAATGGCCATTAGTTCCAGACAGTTGATGCCCATCGTGAAGCCATCTTCACCACTTGAAGATGTAATGTTCCCACTCTCCTCCTGGAGACACTCGCATCAAGCATGCCCAAACCAATTTTTGAAGTGATTAACAAGAACGGTGGAGCTAATCATTACTGAGTCCTACTGAGAACATTTTTTGTTCTGGTTTGGAGAGTTTTTAGTTATTTTTTGAGCAATGGTATTAAATCATCATCAGCTGAAACACAGTCTATTTCAGTTTAATTGTTGTTTTCAATAAATTCATTTTTCAAAATGCTTTTTGCTTTTTGTCACTCCCCCTTCTTGCTTTTGCATATTGTAGCTTTACTTAAAGCCTCATTAAGATCCAAATGTGCAAAATCCAAATTCTAGCAATTTTTCCTAAGATTTTGATCAGGAGTGTATTGTATGGACTGATACATTTTTGAGGCTCTGTAGTTTTGGTCTTCCTATTGTTCTTGAGTAGTTTGCATCTTCTGATGTACCATTGTACTTTTGTTCATGAAACACCACTGGCCACCCCGCAGCTCCGCCACTGCTTTTGGACCGTCTATTACAGCAATAAATAGCTGAGCAGTGTGCCGAGGACATGTTTTCAATCCATAGTTACTGGATTCTGCTCCCCATCATGGCGGCCAAACTTTTGCAAAGCATAATACGGAAGTGGATGCCGATCGGCACTCCTGTTTTAACCCTAAATTCCTTGGTTTAAACGCCCACTCATACTGCTACAGAGAGCTTCCATTATTAACAGATTTATCTGCTGAATCACGCTTCAGAATGTAAGTCAAAGCCAACATTGTGAGAAAGCTTGACCGGAACCGACCAAAGTAATAATGGAAAACTTACCTACCGCTTGCAGTTCATGCAAGACGCGTTTTTGTTGACAGCTCCTCCACACATAAAGTTGTATGCTGCAGTGAAATGCATCCACGCAGAAACGGTGGTTAGGCTGAACTAATGTTCTGCACCACAGAGCCGCGTTTGTCAAAATTGTCCCTTGGTAAGGCTTTGGAGAATGGAGAATGTGAGACGGTGTAGAATGTGAGACCCTGTGATTGACATGGCGACCAGTACAGGATGTACCCTGCCTCTTGGCCAAAGTCAAGTGTGATAGGCTCCAGTGCAACCATGACCCAGAACCAGATAAGATTTACAAAATGAATGAATGATGAGACCAAAAAAACTGCTTCACAAAAGCTTTTTGACAAACACAAGGAATTGCCGATATAGCAAGGTTTTCCACAGAAGAGCCTGGCTAAGACAAACATAACTAATTATGCCATGTCTAGTAACTCTATTATTATCCCACACATATCCTTAAATATGGTACAGCAAAAAGAAATCTCTCTCAAGCCTGCTGAGACACGTTAGAAATAAAATGTTTAAATCTGTTGAAATGCTCCCTCAGTCCTGCACATATATATGGAAGATATACAGTATGTATATTCATTTTCAATGGTGCTTGTCCTCACTAAGGTCACAGGGGTATGCTGGAGCCTATCCCAGCTGACTTTGGACGAGAGGGTACACACCCTGTACTGGTCGCCAGCCAGTCGCTGGACACATATAGACAAACTTTCATTCACATTCACATTCATACCTAGGGACAATTAACCTAACATGCATGTTTTTTGAAAATGTGGGAGGAAGCTGGAGGACCCGGAGAAAACCCACGCACGCACGGGGAGAACAATGATTATTTCAAAAAGCAAGAAGCAGCGTTTCATTCATTGATGAAACGCATATCCGGGTATCCCTCATTTCACCACCTGAGGGCGTAGTGGGTCTCCGTTTTCCGCCATATTCTCTTGCACCTCCCCTTTCTGCCGATGACTCATACTGTGCAGTCAGAGGCTTACATGATGAACCACTAGATGGTATCAACAGAGAACAGGATATTGTGTTTCCTCTCGAGCTAACGTTGATATCGCAGAGAGCAGTAAATATGCCTTCATTGTGTTTTGCAGTATGTGCAGCACAGATATGAAATCAAATCTTGCACACTAGCTGAATTTATTGGAGGATTTAGACATGAAATCAGCATTGTGATCAACGACATCACATTTAGATTCTTATTTTGTTTATGTACGTTTTAAACTGCGGTTGGATCAAATGTATGCAGTCCTACATCAAGGGAGCCGAAGCTCTCCTCCCATCTGTCTGATCCCTGCATGCTCCCCACTGTGCATCTGCACATGGCAGGAGTGCTCGCGGGGGGGCTTGCACGGAAAGCCCTCAGATGCAGAACTTGACACGCAAAACCTGGGAAATTCTGTGAACTGAAGACGCCTCCTCCCTCACTCCCAGAGAATTATCATGTGGTCACGTTTTGGAGAGCATTATGTAACCAGAGTGCTGTTGGAAGTGGAGCAGTCAGGTGATCATCGCTATCATGCAAGTGCACCCATTAATCTTGAATTCACTGTGAGTGTGCAAGTGTTGCTGTAGTTACAGTTCTGAGACACGTTAATTGCACACAGGGTCACAAGGGGCAAATGTGATTATTTAAGAAGGTCATGCTTCACAGCAAATCCACAAAATGCTGCTGGGGAGAAGGGTTTTCCAGCTCATGTTCTTCATAATCACAGTCTTTGTAAAGTCAGCCACTTCATCGCTTATTCCATTAAGTCTGGAAAGCACACTTCCTGCCTGAGAGTTCATCTGGAACAGCAATTATGTGGGTGTGCATACGGAGGCTACAGGCATAGTGTGTTTAGTAAATGGTGCTTAGGTGTTGGTGGCAGGTGCATAAATGGTGGCGCAGTCTAAGTATGTGCTTGTTGTTGGCTCACTGTGCAGTGGCAATAATGTGTGTGCATGCAGGTTTAGCTGTATTCCTCATTCTGTTAATCCCAATGCTCTGCACATCTGTGACACCACCCACCCCCGACTCACGTGTGCAAACAGATGAGCTGCATGCTTGCCTTCCCTCTGCACGCATCTCGCCGCCCCCTCCTTCTGACTCGGATTCCTCCTCATTCACCAAGGCTTTGCAATATTGTCCACATCATCAGTTAATCACAGGAATGATGGGTTTGTTTCATGTACATCAGCAGACATACATCATTGCGCTCAACATTAAAAACAACAAAGTAATGAGGAGAAACATCCTTTATATGCTCGTAACTTCTGAAGAAATTGGCAAATCAGTTCATATTTCATCAATATAAACAAACCTTTGCGTAAGATGCAACATCACATCATCATCACATCACATGAATTGCAAATACTTGCAATTATTAACAAGCTGTTATAAAGCCGTTATCTGCTCTCTGTCACATCCATTAGAGGCCAATCAAATCAACAAATACAAACGTTAACTACTTAGTGCTAACATGATAATCATTAGTGTCTCTTGATGAAGTCAGGAGAAGAATGAAAACATCCGTACACCAGGAAACATCTTCAGTGCTGTTCTTTTCTCTTTTTTTAATGAGCAAATGTCCCGTTCTGATAAAAATGCCCAATGGCAACATCATTGCTAATCTATGTGGGTGTCGCCATTGTTTACAAGTCATTTTCGCCCCATAAATTGGATTGATTTATAAACGCTCTCACAGCCAGCCAATCGCAGGGCACATATAGACAAACAACCATTCACACTCACATTCATACTTATGGACAATTTAGAGTCGCCAATTAACCTAACATGCATGTTTTTGGAATGTGGGAGGAGAAAACCCACACACACACGCGGAGAACATGCAAACTCCACACAGAGATCCCAAAGCGGAGATTTGAACCCAGGTCTTCCCGATCTCCTAACTGTGTGGCCAACATGCTCTGCCACCGTGCGGCCCTCTAGTCAAGTCAAATCAATTTGATTTACTTGATTCACAGTAGAAGTAATCTCAAGGCACGTTACACATGAAGCAGGACTAGAACCACACCTCATATATTAAAGAGAACCCACTGAACCCCACATGATCACGCGCTTGGTGGCGGTGGCAAGGAAAAACTCCCCCTAGGGAAGAAACCTTGAAAGGAACACAGCCTCTATGGGATGGTTGACTTTACCAAACACCTGCAGTAACTTAGGGGCTATCCACACGGAAACGTTTTCAGGTCTAAACTGAATCACCCAGAGTGAGATCGGCCGATGCCGATCAGATCACATGGATTAATTGTGGATTCTTCAATTTATTTATGTTGAGTGCTATTTGCCAGGAGCGCTGTTAGAAAATTTCAAGAGCCTCTGGCAAATAGGTAATTATTAAAAAATAAACATTTGGGCAGATCGTCTTTTTTTATTTTTTGCCTTTATTTGTGTGAAATGATTTTTGTACTATTTGACACAAACCTGAATTTAATTTGATGCATGTTTTGGAGTAATACGAATACATGGGAAATAAATTGTTTAATAATAAATTTTTTAGTTCAAGATAACAAATTAGCAGAATAAAATAATAGAAATAAATATCTGTATTAAATAGAATTCTGTCCTGCTTAACTTAAAACAGAGTAAATTCAGTGTCCAGGTTGCAGGGGTCTCCAACTTTTATTACTATTAGAGCTGTGAAGTATTTGTGTTTTATTTATGAGTGGCAACATTTAAATTGTACACTACTTTATTTTAACAAACACATCTCCACTAAAACAGAGGGGCCATCGTCTTTATGTTATTTTGTGGTCATCTTTCATTACATAAAGGGATAAAGTCTGAATTCAACAGTTATAATAAAAAAACTACTGAGAGTTGAAGCAAACATTCCTTTACCCTTTGGTGAGCTACTTAAAATGACCTGGCGAGATAGGAGACCCCTGTCATAGGATCACCATAATAAGGCTGGACACATTATGTGTCTATGTTCATTAAACAACCACACACCAATAGTGTTTTGAGGACATAATTAGTATAATGACAACAAAAGAATAAAGTTGTTCAGTGACACTTAAAAAAATCATTTTTTTTAAAAGATCAGTACGTACCCCACGAACGTGATATCCACTTGTGACTTCCCCGTGGGACAAAAATGAGCTCCAAACTAACCGCATTGCTTGTTTGTTTTAAAAACAAAATGTCACTGTGGTAAAAAGTCACATTTGGAATCTGAAGACGACCAGTTCAGGGTGTACTCCGCCTCTTGCCTGAAGTCAGCTGGCATTGGCTGGCAAATGAATGAATGCATGAAGACCAGAAGCTGGGAGGATAATATGAAATTAACTTCATCAACAGGAATGACAAGAATGGAGGAGGAGTGGCTGTGTACATGGACAAATATCTGAACTATAAAGTGGTAAAAAAAAAACATTTGCAATTGACAACGTTTTAGAATCTATAATGATTTAAATCTGCAAAGAAAAAAGTTATGTAAACAGTGTCATCAGGAATGGTTCCAAGAAAGCAGATTACCCATTATTTTAATGCCATAAATAATAATATGAATGAGGTAGTTGAAAGGTTCAATAACTACTTTGTAATATTGGACCAAGTCTGGAAGAACAGATTCCAAATTCCTTGTCAGTGGAGGAAAGGAATGAAAGTAAAGGTAGGAATCCCAGCTCCATGTTCCTCACTAGTGTGACAAAAGAGGAAATAATTGATATTGTCAACAACTGATTGCAATGGAATTGAAATAGAAACGATTAAAAAAGTTCATTAATGAGATTGCAGAACCATGGACGTACATCAGTAATTTACCATTGCAAACAGGTATAAATACAAACAAAATAAAAATAGCAAAAGCAGTACCAATTTTCAAAACTGGAGACAAGCTAATTTACAAAGTACCGACCAGTTTATTTACTGCCACAATTTTCCAAAGTCATTGAAAAGTGATTTAACAACAAGTTAGACCAATTTATAAATAAGAATGAATTACTCACAGACAGCCAGTATGGATACAGAGCCAATATTTGAACTGCCATGGCACTAATCGAAGTAACTGGGGAAATTACCAACACTATAGGCCGCTGTCTTTATGGATTTAACAAAAGCATTTGATACAATTAATCACAATATCCTAATTTAAAAATTAGAACGGTGTGTATTCAAAGGGTTACTTTGAACTGGGTAAAAGCTACTTAGCAAACAGGATAGGTATATGTGACGATAGAAGAATATACTGTACACCTCCTATACATAATCATTAGTGACTAGTGATTTCTCTGTCAAATTTGGACAAGAGTTGGAAGTTTGTGAATGAAACATTTGTTTATAACAGTTTGGGGAGGCTTGATCTAGAAGTGTCTTCTAAAAGGTAAGGTAAGGGAATGACTAGTTCACGTGACAAGCCGGAAGGAGGAAGGATATGATGACCAGTAAAAATATTGGAATATGTAGTGATTGTTACTCAATGGCATGCTGACTATGTTTACACGCGGAGTGAAACAATAGATATTTCTTTAAAACGATTAAATACCAAACTTCCTGCTATGACTTTAAGTCATTGGCAGCAAACTCCTCCCTCTGGAGTTGCTCTGCTGTCATGCATCGGAATGACACAACCAGAGTGCGGTGTGATGCGGAGGAGCTGAAGTTGGCAAATACATTTTTGTCTAAAAAAGCCACTCACATTTCAAGGTGGATATTACACGTTAAGGCGGGCTTGACTCACTGTTGGTCCGTTAGGAGAAGGCTCACTCTTGATGGGAAAGGTAAAGCGGAAAAAAGGGGGACAAATCTCCGCTCAAGCGCGAAGCAGAGGGCTCGCGGGGCTCCTTGTTTGAGGGGGGAAATGTAGTTTACCGCCGAGGGAAAGTCGGAGCATGTAGAAGGAAAGCCGCCACTGCGACCCAATCCAGACATCCAGCTCGATATGTCTAATGTGACGCCGAGTAAGAGTGTGGAATGGCTGCAAATGGAGTTGGAGTGCGGCGCCACTTCTGTGCTCCTGCTCGACTGCCGCGCACACGAGCTCTACGAGTCGTCTCACATCGAGGGCGCCATCAGCGTGGCCATCCCGGGCCTCATGCTCCGCAGGTTCAAGAAGGGCAACATCCCCATCCGGACCATCATCCCTAACCATGAGGACAAAGATAAGTTTACACGCCGGTGCCAAACAGACACGGTGGTCTTGTACGACGAGAGCACCGTGGGATGGCCGGAC
Organism: Dunckerocampus dactyliophorus; assembly: GCF_027744805.1. Taxonomy (NCBI): domain Eukaryota; kingdom Metazoa; phylum Chordata; class Actinopteri; order Syngnathiformes; family Syngnathidae; genus Dunckerocampus; species Dunckerocampus dactyliophorus. Next base: position 42,948,748 of record NC_072819.1, read on the forward strand.
AGCGGAACCCCGTCATCGGTTTTGGGTCTGCTTCTTCAAAAACTGTGGGAGGACGGTTGTACAGCGCACTACCTGGAAGGTATACGTCTGGAGTTAATGAACCGGGATACTTTTACTGTCACCCAACGTGTTGCTAACTCTAGCTGGTTATCTCGTTCCGTGCTGAGCTAACTAGTGTTTGTTGAAAGGGTTTAAATGTCACTCATCGAGTTTTGAATCAAGTTAATATCAGCAGTGTGGAGATATATGCTTCGGTCAAAGGTGAAGGATAACGCTGCTAGTTAGTTCGAGTGTGTGTCAAATTTTCATTATCGAGTGCAAAGTTTACACTGGAGAAGATGAGAAACTTTATTAAATGAGATTTACAGTTTTCGTTGTATGGTTCCGTTTTATGTGTGCTTGTTTGTAGGCTGCCCCAAAGGTGTTAGTGTGCCATTGAGATTCTCAATTAAAATTCCAAAATGGCTGCGTTGTGTTTTGCTCTGCTAGAGCAGGCATGCATTTCATGAATGGTCTGTTAGGGGAGCCGGATCTACTTCTTTACTACGCCACTTCACTCTAATGTCACTGCAAACTGACCAGAAATAATATCTGTTTCATAGTTCTATATGTATGCATTATTCTTATTGGAACTATCATTAGTACTGTATAGTTACTACACTTGTTTTACTTATACTAGTACTTTCTTGATGATGAAAATGATGTGGTTTTTTTTATGCATTTTGTTTTGTCTCTCCTTCAGGGGGATTTGTAAAATTCCACACAGAGTACCCAGAACACTGTGAGACACTCCTTGACAGCTCCTGTCCAAGCTCCTCTCCTCCACTGGCCTTCTTGGGCTTTGGAAATCTACGGATAAGCTCAGACTGTTCAGACGGGGAATCTGATCGCGAACCCAGCAGTGCCACAGAGTCAGAGGAGAGCCCCCTCCCCAGTAACCAGCCTGCCTTCCCGGTCCAGATCCTTCCTTACCTTTACCTGGGCTGTGCCAAAGACTCCACCAACTTAGACGTGCTGGGCAAATACAACATCAAGTATATCCTGAACGTCACACCCAATCTCCCCAACATGTTCGAACATGACGGACACTTCAGGTATAAACAGATCCCCATTTCGGACCACTGGAGTCAGAATCTGTCCCAGTTCTTCCCAGAGGCTATATCATTTATAGGTAAGTGTGCTGACACATTCCTCCTAAAACAAAATTAGTGTTTGTGCATCTGTGTTTTTGTTATTTGTTACAACAAGGACTTTAGTATTTTTGGTGTGAGATTTCAAATCAGCAGAACACAACGCTTAAAGAAGTTAGCATTTCCCACATTGCAGCTTTTGTACAGTAATCCCTCGTTTATTGTGGTTAATTAGTTCCAGAGCCGCTTGTAAAAAGTGAATTTCCGCGAAGTAGGATTCTTTCTTTATAAATGGAATATTTTCATAGTTGCAGCATAGAACACCTGTTTACCACATTCTAAATACAGTTTTTAACATTATTAGAGGCCTTTAGGCATGAAATAAAAAATATAATATAACAAATATAATAAATACATAGTTAATAAGTAATAAATAAATAATCCTTATAATAATATAGTGTATAATATAGTGTATACAAATATAGTCATATATACAGTTTGTTTTATACACAACAGGCACGAAGAAATTCTTCCAACACCATTTCCCCTGTTTATTTATTGTGTTTGCAGTATATTTTCACACACCTGTGGCTTCAAATCACTGTATTCTGTGCGTCATGACCCTCGAAGTAACTACAGTCTCTGGTATCCCTTTTAGGAGAAGCACCCGTTTGCCTTTGCTTGCTTGTTACTCCTCACAACGCTCATTTGCAGCAGTCTGTGTGTGCACTTGCTAATGCCCCGCTAGCAGTGGGAGGGGGCGGGGGCCTCCTCCCACTGGGACCAAGAGACCGATTGAGGGTTCACTCACTCCATTCATTCCTTTATAGAACCAAGGTGCCCAGGTGTTGAGACAGATGCAGAGAGTGAACTCTCTTGTCATCCAGTCTGTTTGGTAGAGAGAGAGAGGAGGAAAACAAACACGCAGAGGCTGGCAAAATGATTGAGCTTGGTTTTATTTATGCCGTGGTTAATTGATTTATTGATTATCGCGACAGGCCTAGATGAAAATGTTTCAGTCCAGTTTGAACTCGTGGATAGCTTGTTCAGTGACATAGATGGATAAATGAAAAGTATACATGATAATAACATGAATCATAAAGTGGATAAACAAAAAAAGAAATAGATGGTAAGTAAATACATAACAGGACATAAATAGAATAACACAATAAGGGAGTAAAAGTAGACAGAAATGTATGTACAGTAATGAAAAATGCATGTAATTCTTGGTGTGACGTTGCATTACGTTTTTACAAGCGTGTTACATGTGGTAACATTTAGCAGCTTTCTATGTGGAGTATCAATTTGTTATAGGGTAGAAAGGTTATCAGTCGGTGTATTCTATTCCTCAATAAATCCTGATTTATCCTTGACCACATGTGAAGGCTGCTAATTTCTGTTAAACAATTGTACACGGAATTGCTTCAGTTTCGAACAACAAAGCTTTGATACTAAAATAAGCACATCATTGGTGTTGTTGCTTCCTATTTGATTGGCGAGCCACGACTTCTCTGAAACCACAACTTGTTTGTCAGTTTCAGGGGTAGAACCAGGAAGGAAGTGTCACTTCCACTCTCAATGCTGTGTCTGATTGCAGGGTCACAAGTTAGTCTGGAACCAACATGATATTTGGTACACTTTTTCACAGCAAATGAATTTTCCCAAGCAAAGTCTTAAGCTTTGTTTGTCCTCCGCGGAGGATTACAATGCCATCATTGTGCCAGCAACCGGATTGTTTTTGTCTACTTGAGTCACATTGAAGAATTAAATTATTCATAAAAAATCTCAAGATTGCACTTTTGCATTTGCTAAATTTGCTGACTGTGGTTTTCTCTTCCTCTCACAGATGAGGCTCGGTCCAAGCAGTGCGGCATCCTGGTCCACTGTCTAGCTGGCATCAGCCGCTCGGTTACCGTCACCGTGGCCTACTTGATGCAGAGACTTAACCTGTCGCTCAATGACGCTTATGACTTTGTCAAGAGAAAGAAGTCCAACATTTCCCCAAACTTTAACTTCATGGGTCAACTGTTGGACTTTGAGCGGACACTGGGCCTGCACAGTCCCTGTGACAACCGCTCCACTAGTGATGAGCAGCTCTTCTTCACCACGCCGACCAATCACAACGTCTTTCAGCTGGACACACTGGACTCAACATGAGGCGGCCTCATGGACGTTGGTGGTGGCAGTTTGAGCTTGTCAGCTTCCTGACTGGCTAACATCGGCAGTATGTCTCTGCAGTATGTCTCTACTTAAGCTGACACAGCCTGAATGCAGAGAACCAGCTCTGTTTGAGTCAGTGTCTGATGCCTTATTATGTAACACAAGGATGATTTTGTTAATCAATACATGACATTAATACATAGTCATGTGCCGCCATAATAGCAGGACATGTTCAAATGTTTCTGTTGGGTTTGCTATTTGACTGTTAATTGTCCTTCACCAGCTATACATTTTCCTCACATCATTAACTATTTCTGCTTCTGTGGTCTTAACAGGAGTTTTTGTCCAATCAGAATGTTTTGTAAGCTGAGAGAAATAAGCTATTTCAGCTATCCGGCCTTGGATTTCTGTCCACCTCATTAATTCTGGTTGAGCAGCTCTTGTGCAATAGAAACAAACCAGCACAGAGACGAGTGGGTCGTGTTTTATAAGTCAGGTTGCTCCGACTAATGTTGGTGAACAACAGGACGTTACGTTTAACTGGCTGCTTCCTGCAAAATTAAATTGACAGCAGATGTATTCTTTTTCTGTTGCTTTCAGCTGAATTATTGGCATGATCGTGTTCCACAGCCAATCACAGACCTTGTTTTGTTTTTAACTTTGACACCGTAAAATGTACCTCTGTGTCAGTTACTAGATTAAAGTATGGTGTAAGGATCGCCTTCAGGCACGATGGACAGACACAAACGTATGCAGTCACACAGCAGATGGTGGCAAGTCTTGTTTTGCACTCCCGACAGTTTTCAGTCCGGAGCTCCTCCCTCTGTGTCACAATAACGTTCAAAGGAAACGTGATGGCACGTAATTAGCTGTCTACTTGCCTCCTGGTCTCCCGCCTAACAAGCGTGTCTGACACATTAGAATGAGTGAAAGTTGGACTAATGTGTTCTTACCTCACGTGAGAGATATTTTTCAGGGATTTTTGTACAAGGCCTCTGTATCATGTCATGGCATCTCAAAGTGCATCTAAGGGCTGTATTGGTTGTTATGTTTGTAAAGAATTTGTTATGGGGAACCTTTTCTCAAAAATAATGAAGGATCCAAAATTGACCTGATTCTGACCCTTACATGGTGTATGTATAACTGAAATGTCGAAGGTATTCTGTACAAGTTTATATAACAAATACAGTATATTGTATATTTTTACTTGAATATGTGTCTTTGTTGGGGAGTGGTTTTTGTAGTCCTTGCAACTACAGTCACTACTTACATTTACCATGAATCACAGGTACAGAGATTTCTTGTCACATCAAATGTGATATACAGTGAAGGCCAAAGTTATTCATAGCATATAATTTAAGTTCAAGTGAATTTTTATTTGTTCAGTTGGTTATGATTCCCTTAGCTGAAAGAGAGGAAAAATATTTACTATTTTCTTTTTTGCATTTAAAATATTTATCTATCTATGTGTGTGTGTGTATATATATATACATATATATATATATTATATATACACACTCCTGTTCAAAATCTGATGGTGAAGATGGCTTTATGAAGGGCATCAACTGTCTGTAACTGATGACCATTTTTATAAACTTCCCTTGCCATCCATCCCCAAATGTTCTCTATGGGATTCAAATAAGGGGAACATGCAGGATGGTCCAAAAGAGTGATGTTATTCTCCCTGAAGAAGTCCTTGGTCAAGCTAACATTGTGAACTGCAGCGTTGTCCTGTTGAAAAACCCAACTGTTACCACACAGACGAGGGTCCTCAGTCATGAGGGATGCCTGCTGCAACATCTGCACGTAAGCCACTGCCGTTTGACGACCCTGCACCACCTGAAGCTCCAGTGTTCCACGGAATGAAAAAGCACCCCAGATCATGATGGACACCCCTCCACTGTGCCGGGTAGAAAACATCTCAGGTGGGATCTCCTTGTCATGCCAGTAACGTTGGAAGCCATGTGGACCGTCAAGGTTACATTTTTTCTCATCAGAGAATAAAACTTTTTTCCACCTTTCAATGTCCCATGCTTGATGCTCCCTGGCAAAGTCTAAACGGGCAGTTTTGTGGCGTTGAAGGAGACGAGGGGTTTGTTTTTTTAAACCCTTTTCCCGCAGATGCTGTCTGATGGTTATTGTGCTGCAGTCGGCACCAATAAGGGCCTTAATTTGGATGGAAGACTGCCCTGTGTCTTGATGAACAGCCAAGCGGATCCTCCGGCTCAGCGCAGGTGTGATTTTTTTGGGTCTACCCAAACTTTTTTGTTCCTTACTGCTCAGGATCTTTCAAAAAACTTAGAATGACTGTCTTACTGCGCCCAACCTCAGCAGCAATGGCACACCGCGAGAGGCCTTGCTTATGCAGCTCGACAATCCGACCACGTTCAAAAAGAGAAAACTTCTTAGCTTTAGCCATCAGGAGGGCAAAATTTTGAGCAGATTTTGACTTTTATAGCCTCTGGTCTTCAACTTTTGATCAGGTGATAAACAACCTATTTCAGTTTTTTATTTTTTGTTTAATTTACAAGTTCCAAATGTTTTTGTCTCACTCCCCCTTCTTGTTTTTGCATATTGTAGCTTTACTTAAAACCTCATTAAGATCCAAATGTGCAACATGCAAATTCTAGCAATTTTTCAACTGGTCTTAAGATTTTGATCAGGAGTATATATATATATATATATATATATATATATATAAATGATTTTACACTATTGTTATATAGGAAAATAACACGATTGCAAACATGCGATTTCTGACTCGATGTCAGCAATCTGAGTCTCAGCTCTTTCAGGAGCCAGGGGTTTGTTTTTGTCAAAGAAAAAAACTAGGAAATGAAAGTTCCTCAATATAACCCTTGTGTCCCATCTAGAGTCTTCTCAAACGTTAAATGATTGTAAAAGCAAATATTTAAAAATCTAGTCCAAACAAGGTGTTTGCAGGTGTTAGTTCATTAAGATATGTCTTCTTTTTCCTCATCTAAATGTTCCATTCCTTTTACCCGAGTGCCCGATTGCTGTGATGTTTTCTCTTATTGCTTTGTGTGATTTTTTTCACGTGTGCGTGAAAGAAGCATAGTACAGTAGTGGGGGTGTGTGAACAAAAGGCAGGAGGAATGTTCTGTGTGATCTATGAAGCAGATAATTGTCCAATAACTGTCAATCAGTAGGATATAATGACTTAAATGCTGCCTTGATGTTGTGTTAGTCCCAGCTTCATGACTGATATGAATGAGAATGTAATAGCGGGGTTCCATTCCAGCCTTCAACTTTCACAGCAGCTGTACAGCACATGAAGAGACATGCCTGGCAACACATCACAGTCAGGATAATGAAAGCTGTTGAGTGATGGGCTTTTCCAGCAAGACTGAACCTGGCGAGCCACATACCTGCAGGCCAGGCTTGTGATTAGGCCTAAAAAGACAGTAAGCAGAGCCCGTGGAAAGCTACCTCACAGTAGGACTGAGCTGCTTCAGGATGGTGGAGGAGACAGCCATTTATCACACAGGTATAATCTGTAACTGGCACAGCACATTAGATGACAGCCAATGTGGCGCTCCATGTGAGGATGCTGCTCTCTGCACTATTTGTTGCATGCTCACCAAGTCTCACCTGAGAGAGAAACGTGGGCTTTAGCATCCTGTAATTAGTTAATCATTTTTATGAACTTGCTTGAAGTTGCTTCAAAGGCAATGTTCATGTCAGTGGTGTGCCGCCAGGACCTACAAAGCCTCCTCCATCCATCCATTTTCTCAGGGTCAGGGTCACGGGGGTATGCTGGGGCCTATCCCAGCTGACTTCGAACGAGAGGCCTAAATACAAAGCCCTACATACAGTCAGCAGCACTGACTTACATTTACATTTAATTCTAGTATTTTTTCTATGAACTTGTATTAATTTATTCTCAACAGTCAAAGATCTTCATTTGGTAGCATGTTTCTTGGCTGCACTGCTTCCAGTATGTATACATGGATTTTAGATTTTTTATTTTGTACAATTAGATGTCAGCTTCTACAGGTATGTGTTGCCATGTCAATCTAATCTGCCCAGGGCCTTCAGAATGAGCAGTGCTGGCACACAATTGCATTTTTCCGTCCTCTGGTTGGTTCATCAGAGCAAAACTGTTCGACAAGCTATACGCCCAAATGGCTGATGGTGGAGAAATTGACATCTCTGATGATTCAATTTAGGTTGACAGGTTGACATGATAAATATTGATTCTGAACTGCTCCATATGAGGGGTCGAGGTTTGGAGTGTTCGGAATCCTTTATCACAGAGCCGTTACTTTTATGCTTGTTATATTTGGCTGAGCGCCAACTTTACAGGCACTGGCGATCAAAGGTGGAAGTTATGTACCTGTATGTATGCTCAAAGTTACTAGCGGAAATCTAAGTCAGGCGTATCGGCAACAATGTATTCCAAGATAAAGGGTTACCTGGGTTTCTTGTTTAGTAATAATGGTATTGTAGCGACCTGGCAGTTATGTTTTGTGTTATAGTTTGTGATTATGTGTGATGATGTGTCCATGCGTGTGTTTTTGTATGTTATCGATGCGTTGTGTAACTGCGACGCGGTAGTGGTGGTATTGAGGTGGCTTAAGTGTGTTAAGTGTGAAGGCCAAGGTACCAAAAGCACAGCCTGCCACTCGTGTAGGTTGCCTATTTTCTTATACAAACAGAAAGCGTGTCCAAGCAATTATCACATCTGCCACGTATGTCGGATATTCAGTTGTCAGAATTTGAAAACCAGCCTATTGAACAAAAATATCTTGTGACGACTATTAGTAAAATATGTATTTGTGCGTTTTTCTATACACTTTTACCGTATGATCTGTGGCCCAGTGCGCCATGTTAGCTCCGTGCGTGTGTGAGTTTGGTATGGTATAACTTACACAGAACCCTGACCTCAAGTCAATCAAACAACTTCATGTTGAACTAGGACAGAGATGGTGAGCCATCAGTCCAACATCAGTAACCTCACAAAAGTTATTATGGATGAATGAACAAAAAATCCACAAAGAGACCACTGTCATGGGCAGGTGACCCAATACTTTTGTCAATATGGTATAGCTTCGAACCATAACGAAGCTTATATCAGGTCAGGTCACTTCCACCAGAACAAGTGTTGACTCGACTGTTTATTGTAACTGGTAGAGTCAGTCGAGTCATGAACGAATCGTTCAAAACTTGCAGGTTTTTTACTGAAATGGGACTCACTCGCTCCGTTAACTCATTCACCAACTCACCCCTGCTACACTAGCTAAATTTAAAAAAGGAAATCATGCAACATGTCAATGTGGTAAATGGGCGTTCACTCGTAAAGCGCTTTTCGACCTTCAAGGTACCCAAAGCGCTTTGACGCTGTTACCACATTCACCTACTGATGATGCCGTATCAGGCGCAATTGGGGGTTTCTTATCTTATCTTATCTTTCTTAAGGAAACGACGACACGGCCACCGGAGGACGGAGGAAACCAACCGGGCGACCATTCTGCCACCTGAGCCATGCCACCCCCTAATAGTGCAACCGTTACGCTAACTGCATTGTATAAATGTACTAGAAATGTACTGGAAAAAGCAACAGATCGGTTCCTTGCCTCAAATCAACTCTCCTTTTCCCCTCCCGCACATGCGCTTTTTGACGAGTGAATCGAGTACTCGATTCACCCGAGTGAGTGACTCATAACAACTGGAGTCAGTAAAAGGAATCAAGTTTACCGTCACTGATAACTTGCATCTGATTTGTGGTCGGATACGTTGTTGCAGAAAGAGCAGTTCCGTTGCTATGGGATCATCATCATAAGGAGCACTTCTGGATGTACAGTATCAATGTAAAGCAAGCTGAATACGCCTACGATGTGCTTGCTCAGCATTTATTGTTGTGGAGGCAGATCTGCATGAGATCGATGGGGTTTTAGCTGGGTGTGAAGGCCCATCTGCAGTACGTGTGGATGATGTCAAAGGCAGTAAGAGCTGGTTCACATCTGCTGCGGTTAGAAGAGCATGCTTAGCATACTGTACGAGTGACATTAAGTTCACAGCTGCTCCTTCCTGGGTTGCACAATACTTGGAATAGAAGTCTGTTTATTCAACCTTATGAATAGACAAGGTCATTTTTGGTCAAGGGCAACTCACTTTGTAATCTTAGTAAGAGAAATAGTGCTTGAATAACTGGATATTTACCCTGACTTGCTTGTGAGCAGATGTACATACATGCTAGGGGAGAATAATCCTAATCTCACGACTTGGCTAGTGCTATCGTTGACATCATGTCACTGAGGAAGGGATGACATCATGCATCATTGTGCCATCCTCTGAGCTTTGCAGTGTTTATTTTTGCAAGAAGCCACTTTATAGGTTCGGCTTTATGGCCCAGTTGGATGGTTGGGATACCTTCCATGTGTCCTGCCAGTGATGATAGCCAGAAATGGAGTTCCTTGAATACTCTTAGTGGTTACACTGAATGACACTAATAGCTCTGCTTTCATTGAGTCATCTACGGTTGTATTGGAATACCAGAGGTTTGATACTCTGAAGCCATTTTAAGTGTTTCATTCTTGTCCATATGTGTGATGGATTAAACGGATCAGGAGTCAGATTCTTCCTGACGCTGAAAGGTCACATTTACAGTATAAGCTGTACAGGACTCCACTATGTGTGTGATTTTGTCAACATATTATAAAAATGTAACGTGATGTCTGATGATTTTTAGATATCCATCAAGTCGTGCGGCGTTCTTGGGCCACATTGCATTGCTACATGACATACAGTATCCGTGTCAAAACAACACTCCTAACTAACCCCTCTCAAATGTTCTTGAAGGGAAATGTATGTCCTCGGAAGTGCAAGAAAAGTGTTACTTTTGGCGAAGAGAATATGGGTCGCGTGTAAATTGGAGCCACATGGAACACTGGTGGCAGAATGATCCGGCCATCTGTTACTACCAGAAGTCTCCATTCGCGGCCAATTCCACCAGCCGCCGCTCGACAGTAGACTAAGCTCACAAGAGCACAGCAACAAACTGATGTGTTTGCACTGGAGTCCGGTGACCAAGTGAATGAAAGATGGCTCGTAGCATGTCTCACTTGATGCTACACAACACAAAGGTCATCTGTCTGTCTTGTGTTCCTCGCTTGGGAACTGTGCAGGAGCCGGTGCTGGGAACTACCATGCTGTCTGCCTTCACTCAAGGCCGCACACTACTACAAAAAAGCATGTCTGGGACTCACATTTACTGGGCTGAAGACCAAAATAGCAATTTTGTTTATTTTTTTGCAGCACGGAGGTTATGTTTTTGACGACCTGTATCTGTTTGTCTGTCTGTTTGTTTGTGTTCAAAGTAACTTGAAACGTTCTGAATGGATTTCAATGAAATTTTCAGGAATGGTCGGAAATGGGATATGGAAGGACTGATTACATTTTGGGGGTGATCCGGATCACCTTCTGGATCCAGGAATTTTTTTAATGATTCGTTAACATTGCCGGACTGGACCATTTTGGACATCTGTGCATATAACTCCACAAAAAATGCACCTGGAAAAAAAAATACAGGACGGGTTTCCAACAGGTTCTACAAAATATCAAAGACTGATCCAAAAAATGTAGGATTATGATTCCGTGTCCTCCTTGTGAAGTGCCATTTTTGGTGCATTGCAATCAGTAGTGCGCTTACGTTGACTGATACTTTAAAGTGTAGCGATCAGTTGAGAACTGATATCCTCTAGGCATGATATACTGTACAAAGCAATAACCTAGTAGTCTATTTGTGGGAACTCCAACAACAGTGTGACACTGTCGACAGCAGTCGTGTGTGCTAATGCCGTCATTTCAATACTTTCGGTAACACATTAAATCTAGGAGAGTAAATAATCTGAATGGCATATTTATTGCAGCATTTTACACACCATTCCTCTTTGGAAAATGGTAAAAATAGATAAACCCTCCAGTGGAGCGACAAAGCTAAACAATCACCATCATTCTTTTGAATCAATGAATAGTTACTGTGGAATTTGCGAATTCCGTGTCTTTCGGATTGGCTGTTGTGTGGGCCGTTATATCCAGGCGGTGCAGACACAGTACTTCACTGTTCTGAGCACCAGAAGTGGGATGGAGGCTCACAATACAATATTCTGTCCGTTGAAGTTTGAATTTGCAGGCTTTCCACTCTCTTTGTGTCATCTTCCACTTCCTTGTTGTGTATTTATGGCAGCTAAAACAACCTCCCATTTTTTTTCAGCAAAAGGCAGGCATTTACCCGTTACGTTTTCTGTGCTTTCTGTAATTACATTTTTTGTGTGTATTTGTACTCTTTTAAGTAAAACTTTGTACTTTGTACTTTGTACTTTGTACTTGTACTTTAACTGAAAGTATTGTACTGTGCTACATTTTAAATGTGATCTGTTACTCAGTAGAAAAAAATAATATAAATAATAAAACACCTGAAAAGACTAGCGCATGACGGTAAATTCTGCAAGCAGGAAGATGATGGTTTATTTTATATCTGCATTTTAAATCACAAAGGTGTTGCTTGGGTTATGGTTAGGGATGGGGTTGGTTTAAGGTTTAGGGGTTAGGAGTTAGGGTTTGGTCAGCATTGGGGCTAGGTTTAGTGTTTTGGTTACAGTTGGAGTTAGAGCTATAAGAATAGGGTTACATTTAGGGTTAGGGGGTGGGCAAGGTTAGGCTTAGCTTTAGGAGTTAGTGTTAGTTTTTTGCATGGCATTATTATTTGAGCCAGCAGAGCAGAACTAACTTCCAGAGAAGAATTTAAGCACTGGATGTCTTCCAGGACCATGTGATAAGGGAAGCCAGAAAAACAGGAACCTTCAAAGGAGGCCTTCCTGTGTGGGTGGCACAACGATGCTATGAATGGTTAACGCCCTCATCTAAACCATATCCTGGGTATTCCTTTCTCAGTGTTGTGGCTCTTTTATAGTGCTATAAATCATACATCCCTGGGAAGAGGTTATAAAAGCATCACATCGTTGGCACAGCTCAGTGACACACTTGTGCCGCAATTTCATGGTGTGTGTGATGATGAATGAATGAACTTACAGTATATAGAAATCCTTTAAATAGAGCTGTGTATATGTGTGTGACTCTTCGCCACGAATCACACAAGAAGAAAGCTGAATGAATCAGTTAATAATGGAGATGCGGTATATTACTGTTATTCATGCAAATTCCTACGTGTCACCCCTCCCCTGTCATACTGGTTTCATGCTACCTTGTGTGTCTGTGGAGTAGCTAAGGTGCCTCTAAAACCGCAGCGTGTGATAATAACAGCCAGCATGAGTCATCAGGCGGTGATTGCATAAGAGCTTGCAGTGTGTGTGCCACACCCCGGATTCATTCACACGCTCCTCTGCTGCTGCCCGGCCTCCCATTGATGGCGGAGAGAGAACCACTACCACTCGACTTCTTCCCCACTGCACACACCAGCTTTGAAACGTTTCAAATGCACTTTGTGCTGAGCGGAAGTGGAGACAATCAATGTTGTGTACTTGCCAGGATGTCCACAGTGCGGTTGTGCTACTCAGGACTGAATGGCGCTGACAGGACCCTCAGGGGAGCAGGGCTGACGGAGGGAGGTAGGTGAGGTGTGTGGACGTTGTCAGCAGTCAAACCACTGACGTCACAAAACACACATCTGAGCCCGTTCATCTCAGTCACACTGTTGCTCGCCGCTCATCTGTGCTGCCGAGTTGGTTTCCAGCTATCAGTCAGGAGGATACTGACTCTCGGATTAGATATTGCAGTTGCACAAGCCTGTTTCCTTGTCCTGCATCCGATGTGAGCATATACTTGTATGTGTTGATCAGCTGACTGCTGACATCAAGTGGCCAGCGTATTGTAACTGCATATAATCGCATCAGTGCTACAGTATACGGTTGGTTTTGTACCTTTTGACGCATATCCGTCACAAGGAGATTGGGTATTCTCACCAGGAACCTCATGTCTGTGAGTTTACTGGACAGCAATGTGGTGTGATGTGTTTACATTGCTTTTGGCGACTCTGAAACCCAGTGCTATCCAAAGTGCAGCACGGGGGCTGCAGTGATTTTGCAAGAATGCAGAAAAAATATTACGAAAAAAAGTTATAATCTAACAAGACAAAATAGACATTTTACCAGAATAACATTGTAATATTATGAGGTAAAATAACGTCATTTTAGTAACATAAACTCTATTCTATTTTATTTGTCAATGCTATGTCTAATCATTACTACACTTATTATTAACTATTCATTCTTGTGAGTTAATTATCCAACTATGTTCTGTTAAGTCTATTTTACACTTCTTATTTATTACGAATTATGAAGTAGTTATGGTGACAAAAACTTAGACTACCATTTTACCACATTATTACATTACCTTACCATTTTCCTATGTATTTTAATCCAGCAAGAGTGCATTTGGAATACAGGAAGTGAACAAATGTATTGCAATTGATGCAAAATGGATGCGGGGTAGCATTAAATACGTAAGCTTTGCTTCTTCCTACTCCTTTTGGACAGCTGTGAATTGTATTCCAATGTAACTTGCATGCATGTCCAAATAAATTCAACTATAAAGTTGAAATAAAAAGAAAAAAACAGCAAATAAAGTTGTCATTTTTGGAAAATTAGGTTGCTGAAAAAGTTACAATGTTACAAGAATAAAGTCAAAATATTATGGGAATAAAGTCATAATTACAAGAAAAAGAAATTCCAAGAAGGACGTTGAAATAGTTGGAAAATAAATATTAAGAAAGAACAACAGAAATGGAAAAAACAGCTGTAGTTTTATGAGAATTAATTCAAAATATTGACAGAAAAGAGTCGTATTCTAATGAGAAGAAATGTTGCAGTTTTACGAAAATAAACTCATAATATTATGAAGAAAAATAATGACATTTTAGTAGCATTATGAGTTGAAATATGAAAGAAAGATATGTTATTTTCTTAAAGTCACAATATTGTGAAAAATAAAACAACAAATATAGTGGTAATTTCTGGAAAATTAGGTAGCTCAAAAAGTTACAATGTTACAAGAATAAAGTCAAAATATTATGGAAATGAAGTCATAATTACAAGAAAAAAATTCCAAGAAGGAAGTTAAAATAGTTGGAAAATAAATATTAAAAAAAAAAAAACAGAAATGGAAAAAACAGATGTAATTTTACGAGAATTAAGTCCAAATATTGACAGAAAAAAGTTGTAGTCTAATGAGAAGAAATGTTGCAATTTTACGAGAATAAACTCATAATATTGTGAAGAAAAATAGTGCCATTTTAGTAGCACAGAGTTGCAATATTAAAGAAAGTGTAAATGTTTGCAAATCAAGATGGCGGTGCGCGTAGACGCAGAGACCCGGTGCTCACCTTCAGTTAGTAACTACATATTATTATATTATTATTATATATTATGAGAAGTACTTACACCCGAACCGAACTTATCTGCTTGAAACAACACAGGACCGCCCATCCGAGAAGGGTTCAATTCGTTCCCGGAGAGGATACGGCAACGGGAACAGACAGAAAGGAGGCGAAGGCAGCTCTGAGAAAGACACTGGAAACGAGGCAAACAAGCCTGCATCAAAGCTAGGCTAACTGCGACTCCGCATAAACCAGCAGGTCCAAGCGTCTTTCTCACCAACGTCCGCTCCCTGGTTAACAAACTGATAAACAGCTGTATCATGGTGATAACCGAGACCTGGCTGCATGAAAACATCCCGGAATTAGCCGTGGAGCTAGCAAGACGTACAATCTTCCAGGCGAACTGAGTCCAGTCTTGTACACACTCATGACTGCATTGCTACTCATGGCTCCAACACCATCCATCCATTTTCTGTGCTGCTTATCTCACTCGGGTTGCGGGGATATGCTGGAGCTTAACCCAACTGACTTTGGCCGAGAGGCGGGGTACACCCTGGACTGGTCGCCAGCCAATGGCAGGGCACATACAGACAAAACCATTCACATTCATACCTATGGACAATTTAGACCTAACATGCACGTTTTTTGAACCCAGATCTTCCAGATCTCCTGACTGTGCGGCCAACATGCTAACCACTAGGCCACCATGTGGCCCTGACTCCGACACGGTGACAGCTACCTCAGCCTCAACACCAAGAAGACAAAAGAGGACCACACTGTTGAGAACCACACTGCACTCAGGTCTGAGCATCAATAGGGAGGAAGTGGAATGGGTCACCAGATTTAAGTTCCTTGGCTTGCACATCTCAGAGGACCTGGGCTGGACTGTGAACACTACCCACATCATCAAAAGGGCCGAGCGGCGTCTCTTCTTTTTGAGAATGCTGAGGAGGAACAAACTCCCTGCACCTCTGCTGAAAAACGTCTACCATGTCCTCACCTATGGATGGTGCGGTATGCCAGCCACACTGCATCCGAAAAGAAACGATTGCAGTGGGTCATCAAGACAGCTCAGTGGATCGACTCCCCACATCCACACTTAGGCCCTGTCCACACGGAAACGGTCCTGGGATTTTTTTTTTTGTCCGGTTGAAAAAAAATTCCACACTGTGCCGGATTAGTAAATAGTTGCATCCAGACGGGAAACGATGTAATACACAAGGCACACCTACGTGTGGCACTGTAAACACACACAGACACAACCACGTGACACACCAAACTACAGAAGAAGAAAGAACACATGCGCATAACTCAGTCGTCTTCCGGTTTCCAAGGCTCGTCTAGACTTACAATGACGTGGAATTACTATATATATATATTTATATATAACATTTGAGAAAAATAAACAGCAAAAATGGGAAAAAGAGCGAAGACCAAAGTTCATACTAATAATGGACTTTTTAACCTACAGTATATCACAAAGCTGAGATGCAGTTGAACTTTTTAGCATATCTAAGTGTTGGTTTACAAAACATCAAAAAGTGGCCCTCGGGGGGAAAGGTTTGGGCACCCCTGCCCTAAACCCAGTTAAAACATGTACTGTACCTATTCAGGATAATGATACTCAGTTTGGACATTGTCAGTCACCATCCCATACTGAATGTACACTAAACACCGAATGTACACCTAATGTGTACGTGTCTATATGCTGTAGATTTGTTTTTAAAACATCATGCATGGAAATGTCCTAAAAAGGTAGCTGATCGGATCAGGTCAGATCAGCTCTCCACCAGCTAGTTTTACGTTGATCTTTCACAAGGCAGATTTAAAAGATATTTCACCATATATGCTCAAAGAGGACGTCCCAAGTCCAAATGTGAGATTTTCAGCTATACGCTCATTGAGGAGGTGTACCGGTTTACAGTTGTCCTTCAATCCTCCGCAGGGACGACCCGCTGTCGTGTCGCATGCACCACTTATGTAGTTCTTATAAGGACAAAGGCATGGGATTGTCAACATGAAGTCAGTCAGTCCAGATCCCCTAACATGGGCACTAACATGATTAGACATAAATAGCTCCTGTCTCAGTAGACCACGTAACAAGAGAGTATCACAGTGACCATGTGAATCACTCGCATGCCGCAGACAAGCACCACCACAGGAAACGAGTGGCTTGGATGAATCACAATTTGGGTTGGACAGATCAGTGTCACAGAAAAGCCCAGGTGCATATGTGACGTGTGATTTAGGAGTAAAACCTCTCGGGTCCATTAACGTAAATATGTAATAAGAGTAGAGATGCTCGATATTGGCTTTCTTACCAATACCCCATACTGATATTGTCCGATATTGTACCGATATTGTCCAGCACTTCATTACGATCCCGATACCGACGTTGGCAGCAGCTCTTCCTGCAAACTAATGTCATGTAATGAACACATTATGACATTATGCGACTCCAAGCGATTCTTCCTGACGTGTGATATTTTCCCTGTCGTTTTTGGCAGCCATTTTATTTCTAGTCTTATTCTTTTGGATGAAAAGGCTTCTCGTTTTAGTCGCGTTTTAGTCAGTTCTATATGGGATAGTTTTGGTCCAGTTTTAGTCGACGAAAACTAAAATGTTTTCGTCTAGTTTTAGTCCGTTCAGTTTTCGTAAAAAATACAAATAACAAAAAATGTAAAAATCTGTTTAAATATTGGAAATTGGATGAGGAAATAAAACAAAGAGGGGATACAAATGCAATATCTCATTACTCTATCAAACAAGCAAAACAAAAATGGCTCAAATCACTGACTGTAAACACGGCAAAACGCGATGCTATATGATGTGTTTATTTAAACACACGGGGAACAGCAACAGGTCTGAAATGCTACATTTCCCTCCATATCCATGTTTCAACAGTACACTTGCTGTCCGCTCAAAAATCCCTGCATGTTCCACAGTAACAACAGTAACACACACATAATCTAATGAATTTACGTTAGCACAACAAAGCTAACTTAGCCCGAAGTTAGCACTAAGTTTGCGCCAGGACTTACGTAGAAAGCTTTAGGTTTACTATGTAATTCGAGTAGCATGGATGTATATATGTTAAAGGGTCACTTACTTGATTTATCAACCTTGCTTAAATATGTTATACAGTATATTGTTTGTAATTACGTTCTACATTGTTCATTTTTTTAAAGCTAAATTCAGAAAAATTACATTTATGGTTCATAGTGCCAGCCATGATGAACTTGTTGTCGAAGTAAAGCATCATTTCCGGACGTGACATCTGCAGAGTAACACCTCTCAGCTGAAGCCAAGTAAACAAAACCTCTTCATTTGGTATATTTTTCATCAAAATAGCAGTCATGCCAAAACATTGCGTTGCTGCTGGCTGTTCACAATATCTGAGTGATACTGTAAGTTTGTTTTCTTTTGCAAAAGACGAAGATTTATGACTGCAATGAACGAAGCAAGTACAGAGAATGAGAGACCAATTGACGCCCATCTCAAGTTCTGTTCTTTGCAGTGAACATTTCACTGATGACTGCTATTAAGGAGCACCTTTACAAGAAGCATTTGGCTTGAAAGTACGGTAGAAACGCATTTTGGAAGAGGATGCTATGCCAAAAAAAGGCAAGAAGAACGACGTCAAAGTTGCCACAGAATGGAGTAAGTCATGTCTTGTTTACGTATTGTGTTTCAAACACTATTCCACCATAGCAACAAGCCTGCAAACCATTTTGTTATAATCATCTTTTCACAGCAACATGTTGGTGGGGCGGGGGCGCCAAAATACACAATAAAAAAGGCTATAAAGACCCCTTTACACTTATTAAGCCGATTTAAAGCAATAATTGAAGGATAAGCAACTGCAGAGTTATTTACGCTTCTGTGGTTTGAAGGCGACCAATCTTCATCTCCATGTCGTAAGGCATAAGTCCATGTTGTGCAAGTTCTCTACTTCATCTCCAAATGTTTCTCTTGTCTTTTCTCCTCGAAAACTGTTGACACATTGCTGAAATCTTCGCTATAATCACTGTAAACATCCTCTGTCTCGTACACCGCTGTGCAGCCGTGTAGCTGTAACCGAGTTTTGAACAACCGGGCCCAGGGCCCACGGCTCGGTTATTTTAACCGGTGGTTAGGGGTTAACCTGCCGTAAGCTAACCGACCGTTAAATAAACGTCGTTCAAAACATGGTTAGTCACGTCGTTAGTTCAGGGCACCGTCAAAGTTAACTGTGTGGTTGACGTCACTGGTTGGCGCCAATATATCCCACAACTCCTCATTTTGTTGACTTCCGGTTTAGCAAAAATATTGATAGTGAAACGATTTAACAAATTAAAAAAAAAAATTAAACAAAAATATTTTAGTAAAATATCTTATTAAATAAATTAAGCAATATTTAACATAGTTTCCAGCCTTACAGCAAAATTCATCTCGGGCCCTACGCCGGATACCGGAACTACTCAACCAGCCTTCAAAGTAAGAGCCCAGACACGCTTAACTTAAAAATGTTCAAATTGTAGTCCGCAAAAAATGAAGCTAAATGTTTTATGAATTAAAACAAGCAAGCAATTTATGAACGACACAATTAAATACAAATATTTTGCTCAGCACAAACTGATATAGTTTGGAAAAATACTGAAAGTCGGCTCGCCTTCAAAGTAAGAGTCTCAGGGTTTAACCTGTTATTGGTGCCAAGATGATAATACGTATCATAGCTATTCATGCATAAACGACACATGAGCAATATTTATCAAATGTATGTTTTATTTGTTATTGTTACACAAGTGTCTGGAATGCTTCAAAAATAATGTAACTATCGTCTCAAATTGCATTTTCATGAAAATACAATCTTGTGACGCCGATAAAGCCTCAAATAGCTCTATGTCAATTATTCCATCAAAATAGTTGTTCTTAAACATGACTAAGATAGAATTTGCCCGGTTCATATACTACAAAATAGTTTCCTTTAAAACCTAGGCAGTTAAAAGCAAGTTTTTTTTGTCTTGTAAATATAAATAATTTGTCATGTGCTGAAAAGCCGCAACGTACAATAAAGTGTGAAGTAATGCATAACCCAGACATCAGCAGTGCACGTAAGGAGACATGACCGTGTGGCTTCGTGAAGGCAGCGTTAGCCGCGAACTCCACCTTGAGAGTCAACCACTTGTTGACAAGTCGGTGGTGGTCCTTAGGTTTGTTAACTTTAACGTCAAGTTAACAGCCGGTTAAAGTTAACAGAGGTTTGGACAACAAGATAAAGTTAACGGTCGGTTAAGTCCACTTAACCAGTGGTTAAATAAATAACCAAGTTTTGAACAACGGGCCCAGGTGCTAAGATGTTGGCCAGATGTTGGCCACATACTTATCAATATTGTAAGTTACAGAGTTAATGCTGCGGACACTGGGTCTGAGGGGGCCCCTTCCTTGTGTATTTTAAGAAGACCATGAATGCCAGAGATGGTCTCTTTGGGTATAATCAGTAATAAAGTGCACGGCTAATCGTGCAGGTGCTCTAAAATTTTCTTCTTGTACCCACCAGTTGGGTCTCTTTTTAGTCCTTCGGTTTCAGTCATTTTTCCTAATCGTTGATTCTGTCGCATTGATCAGATCAACTATTGGAACTTGCTGTGGTGGCATGGCAAAATTCAACCCTTTGGCCAAAACTTCCTTCTCCGGTTGGGTAAGATTTCTATCTGACAAGTTCTTTAGCCATGGACAGAATTTCTAGGCGCAGCCAAGGTGTCGAGGGAGTCCAGTTCGGGGGCACTAGGATCTCATCTCTGCTATTTGCAGACGATGTGGTCCTGATGGCCTCATCGGGCTGTGACCTGCAGCGTCTACTGGGACGGTTTGCATCTGAGTGTGAAGCTTCTGGGATGAGACTCAGCACCTCCAAATCCGAGGCCATGGTTCTCAGTCGGAAAAGGGTGGATTGCTCCATCCGGGTTGGGAATGAGGTCCTGCCCCAGGTGGAGGAGTTCAATTATCTCGGGGTCTTGTTCACGAGTGAGGGAAGGTTGGAGCGTGAGGTCGATAGGCGGATCGGGGCAGCGTCTGCAGTAATGCGGTCGCTGTACCGGACCGTCGTGGTGAAGAGAGAGCTGAACCGGAAGGCAAAGCTCTCAATTTACCGTTCGATCTATGTTCCCACCTTCACCTATGATCATGAGCTTTGGGTCATGACAGAGAACGAGATCGCGGATACAAGCGGCTGAAATGAGTTTTCTTCGTAGGGTAGCGGGACTCACCCTAAGAGACAGGGTGAGGAGCTCGGTTATCCGGGAGGAGCTCAGAGTAGAGCCGCTGCTCCTTCACATCGAGAGGAGCCAGCTGAGGTGGCTCGGGCATCTAGTCCGGATGCCACCCGGACGCCTCCCTAGTGAAGTGTTTCGGGCATGCCCAGCCGGGAGAAGGCCCCGGGGAAAAACTAGGAGACGCTGGAGGGATTATGTGTCACAGCTGGCCTGGGAACGCCTTGGTGTCCTCCCGGTGGAGCTGGAGGAGGTGGTCGGGGACCGGGAAGTCTGGGCTTCCCTACTGAGACAGCTGCCCCCGCGACCCGGACCCGGATAAGTGGCGGAAAATGGAATGGAATGGAATGGAAAGTTCTTTAGCCATGTATTTTGTAGTTCCTCATTGGTTGAGTTCCCAGTTTTTTGCTGCCAATTGAACAATTGTCATGCAGAACTGCAGTGTCTCAGTTGTAATTTCTGAAACTTTCTTGTTTGTCTTGCTTTTGGTTTTGTATTCCATTGTGACCTTCATGTTTGAGGAGTATTTGGTCTAATATTACCTTGGGGCTTTCATTGGTAAAATTGACATGCCTTACTCTCTCATTCAAGGGTTGTTTTCCAGGATATTGTCTGTCCTGTAGCCTTTCATGGTGGAGCATGGGCATAGGCTTGTGGGCATAGGCTGTTGTCTACATCTGAGGTTGAACCTGAGATTGTTTCCCCATCCTTTCCTAATCCCTCACCATTTTGAGGGCATCAAATCCAAAATGTTCAGAAATATGCCTATGAATGTTCTCATTCATCCAGGTCATTGTCTCATCAATGTAACGTTACTCACACCTAGTGACCAGCGTAGAATACTACATATCACAACATCTTTGAATATGTCTTCTAAATGCCTTATATTTGTATTTTAGTTCATGTTGCCCTTTTTATTCTTGAAAATGCTTAATTTGCCATATTCAATCATAAAGCAGTGATAATTGACAGTCGTCCCTCGACTGTCTGTCAGCAATCATTTATTAATTAAGGGAGTCCCTCGTATTTGTGGTTCAAACATCGCTCCCTCACTCTATCGCTCTGTACAGAAGGTGTATAATGGACTACAAGGATACTAGCATCTCCAGTCGTACAGTACATGCTGCTTGGACTGACTTGTACAAGACACCACACACAAACAGGATGGGGGGGCGTGATCGTCTTTCCAGGCCACAGTCTTGTTCATGGCTTCCCAACTCAGGATGACTTGGATCCCTTTTGTTTTTACATTTCATGCCGACAGACATGACATAGTGAAAACAACTTCTCCTCCCATTCCATGTGGAAGTGGTATGTTTGTGGCTTCTTACTTTGTCTTTCTTTAAATGAAACTTTTTATTATTAAGGGAGAAAAAAATGTCATGGGAATGTATGATTGAATGAAGCAAAGAAAATTTGAAGCACAAAGTGGCAAGGGTTTACTTTATTTACACTCCGAAGGTATTCCGGCCCCCGGATTTACTGAGCTAGAAAGCTTGTTCCCGTGTGGAGCACGACGTCATGGCTCACACACCAATATAATTACCGGCAGAAAAAGCAATGCGGATATGAATCGATATCTCCTTTTCAGCCGATACTATGGACTGTTTACACGTAGTGAATCAAAGTGAATAACTGCTCTGACAAATGCCTCTTGTTTATTTCATGAGTACACATTCCAAGCACAAAATGCATGCTTTCCAGGGTTATGAGAGGGGAATAAAAAGTCCTGAGGGTGTCTCAAACATACAAAAATGTTTGCAATGTGCATCACAACATATACTTAACTTTGTGATTGGTCTTACAGTCACTGGGTTGACTCATGGGTGGATTCTGCTTTGTGTATACAGCTACACAACCCCCCGGTGGAAATGCGTGTAAACTGAACTTCCAAGGGAAACAAGAATGGCAAATGGAATACATTTACACAAATTCAGTATACAGTTACAAATTGTATTTACAACAATGCAAGAGGAGGTGGTAGGAAAAATACAACAGAAACAGTCAGATGCAGGAAATCTTGCAAAGTCGTTCCGAGCTCCATCCCAAGTCAGCTTCCAGTTTTCCAGTTGTGACGGAGGAATACAAAAGTAATGCTGCGGTGTGCGGGATTACTCCACTCCTTTCATGAACTCCAAGAACTCTGTAGAAGGAACAGGTTGTGTTAGTAAATAGCTGCTATAACTTACAATAAGATCATTTCTCCTTCATTCGTTCATTCATTTCTATGCCGCTTAATCCTCACAAGAGTCGCGGGTGTATGCTGGAGCCTATCCCAGCTGACTTTGGGCGGAAAACAAAGCAGGGGGATAGTATGCAAACGTCACACAGTGATGCTCAATGCAGGTTCGAACCCTTCCAGATTTCCTGTACAGTTTCCTTTCCTCCCGCGAGAAGATGTAAGACAAGAGGAAAAGGAGCACCACAGTCGATCGGCGACTTCAAACTCCTCACCGTCGTAATCAATTTTGCCATCGTTGTTCTTGTCCCCGTCTTTCATTAGTTCCTCGATGTCGTCCTCAGTAATTTCTTCTCCTGTTGACTCCAGCATCATTTTCAGCTCGTCCAGGTCGATGTAACCGTCCGCATTCCTGCACAGTCACAGGTGTGAAAAACACACAAATGTGCATGTACGCTTCGTGGCGTGTTAGCATGTGACCTCTAATTTGATCTGCGTCCTGGTGTAAGTGTTTGTGATGCTTCACTGAAGGGAGAAAAACACTGACTAGAGGTGTCTGACTCACACGAAGAGGCTGTTGGAATAATACGGGCTGCCAAAAAGGATTATGGAGATTTTCCTGGCACTTCTCAGTGCATGTGCATTGAAACCTGATTACTAGTCTGGTGGTGTTTCATTCCATCTTATTGCCGCATCGGAAAGTGCACCTGTGCTTCTGATTGTATTCCGTTCAACATGAGGGACAATGAAGAAGGCACTTGTGCCAAGCAGGAACTCACTTGTCAAACATGCGAAACAACTCTGCCAGTTCCTCCTCTGACTTCCCTTTGCTGTCGTCCTTCATGCACCTCACCATCATGACGAGGAACTCATCAAAGTCCACCGTGCCACTCCCTGCATAGACAAACAATATCTAGTTCTGTGATTTCATGAGGGTTTTTGCATTGAGTGACCATCCAGATGTGCTTTCTTGATTTAGTTTTACGACAGAATAAATTATTTAATGTGTTCGGAATCCTATAGTGCTATTTTTGTAGGATTTCGTGTTTGTGTGTATCTGTTGGACTGTGTCTGCCTGGGTCCCGTATCCTTTCTCTGCTTTTGGTTGTGAGTTGAAAACACCACAGTTAATGTGATATGTGGTATACAAGAATCCCTTGTTTATCATAGGAATTTGGTTCTAGACCCCACCATGATAAGTGAATTTCCGCCAAGTAGGATTCATATTTATAAATCAAATATTTTTGTAGTTAGAGCATAGAAAACCTGTTTACAACCTTTTAAATAAGATTTTTAACATTATTAGAGCCCTCTATATATCACCTAACACCCCTACAGTCACCTTTATACTTGTATTAGCCAATATAGTAGACATAATAAGAGTAAATAAGCCATTTAAGACACTAATAATAACACTTGTGCGCTTGTGTATTGCTGTAAATGCTTTCCGGTGCCAGGGGAGGTGAGTGGCGGCAGACAGGAAGTGAGGGGGTTCAGGAGTTTTAGCTTGGCATGGATTTAGGCTGCAACTGGGGCCCGTGTTTTTTTTAGGAATTATTGGGTCTGTTGTGAGATAATTCAAACCTGCGATAAAAGTCTGTTGTTGAGGCGATCAAGTCTGGTGCTTTTGTGTCTCACCGAACATGACGGTACCACAGCCACCTAGTGACCAGTGTGGAATGCTACATATCATCATAATGTCTTTGAATGCGTCTTCTGAATGGTTTATATTTGTATTTTACTTCATTTAGCCATTTTTATGCGTGAAAATGCTTAAGGTGGGCGAAAAATGTGTAACATTTGTTTAAACGTGCATATTTTTGCCTAATAATAGGCCGTATTCTACCACGAAAAAGCATGATTTATTAATCGATATATTTTTGAAAAACCGTGACAGAGTGAAGCCGTGAAATTTGAAGAGCAAAGCGGCGAAGGGTTACTGTGTGCAGTATTTACACAGCAATCATACACTTGCCGTAGCAGCAAGTAACGTGCAAATGTGGTGCAGAACGGCCAGGAAAAAAATGTGGGTAGCTAAAAGTTAAAGATGAATGAATGAATAATAATTATAATAATAAAAATATAAATATATATTACAATAGAACTAATAATATGTCTGTGTCTAAGTCCTTATTATAGCGGCTGCTACGCCATTTTTTTTTCTTGGAACCGCCACAGTAAGCTTTACCATCTTCATCCACCTCATCGATCATCTCCTGCAGCTCCTCGGGTGTGGGGTTCTGGCCCAGCATCCTCATCACCTTCCCCAGCTCCTTGGTGCTGATGCAGCCATCTTCTGCATCCTGAACGAAGATGTCAAAGGCGGCCTTGAACTCTGCAGGACCACCCAAACAGATATCAGCACAAAGTGGTATAGACGTTGGCATAATCATTCATAAATAACTCATTTGCTTTCAGGTATTTTGCAATGAGACGTGCGCGTGCGTGCGCCATTTGCATGAAATGTAAAGCTTCACAATTCTCATACCATTTTTCTGTTCATCTGTCAGCTGCTCAACCTGCAAGAGGTACAGAATAATTCATAATTTAGTCGTTTGGTAAAATGTAAACATACTCTTATTTGCTGATTTGTGTGTGTTTTGACAACACGCAAACTCAAAACGTCTTGTTGCAGTGGTGCAATGTTTCAAATAATCCCGTGTTAATTCTAATTTGGCGTTAATCGCTTTTCTGCCGACAAAAAGTGATATTTTTAGTCGCATACGCGGGGCCATCCCTGACTAAACACAGAATCTATATATCAAGTGCGAGCCAGTAAGAGGCGGGGTTAAAAATAAACAGACAGGAGGATCAGGAACCGTAGATAAAGGACACAATACACAGTGTTTTAAATTAGCATAGCTTGTGGCTCTGGCGCAACAATAGAACAGTAATCCTGGCAAAGCTACCACGATTGAGAGAAGGAGACAGCTGCTTATGTAAGAGTTAGTGTCTCTCTGTCTGTCTGTTTGTCTGTCCACTATAAATTAAATGCACCTCCCCTCGCTCAAGGGATGATATATGTTCAAGAATGCATCCACACAAACATGTGTAATAAACATTCCTGTGTGGTTTCACTGTCTCAGCTGCACCTCTCCTCGGGGACGCAAGAGGACGAGGCCGGCGGCTGTCGGTCCCGGCAGAGGCGGACAGACAGCCTCGCAACTTGCAGGCTCTCAGATAATGCTGGAATTCAGCCCTGTGGGTGGGGGGGATTGGGTTATCTAAACCTGAAGCCCCTCTCTGGCACCAGAGGACCACAAGCGACCAGCCCAAATTAGCACATATGAAGTTGGACTGTTCCATTTGGAGTCATGAATGAAGCTGGCCTCCTGAGTGGCCCCTATCGCTTCTGATAGAGCCAACCTCTAGAGATGGTTGACACCGGCTGCTGGCGGGCGCCATTTAAGACTAATGCCCATAACAATATTCCATGCTGGAAGTAAATAGATGACAGTGTTAAGGCCTATTTATCTACAGGGGGATGCAATTGTTGACAACAAAAAGTTTCAGCAAGCATCAAAGCAAAGGAAAGCACACTTGGATGACTTGTGTGTGGACGTACCGCTGCCTTGTAGATGTCGTTCATATTGGCGGCTGGTCTGCTGCCTGTCTTGACGGTGTCCTGCAGTCACAGAGGAAGTGGGTACTCTCCAGCCCAGGGCAGGACGCTGGCCTCATCGTGGCGAGGTTTTATACCCAGAGCCTACCGCTGTCTGGTCCCTCCCCAGACACAGCAGCCTCCCCTTGGTGTGCGTCCACAAATGTGTGTCTGTGTGTCATGCGGCCAATCCGTCACAATCACCGGGCTCAGATAAAAATGCAGCAGCTCTTAGGGGGCATACTTGGAAAAGGAATGACGGGAGGAGGAGGGGGTGAGTGTGGTGGAGCTTAATCTTCTGGGAGGGGGCTATAGAGACACTCAAAATTCCTCCAGAACTGGACAGGAGACATTGAAAACTCTGGAGGGTAGGGGGGCGGTGGAGGAGGTGAGAGGCCGGAGGCCGGGAGGCGATGCAAAGCAGACCACAGAGGTCCGTGGAGGGGAGAGGAAGCGAGGCAGCTCGATCAGAGGCAGGTGTGAAGGGTGTTTGTACATGATTGTGGAGGATAAAAACACGTGCACGGGGGAATGTGGCACACGTGGTCCGCAGCAGACAAGCGACACGTGACAGCAATAACACGATCGGTGCTTACGAGCCAGCAACATCGCATGGCGGTCAAAAGTGAGAACGACGGTGCTGCGAAAAACACTACATTTGTATTTGTACTGTAAAATGACATACGTTGACATAACCCATGACGAACCTTTGGCCTTAACTGACATTTTGTGCCATTCTTCGAAAGGTTCTTGAGCCCAAGGAGAGAATAATAATAATAACAAGGGTAGTAATCTAGATAAGAAGTATTTATTTAGTCATCTGAAATTTCAAGTCATAACTATTAAAATTTACCTGAAATTTTGAAGACAATCGCCAAATAAAAAATAGAACATAATCCATTTCAATATTAATAAAAATATATTAATTCAAACATTAATATGAATACTATTTAATAATAATAATTCGAATTAGAATAAAGTGATTTCAGGAGTACTATTCGGACCAAGAGATCAATTCAGAAGATTTTGCAGCTGAGCGCAAACTAGCAGTTTAGAATATTGAACTTTTTTTTGGACAATTTTCATATTTTATGATATATTTAATTTGCGGGTTTTATGATCATCAAAATAATTTAGAAATTAAGAAATACGTTCTTACAATATTTCACTCTGTGTAGTCAGCCTATTGAACATAAGAGTTTCACTTTATGAATAAATGAACTGGCATAGGATTATTGTGCATAGCAGCACGGTATAAAAACACAATGTCACGCAATGTACAAAACATAATCTATCAAATCATCCTTCCCACCTCCCTAAAAAAAAAAAAAATAGTTTTCAGCTCACCCCGTTTTCTGCTCTCTCAACGTACACTTGTGCTCAAAATTATTCGACCCTCACGGGCTTCACAAATATTTTTTTTCTTTATTTTCTCAGGCGGCTGCACATCCTCTGAAGGCATCTCACAGGGCAGGTGCGCCTCGTGCACTTTTAAACGAAATTGCATTGATACAAGACAAAGAACAATGCTCTAATCAAGCTCGATGAAAATCATTCCAAAAATTGTGACGTACACGCCTTTACAGATGCAATAAACACGCTAAGCCACCTTATTTGATGTACTGCACTAGCAGGTGAGTGAAAAATCACCCCTTTTTGCAAAAAAATGACACAAAAATGACCTTTGAGTTTTGCATTGAAACAATAATGTTCTCTAACCTGCTGTGTGCACGTCATGAATGCAATGAAAAAGTATCCTGTTGTGCAGCAATGCAACCGAAGTTCTGCATGAAGCATATTTTTTCTGCCGTCGATCTTGCTATAGGGATATTTCTAGGGATAATCCACAGGCAGCTTCTATCTGGAACCTGACACAGAACCTGACAGCGATGATGTGGATTATCCAGAAGGGATACACGTTAGCTGGAGAGAGGAGTTTTTATTTTCATTTTTTCATGCCACGTGTGGCATTGCGGTGACAACTAATAATGCATACATGTATTAAAGGCGCAATTGGAGGTGCTGTAATTCCTGTGCAGCACAGACCCACTCAGCAGATGGCACTGTTCACTTCACGTCCTTTGAATGTAATAGTTGCACAAGGCTGCCTCCGGATATCCAATTTACCAACAGTGGGGTAGGTGAGAAATCTGGGTCAAACAAACCAAACACTTGCAGACACATTGAAATTGAATAGTACACAGTGCAAAACATTGCTGTTATTCTATGCTCTTTTGAAACAAGGCCATCGCAATCATTTGACTGTGTGATTCCCACACACACACACACACACATACACACAGAGCACACTGCAGCAGGCATTCAAAGTGACGAGTGATCATGCTGGTTTATAATGGGATGCTAATGGGGACTGGCACGGCTTACAAGCATCGTGCTGCCACTCAGAGAGCTCACACTGAACACACAGACACATACACACGCATGTTGTGCGCCTTGACAAAGACCTCACAGGGCTGACACACACAGGTAGAGGCACAGGGCAGAGAGGGAGGCAGAGGGGAGGGACTGCGAGTTAAACATGATTTGTGCTGCTTGTCCTTGTGTCTCTCTCAGGCAATGGCTGTAATAACAACCAACACAAGGCACAGTGCTGTGCATCTCTGTTGGAGAATAGAAATGGATTGTCATCAGTGGTCCATCAGCTGATGCCAAAACATAAGGATGAGTGTGCACGGTCACACATATTTGGATATTTGGAGAGCTGAGTGCGGCCTGGAGGCTGCCAGGAGTGATGAGCGGCTCCGCAGGGGGCCTCAGTTCTGAATGTAAGGCTTCGGTTTGTTTTTATGTTGCGTGAGCATCTCACACAAGACTGGCGCCCACATGAAAGCAAGCATATGGAGTGTGCCGTTTCATTGGCCCTCTCCACCAATTTCCTCTTACAAGGGGGAAAGGCTGACGAAAGAGGCAGCCATCTCTTCCACGCGCCGCAATCAGACCCAGCATCTCAAATCCACAATTCACCGCACACCGCTTTTTGAGGGGTTGCCATAGAAACTCTGCTGGGTAGTAGCGGGGAGAAAATGAGAGGAAGATGAGCGGGGCTATTTTCCCCCACCACCACGACCCCCCCCCCCCCCCCCCCCCCCCCCCCCCCCCCCCAATCCACTCAACTCCACCTCCCTCTCTGCCTCCCCGCCGCTACATTCGGTCCTCGGAGTGACTGTATCATTTTCTATTCTTCGTCTCCTCAACCAATCAGAACCACAGGGTGGGTCACAATCCAGGTTAATACATGTACACATCTCCTTTTCTACGCTACCACGTTGTATGCACACGTGCTGGTGCATCCGTAGTGACACAACACACCTGTCAGATAGACAATTTGTCATGATCAAGCACATAAACATCTCATCCAAGATCACGCAGGCAGCACTGAATCAGCTGGCCGCCATTTGTCAACATCTCCTGCTATAAAGAGCATTCAAGCCAATTGAAACACTAATGTGACATAATGATCGGGTCTGACATGCAGCTGAGCTTGAAGCATAGGTCTTATGCTTCCTCCTCCTCTCCTCCTTCTCTTCACCCCCTGCGTCCTCACCTCCTTAATTACCAAAGGGGAGGAGGGGAGTTGAGTCTGTCAGCCTCTCTTTCGTTCTCTATTCTTTCGTTCTGTCCATCTATTTCAGCAGGCTGCCAGCAGCTCCTAATCAGGTGGGCTGTGACTGAGAGGCAAAGCCAAGACATGAGAAGCCCTTCTCCAGCTAGAGACCAAACCAAATTGAGAGATTTGTGCTCAGAGATGAAGGAAAGGGTGGTCTTCACTTTGCTCTTTTTCTTTCTGGAAACGCTTGGTTCCCAACATCAGAGCTCTAATAGGCCAGTGGCACGTGAGTGGCAATAGGCCACACGGAACGATCCCTCCGCCAGCGGAGAACGTTTTCCACTCCACTGGACCACCAAGTTGCCTATCACCTTTTCACTAAACGAGTAGCCCCACTAATGTTGCATTTGACACAAGTCTTGTTTTCAAGAGCACTTTTGGGGGGTCTCAAAATGGTATGTGGTATGATAACAAACCATAGAGGTAAAAGAATTGTGTGCCTCTCCAGTAAAACACATGATTAGTTTAACCGTGTATACTGTAGGGCCCTACATGACACATACAGTATCTACCGTATCTTTATCCACACAATATGTTGCTGTGATATCTGGTAGTGATGTGTGTTGTCATCAGAAAACACGAGTCGGTCACTTAGCGTTGCATAACAACGCCTCAAAGTGGCGCCGATTGGAGCTGACAGTCCAGTTGCGTGCAAACATGTACGCACCAGCAATACAACAATACTGTGCAAATAAACACACATTTGCACCAAGAAGAACACGGTTAAAAGGGTAGCCCTTTTGTGATCTAAAAGATGACAGAAATCCAAAAGAAATCATTATGAAAAAGGGTATGCACGTATGTACAATTCACATGATTTTACAGAATCCATTCTTTCCTGAAGGAGTCACAGCCAGCATGTCACAGCTTGACTGTTCTTCCTTGCACAGGCGCTCCAAATCTGTCAGTTTGAGAGGGCATTTAATGTACACAGGCCTCATCAGGTCACCCCACAGACTTTCAACTGGATTAAGTCTGGGCGAGTCATTCCACCGCTATTATCTTCTTCTGGTCTTGTAATAAAAGGTAACCGTTGTCCTCATCTTTTGTGACAAAATGCTCTGGTATTTGTAATCCCTTCCATCGTGGCTAAAGCTCCAGGTCCAAGTGAAGAAAAACAGCCCCAAAATATGGCGCTGCCTCTTCCATGCTTCACGGCGAGTTTGGTGTTCTTCTGATGATGGAGTGTTGTCGGATGACCATCCATTTTCAATACGCCCTATTCTGTTTCGGATCACAGGAAAGCCGAGTCTAACCCAGCTGATTTAGGGTGATGGGTGAGGTAAACCCTGCACTGATCACCTGCCAATCAAAGGGCTGACACATGTAGACAACAATTCACACTCATACTCACACCTCTGGAAGCCTATTTTTTAAATACACACTGTAGTCGTCACATGCCTGTGTGTGTTTTTTTTTATGAGGTCCCACTATTTGCTATTCAAGGGGGTTACCCACAAATAGAAAATGAACACAAGTAATTGCCCATAAAAATGTATACACTCCTGAAAAAAACATTTAAGACCAGTTGAAAAATGCAAAAATGGCCATTTGGCATTGGTTCTAAGTAGAGCTTCAACACAGAAAGTGAAATAAGCTGTTCGTCCCCAAAAATAGAATTAAAATTTTCAAAAAGAACTCAGTAAAGAGTAGCTGCGCCATTCTTGTTAATCACCTCAAAAATGGGTTTGTTCATGCTTGATGCCAGTGTTTCCAGGAGGCTAGTGGGAATGTTGCTCCAGGTGGTGAAGATGGCTTCACGGAGGACATCCACTGCCTGGAACTGATGTACATTTTTGTAAACCATCCATCCTCAAATGTTCCCAGTTGGGTTTAGATCAGGGGAACGTGCAGGATGCTCCAAAAGAGTGACGTTATTCTCCGGGAAGAAGTCCTTTGTCAAGCGGGCATTGTGAACTGCAGCATTGCCCCATTGAAAAAGCCAGTCATTACCACACAGATGAGGGCCTTCAGTCATGAGGGATGCCTCCTGCAACATCTTCACATATCAGCTGCCGTTTGACACCCATGCACAACCTGAAGCTCCCTTGTTCCATTGACTGATTCCACTGTACTGTGTAGAAAACATCCCAGGTCATGCCAGCAACGTTGGAAGCCATCTGGACCGTCAAGGTTACATTTTTTCTCATCAGAGAATATTCTGAATGATTTCTTCTCATATTTTGACCACTTTTTTGGTCCCATTTCTGTCCCATATTTGGTGCTCTTGTGTCTTCCAAATGGATAATTTTGTGGCGTTAAAGGAGACAAAGCCTCTGAAGACATTTTTTGTTGTTAAAACCCTTCTCTTACGGATGCCAGCTGATGGTCATTGGACTACACTGGACACCTGTAACAGTCTTTATCTGGGCCCAGGATTGTCCTGTGCCTTAATGGACAGCCAATCAGATCTTCTGGCTTTTTTGGGGTCTACCACTTGACTTTTTGTTCCAAAACCATCGGGATCTTTTAAGAAGTTTAAAATGGAGCGAGCCGACGTAGCATATGGTGGCGCCTCGATGCAGCATGAAACCTGGTCGGATTGTTGAGCTGCATAAGTAAAGCCTCTCACAGGGCGCCGTTACTGCTGAGGTTGGACAGCAGAGTTCCAAGACGAAAACCACTGCTGAACAAAAAAAACATTAAGGCTCGTCTCAATTTTGCCGGAAAACATCTTGATGATACCCAAGACCTTTGGGAAAATACTCTTTGGTCTGACAAGACAAAAGTTGAACTTTGTGGAAGGTGCGTGTCCCATTAGATTGGCGTAAAAGTACCGCCACAGTTCAGAAAAAGAACATCATACCAACAGTAAAATATGGTGGTGGTAGTGTGATGGTCTGGGGCTGTTTTGCTGCTTCAGGATCTGGAAGACTTGTGATAAATGGAAGCATGAATTCTGCTGTCTACCAAAAAATCCTGAAGGAGAATGTCCGGCCATCTGTTTGTGACCCCAAGCTGAAACCAACTTGGGTTCTTTAGCAGGACAATGATCCAAAACACACCAGCAAGTCCACCTCTGGCTGAAGAAAAACAAAATGAAGACTTTGGAGTGGCCGAGTCAAAGTCCTGACCTGAATCCTATTGAGATGCTGTGGCATGACCTTAAAAAGGCGGGTCATGCTCACAAACCCTCCAATGTGGCTGAATTACAACAATTCTGCAAAGATGTGTAGCATGTAGTGCAATACAGCATGCGACAATTTTAGATAATGGAAGGTGTTCAATGAATGACAAACACAGTATTTGGATGCAAAGTGGTGAATGTATTAACAACCTCAAATATTTACAATATATACAATGTGCACATTCAAAAGACAGTGTAAAAGGTCAGGACACCATATATAAACCGGGATGCTTGCTCGCTTGCCAACTGTCCCATAGCCCCACACAAAGGGCAAAACGTTTAGAAAGAGTCCAACTGTATGTGTGGCAGTACAGGTGAGAATAGGCAGTGAGCGTGTGAACCGCACCACCAGATCACTCCACTCCACCGTGGATCAGGCTCGTGGCCTAGCAGCTCTGCCTCCAGAACTTGCACCGGGACTTGAACAGGACTTGAATGGGACTTGAAACCAGTTCC
Source organism: Dunckerocampus dactyliophorus (assembly GCF_027744805.1). Taxonomy (NCBI): domain Eukaryota; kingdom Metazoa; phylum Chordata; class Actinopteri; order Syngnathiformes; family Syngnathidae; genus Dunckerocampus; species Dunckerocampus dactyliophorus. Next base: position 42,982,636 of record NC_072819.1, read on the forward strand.
CCGTCTCGTCAGTGTTTGCACACCCAATCACAACTCTCAGCAGTTAAAGTCTGTTGGGCACAACGGTCGGCAACATAAGACGGCAATGGCGCTCTCCAACCAGGAAGTAGTGGTCTGGCTCTATCACACAAGTCTCGCGTTCCTTGTAAGTAAATGACGTCACATGACAACAATGCGAAGTCTCGCGATGGTGAATACTTGTTTTATATCGACAGCGATAATGACTATGAACAGACTGTTGAATGTATGTATGAAATATAGAATTATGGAATATAGAATTTTGTATGTAATATAAAATAGAATATGAATAAAACCCTGGGTTACAGATGAGTGGACCAAAATGCCTCCACAGCGCTGCAAGTCATTGCAAACGCTTGATTGCAGTTGCTGCTGCTAAGGGTGGCCCAACCAGTTGTTGTGTTTAGGGCACTTATCACACAGGGCCATGGAGGTTTGGATTTATTCATTTAAAAACTGCATTTTGTGTTCAGTTGTGTTGCCGGTGACTATTATTTAAATTTGTTTGATGATCTGCAACATTTAAGTGTGACAAACTTGCAAAAAAAATAAGAAATCAGGACGGGGGCAAACACTTTCACACCACTTGCGATTGGAAATCACAATAATTATTTTCAGCCATCATGAATGTCGTTGAGAAAACCTGCTGGTGTCGGTGAATACTTTCTCTATATGCTCACACACACAAACACACACAAAGTGATATGTCAGCGTCTTCGCCTGCATGTGCACTCAAACAGCAGCGCTCTGAAATGAAATTCAGCCTCCCTCAGGGGTTGTGGCAGTGTTTCAATGTCCCTAAATCCACTGCAATCTAAGTGAAGTTGCTTCTACTGAGTGCAGATCGACAGAAACTTTTTTTGTGGCTCATAGAGCTGGTATCGCCCTGCATTTTGAATTTTGTTTTTCTAGGCCAGCTGAGGGCAGAAGTGGCAAATGCATCCATGGGGATGCTGCAGGATGATGGAAGTTGAATCACAATGACTAGTACAGTGACGAAAATCCAATAGCAGCTTGGTACTCCGTGCTGTAGTCGATAATAGCTAGAACTGTTAACAGCACTAGACTCCTGCAGCGGCCGAGTGCTCAGAACTTCTAAAGGGAAGTAAAGAATGCCGCTTAAAGCGAGCCTGTGAAGTTACCAACTAACTGGAGAACAGCTTAATTTCTGTTATTTTCGGCAGGAAGATTTTATTCTAAATTCAGAAAAATCTGAGGTCAGACAGTTTGCCAGGAATGGACAATGTTTGACATTAGATGCTAGACTCTATTATCATAACTTGTAAATGTTTCATGGTTTTAATGACCTCATTCACAGCAGACTTCTTCTGACATTGTTAACCAATAACAAGAACAGACGCAGTTATCTTGATTACAATAAAAATACAAACCCGATTTACTCGAAACCTTCTGGAGGTGTGGCACATGCACCAAGGACAAGACAGATCTTGAAATAAGCCAAAATCCATCTCAAATGCAAAAAAGGGCTTGCCAAAAATGAGATAAAAAGACTGGATATTAGGGAAAAAATTAAAACTAGTGAAACTATCTGCCTATGCTGCTAGTTCATTTTGCTTAATAAAAAAAAAATTGTAAATTAAGATTTCTATATCTAGAAATAAACATGACCTTCAAACTGAGAATACTGATTTTCAGAATAAAATACTTCATACAACCAATAAAAAGTGAAATATTATTGAAATAAGTGAAAATGAAATTACATATTAGTGCAAATGAATAAACTGTATCCTGAAACTCACCAAAATAAGCCCAACTTAATCTTACTAGTAGGCCAAAAAGTCTTTACAAAAAAGGTCTACTTCTTCCATGAATACATATCTTAACTTGTGCTATTAAAATTCACAACCACAAGTGCTAATTTCATAACATCAATATTTATTTTCTTTAACCAGTATACCAAGTTCTACGAAATCTGTAATTTAGTCATTTGTCTGTATTGGTCATCAAAAATGGCTTACAGTATATTTTACTTTTCTCTTTAATGAACTGAAAGGTAAAACATTGTTGTTTTGCAGTTGTTAAATTAAGCATCCTTTGGATGTTGTGGAATCTTTGAACAAGACTTTATTTGCTGGGGAAACCAAAATCACTTATTTTGAGGGTTATTTGCTCAATTGGAACATTTCTGAACTAAAGGTACACTAGAAAGTCATTTAAATTTTGGCAAGTGGCAAATAATTTGCAGTGCTCATGCAGGATTTGAGTCACTTTGGTACCAAAGAAACCATCTAAAACCAGAATAATCCTCCAGGTATAGTTGCAGCCTACCAACTAATTACTAGATGAAAAAGCAAACACAAACACATATTTTACCGTGTTTATGGCCAAGGCCCAGTCAAACCCAGGTTTTCGTACACCCCATTTTTTGTATGATTCGTTTTTTCATGTAAAAGTTTCGCTTAAATTTTGTCTCAATTTTTGCATACTCTCTTAGTTTTTGTGCAATATTGCATGTAACAAACTAGTCCGTTTTCTCCGCACTGTATCATTCCGCAAAAATCAAGTGCCCAAACAAAGCACCCTACGTGTTATTGACTCACTAGTCGTGCATCTTTTATTGAGTGCGTCTGCTATATAACCCGCCATGGGGCCAAAGAAAGTTGAGAGCGCCAGCAATTTGATAAAGAAGGTGAGAAGCACTATTGAATTTGATCTCACCAGGTTGAACAGGAAGACTGCTTCAACAATACATTCCACCCGTTCATCCTCTATAATTATTTCACATTGTTTTAATTATTCTGTGTAAAATGTATTTCTTGTTAATATATTTGGGTTGAGTCAGTTTTTGTCAAACCTTTTGGAACAAATTAATACCAAAAACCGAGGTACCACACCACTGTACTGTATGTATGATACTTCTTAAAGTTCTACAGCTACAAAGTTTGACAGACGATGCTTGAGTTTTTTTGTACATATACATATGAAAAAGTTTATTCCAGTAGAACCTCGGTTAGTGTCCGCCCCGGTTAGTGTGTTTTTTGGTTAACGTTGAAAATTTCCACCACGATTTTGCCTCAGTTTGCATGCATTCTCTGGTTAGCGTAAAATATGGAGCACGCCTTGTCATCTTATTAATACACTGTGAGAGTCCATCTGCATTCTTAATATACATATATATACTGTATATACAGTATATATTTTTAAATCAGAAAACATCCTCCCTTGTTAGCATCCTATTAGCAAGCAAACGACATGGAAACCCCCATGATGTCATCAGTGGTTGACTCAAAAATGTTAACACAAAACACATTTTTATTGTTTTATAATTACAATTTTACATGCATAAAGCAATTCTAAATGCATATCAATAACAAAGGAAAGGACTAAATGAACATTTAAGGTTACTTTTACTTTCACTGAAGACTACTCTTCCCAAAGACACGATCCGGCACACCACGGACGCCATCTTCCTGTTCTGTCATGAGTTATTCATTTAATACAATATTCTTTCTCATGATCTTCATCAAAATGCTGGCACTTGCAACTTTCTTTGGCTCCACTTTGGGTTACAGTGTTAAGGCGATAAGCCCCATTGAATTCAAGATAAAAACTCATGTCAAAACAGGAAGGTGGTGATGGTTGATCTCGCTGTCACATCGTGTCTTTGGGGACAGCCGTCAAGAATCATGTCTTCAATGAAGGTAAAAGTAACCTTAATTGTTTATTTATCCCGTCTGTTCATCATTTATATGTATTTATGTTTTCTGCATGTCAAACTATAATTGTAAAACTATAAAAACGTGTTTTGTGTTCACATTGTTGGCTTTCTGGAGCGGATGAATTGGATTTACATTATTTCTTATGGGAAAAATTGAATTGGCTGGCGTCCATTTCGGTTAGAGTCAAACCTTCCGGAATGAATTATGCTAACCGAGGTTCCACTGTATGAAGTATTTGTTGGTTCTGCAACATCAGACACTGAATAGTGAAGCAATGAAAAGAAGAAAAACACGCGTCTTTAACTTTGCAAGATACAGATGACATGAAGATGAGAGCCCAGAAGTCTCATTATTTGCTATACGGTCGACGGACCTACCTGGGGGTGTATGCCGAGGCCTCATTCACAAGATAAATTGGCCTGTAATTCATTGGTTGCGCAGACACTGTGTGTCACACTCCTGCTTTTATGTGCAAACACTCACATGAGCTGTCACAAACATACATGCATGTCCCCTCATGCCCTCATGTTGTTCCCTGCCACGCGGGGTTGCGCAGAGTGCAGGCTAAAAGACAAGAAAAAAACACCTTTGCGTCAGTCGGTGCAGCTCAAGTCCAGCCTTGGGCCTGCTGGGCTCCAGTGAAGTGTGCTGTGATTTGACAGGGCCAGTGACGAGAGGCACTGTAAATATCCTCCTGTCATGTGACTCACTTCGTGGCCTCAAGGAAGCAACTAAAGGTCAGTGTTTCTTGATGTCATTACCAACAACTAAATGAAGTAATTTCATCTCTTGCTCATGCATCTGTCCCATTTTAAGCGAGGAGCACATCGGAGGTGTTGCCCCAAACAGTCGCATCCTGCACCATTCCAAGCATGCACACATGCATACAGTACATGGGTTTGTTACACAAGGTCATATGGCGTCTCTCAATGTGCACAGATACGTGCAGGCCGCCCAGAGCACTGTCGGGCACGTAGCGCGTACTCACAACCTCTGGGTTTGTCTTCATGCATGTCGTGCCTGACAGTGACAGCGTACGCTAACACGCCTGCAAAGCGTCACTCGTAACAAAATGTTGGCCTTCAACACATCTTCTGTTTGTCCTGTTTGCTAAGCATTCATCTGACCGATTTATTAGGACATACCAGTTTCTGGTAATTAAAATGAGTATCTGGCCAGTGGAAGAGTTTTTAATGATTTTGCTTAAATGCGTTGAGCAGTGAGCTCAACACGACAAAACACGACACCACCTTTGTGTTTAGCGATGACGTATTTCTTGAATTCTGTATGTGAATTCTGTACGTGTCAAGTCTCTGCTTTTCTTTTGAGCACGGCCGCAAAATAACCCAAAATGCAGCCAAAAAAAGTTACAAGTGCCAGCATTTTGATGGTGAAAGAAGGTGAAAAACACTATTGACCATGAAATTCAATGAAGGTAACCTTCAATATTTATTTATCCCTTTCATTTGTCAGTTATTTGTGTGTAGAATAGATTTATGCACATAAAACCAGAATTGTAAAATTCTAAAAATGTGTTTTGTGCTAGGGCCCAGTGGTTAGCATGTTGGGCACACAGTCAGGAGATCGGGAAGACCTGGGTTTGAATCTCCGTTGGGCATCTCTGTGTGGAGTTTGCATGTTCTCCCCGTGTGTGCGTGGGTTTTCTCCGGGTACTCCGGTTTCCTCCCACATTCCAAAAACATGCATGTTAGGTTAACTGGTGACTCTAAATTGTCCATAGGTATGAATGTGAGTGTGAATGGTTGTCTATATGTGCCCTGTGATTGGCTGGCGACCAGTCCAGGGTGTACCCCGCCTCGCGCCCGAAGTCAGCTGGGATAGGCTCCAGCATACCTGCGACCCTATCGAGGATAAGCGGCATAGAAGATGGATGGATGGATGGATGTTTTGCGTTAACATTTTTGAGTCTTGTGGTGTAAGGGACTTAGTTAGCAAAGAACTACAGAGTCAACCACTGATGACATCATAGACGGGCGACGGACCTGACTTACGGTTCCTGTTTCCATGTATTATAATGCTAATAGGATGCTAACAAGGACATTTTGTGATAAAAACACAACACAAAAACACACAAAACAACACAGTTGGACTGTACTCCAGTGATTTTCTGGAGTCGAGGAGCTGATTTTACTGACCCTCACAATTTGACACTGATGTAAAGGAATCGAACAATACATTTTTCATGGCAAACGTTTCTGTTTGGGCAAACCTGTGCTTGTGCATTTGTCCAAAAGCATGTCTATGTCCTTGTGGACGTTCTTTTCTCCTCTGGGACAAACTGAGACAGCATCTGTCCAAACAACATTAGTCCTCATAAATGTTAAAATAGTGTTGATCGCGGTACTGCCGGATGTGAATTTGTAAAAACAAATGACTTGTGAATCATTTATTAAGCACATCATTTATTCATTTCATAGTTCAAATTATATTCCGTGGGAAAATGAAAATATGGAGACTAAATAATGTCAACAAAGACTAGAATGGTTCAATTTTCGTGTTGAACTGAATTCAAAAGCAACGACGCATGGAACCTAACAGCCAACTGAGGGCTCCAAAATCACTCTCTTTTATTTTGAAGTTGGTTAGAAAACATGAGTAGATGACCGTGTGCCGTTCCATTGTTGGTGAAAGAAGTAAAAGTGGTAGAGCCCTGATAAAAACATCTTAAACCATCCCAATCAAGCCCAGGAGGTCTTTGTCTTGCTTTTGTTATTTTTATGAAAAGCTGCGAGTTGACCTTAACAGGAAAAATAATATTTACACACGGTATGTAGATTGTCTCTATGTTGAGGCTGCATTATGTGGGCAGGGGCTCAGGATGGGGAGATGCTTGTTGGGGGTTTGGTCCCAAAATAAATTAAAAAGAAATTTACAGCAGAGTATTAAAGGGATCGTTCGGATTTTTTGGCATGAAGTGGTATGACATCCCCATCAGCACTGTAGTCCAGTAACAGCGACTTACCCCCACTTGGTCTCCTAAGTCTACTTCTGGTCACATGTCGCCTGTGCATTCATGTGAATGTGACGAAGACACTCGCATCTTCTTCCGCTGTGGAACACAAACATAAACAAGATGGCCACGGCGTTCCGTCGCGGAAGTAGATGCGAGCTTTTCCTCAGATACACATGAACGCACAGGTGACAGTGCGCAGGAATACGGCGGAAGACAAATATAAAACAGCAAGCGTTTTGTAAGGTCTGATTTTTGTCAGAAGACATTTTTGTGACGCAAATGTATTCATCTTTTGAACACATATTGTTTTGAGAAGCCAAAGTATTTACTTAATTGTTCCCAGCAACAAAGTGGAACTACGTTCTTCATCACGGAAATGTGACCAGAAGTGGACTTAGGAGACCAAGTGGGGGTAAGTCGCTGTTACTGGACTACAATGCTGATGGGGATGTCATACAACTTCATGTCAACAAATCCAAAGTATCCCTTTAATATTAGAAGTTGCAACTGGCGCCTTACCTGCATTGGCTATGCTGTCCCCCTTCCCCTTCGGCTTTGTCCTCTACTAGTGATGTGCGGATCGATATTAAAATACTGATATTCTCAAGGCATTGAATCGATCGCAACTGGACTGTTCAGGCTGCCCCTCATCCGAGCAGGCTTCATCAGTTCATGCTCAAAGACTACGTGGGACACACACAGCTCTAGTCTGGAGAGCTTGGTGCAACATCTACTTGTCTTCTAAAGGAGGAGGTGGGTCCAAACAGGAATGTTCTGGCTCTTCAGTGGTGTCAAATGACGGTCGTTAGGATGCAATGGAGTGGGGACTCTGCCTGCCAACAGTGGTCGTTTGGGCGGTATCACCTTCGTTAGCATCCCATTCAGATGTAATGATGGTCAATGACCCACCTGAAACCAAGGTGGCAATTTGAAGACATGAAAGGACGTATTGTAGGGGGGAGAATTACCCCGTTAAGATGTGGATTCTCAACTTTGAGGTGCAGGTAGACTGCAGAGTCTTGAGCTGAAGAGTTAGCACGTCTGTGTTGTGCCATCCCAGTGTAAAAATCGGTGCATTCCTCACTGCACTGGACAGCATAGCAGACAGCAGATAGTTCTTCTGGGTATGGGGTGTCCTGTCTTTGGGGTGTACCAACGGTCTCAAAGTGTTAGCAGGTTTGAAGTGTACTGGTATGTTGATTCTCAGATCGACCTGAGACGTATGGGATGACAATGTTATTGCTTCTCTTTTCTTCCTCATCCACCTTGCTTTTGTTCTTTCCAGAATGAGATGCACAAAGGACCAGCTGGGGTAACCACAGGTTTTGAGGGCTGGTGGAAACATGATCAGCTCTGTGTTGTAGGGTTCTGATAACATTTAGGTTAAAAGTGTCAGCAGCTCTCTCTAATGCCAAGGCCCCCCTTCTAACCTCACCCTCGAGGGAAGAAAAGCTGTGACATTGCTTGCTTCAGTCATTTGATGCAATGTACAGTATATCATCACCAGGAGCACAGTGGAAAGTAACGAAACTAACACTGTCTCAATGATACATGGTTGGTGGAACTACTTTTTCACGATGTCATCCTTTGCTGCTGCCGTCAGGCATTATCCAGGCACAGAGGGACGAAAATGTGGAGCTTTAAGCGGCGCTAAACACTGTTTGCTATTAGAGTCGTTCAAACTCAATTTGAATATGAAATAAGTAACAAAATAAATTCATGCTTCACAAATAGCTGCACTGGTTCAGGTTGGAGTAATAATATGTGATACGTGTGATAATGTGCTATGTGAGCAAATTGTGAAAAGAACATGAACCAACCTTCCCATCCCTCAACAAACTGGCAGTGAGACGCCAATTCATGTTAAAATGTTCATGTAACTATGAACTGTGAATTCATTTTAATTCTTATAGGAGTTGCTAGTAATTCATTGTAATAGTTTTATGATTTTACTTATTTTCTTTAATAGTTTAAAACACCATTTTGACATGTTTTATATGATTTACACCTCAATATACTTTAGAGTTTAAAATAAATATATTGCGCTAATGCCTTGTATTTTTTATGCTATAAGCTATGCTATGATTTGAAATATACTACGTGTTCAAATTTACCAGACACATTAGGTGTTGTTGCACAAAGTATAGTTATCTGATTGGTATCGCCAATACCAGCCCGAATATTCCACAGTATTGGGTCGGCTCAACGTGTAACGGGTAAGGTAAACACACTTTTATTATAAATATATAATAAACAGCGACCACGTTAACTCCAAATACATAACTTTTGCAACTTTTTACATTTACAAGTGCCTCAAAGCATGCTGGGAAGCCAGAATCTTCTTTTGCTCACCTCTTGGTCCATGTTATCTCACCCTCCTGATAGTTCCAGTGATTGAACACACCACTTGCTTGTAATTAACAATCAGTGGAGCTCTGTGCCAAGATGTTGGAGTTGAAGAAGTGGTTTTGGGGTGGATTAAATCTGACGTCAGTGGCAAATGCAAATGCGCCTCTCCAAGCTTTATGTAAAAGCTCTGGATTGGAAGCTTAGCCGGCGAATTTTGTCCACATGCTCTCGCCCATTCTTGTCAGTGCTGGAAGGATTGCGTGGTCTCACTGATGGGGTGGAGGACCAGCTCCCTCAGCTTTGAAGACGATAAACCTTTTAAAACCATGAAGTATTCTCCTGCAATTCTGCCCGAGGAGAATCAAAGACTTGAAGTGGAAGGTAAAAGGAGCAACATTATGGGGCTGTACAGCCCTCCCAACATACAAACAAGTTATTTTGCTTCATGTAAACAACACAGCCTTGAGTTGGAACTTAAATGACTGCGGCAACAAATGAACAAGATTCTTTCAATGCAACCTATTCCTTTTGTGTCAATAAGGTGACAACATGGGGACGTGTTTGGCCTCGTATTTTGCAGTACAATGTCCATCAGTGGCAGACGAGGCAGCGTGGCAAGGGTGAGACATCCACTCAGTTTCCATAGTGATGAGGTAGAATGGAGGGGATTAGCGGGGCCGGTGTGCTGAGAAAGGATCACAGCTCGCACTTAAAGGGCTCCGTGTCTCGCCTCCCAACTATTTGGTAAGACTGACGATGGACCCCTTGCCTCACTTCCTGCTGCCTGAACCTGAAAAATTCTTTCACATACAACTTGACACATGATAGTATTTATATTTGAGCTCAATTATGAAGGATTATCAACAAATTATTATTAATTTAATCATTCATTTGTTGTATCGATATGGAAAAGTGAACATTTCTGTTGAACTGATATTTAAGTAATTCAGGGGCGGGATTAAAACTTCCTCCCACTCCGTTTCGAACATGTGAAATATTTTTTTTGCATTACTTTTTGGTTGGGTTGTTGTAGTTGTGAACTAATGTTGTATCTACATGTTCGAAATAAAAATGGGAACAATAAAAATTATAAACACAACACTTTAGTTTTCCCCCTATTTTCAATTAATTCAAGTAATAAAAGATATACACTCCTGTTCAAAATTTTAAGACCAGTTGAAAAATTACAAGAATTTACATTTTGCACTGTTGAAGGTTCTAGAAATGGGAGTGGGACAAAAAAAATTGGAGTAATTTATTGCAAACAAGCATTAAAGTGAAATAGGCTATTCATAAGATGATCAAACCCGGACCCTAACCCTAACCCTAACCCTAACCCTAACCCTAACCCTAACCCTAACCCTAACCCTAACCCTCCTAACCCTAACCCTAACCCTAACCCTAACCCAAATGCCACAGCCTTTATAAGCCAAAATCTTTGCAAAAATGTGATTTCAATGTCATTTTCTGTCAGGTGTTCACATTGTCATGATCTCTTGATGGCAAAGGCAAAAAAGCGGTTGGATTTGTTGAGCTGCATAAGCAAGGCCTCTCGCAGCACGCCATTGCTGCTGAGGCTGGACGCAGTAAGACGGCCATTCTAAATTTTTTGAAAGATCCTGAGCATTATGGAACAAAAAAGTCAAGTTGTAGACCCGAAAAAATATCACCGGCCCTCAGCCGGAGATCCCGTTGGTTGTCCGTCAAGACACAAGACTATCCTCGGCCCAAATGAAAGTTGTTACTTGTGCCGAGTGCAGTCCAATAACCACCACACAACAAATGCAAGAGAATGGTCTTAGGAACAAAAAACGTCTTCAAAGGCCCCGTCTCCTTCAACAGCATACATGTTTTAAAAGTTTGGAATTTGCACGAGAGCACCAAATGTGGGACATTGAAAGGTGGAAGAAAGTTTTATTCTCTGATAAAATCTTGACATCCTGATGGCTTCCACCGTGACCGGCATGACAAGGAGATCCCACCTGAGATGCTTTCCACACGCCACAGTGGAGGGGGCGCCATCACGATTTAAGATGCTTTTTCCTTCAATGGAACAATGGACCTTCAGGTTGTGCAGGGGCGTCAAACGGCAGCTGGCTATGTGAAGATGTTGCAGGGGGCGTCCTTCATGACTGAAGGCCCTCATCTGTGAGGTAATGACTGACTAAAATATAAGAGAAAAAGTTAATAGGCAGTCATAGTAATATATGAAAAATGCAAGTGATGAATTCATATGTCATAGTCTGGAGAAAGGAAGGTGTAAATATTCACATTTCTTCATTTGTTGTGAAATGATTTTGTGTCATTTAAGTAGTCGCACTCTGCCACACGCATCAGGACATGTTGCTATGTAACCATGGCAAATAACCACAGGCGCTAATCAACAACTCACATGTCATTCAGGTACGTCCTTTACCTGAGAATTGATCTTAACGTGGCAATGCTGACGTTGCTGCGATGTACAGTATTACTATTTTAATATGAAACGCAGTTGCACTCAAAATTATTCAAACCCCACTGTAGTTTTTGCTTTGAAAATGTACAACATGTCAAAAGAAAAAAGTGATCGTTATTGTATTTTAGATATGTATTTCAATTGCTTTTTACTTCATGTTTATACATTTTACAAATAAACAGGACTCACCTTGAGGACTGAACGATTTAGAATGCAACTGTATTTGTATGCTATACAGTAAAAAAAAAAAAAATTGTAATTGTAAGAACCAAAATGTTTTGCACAATCATTTTACGGATTGAAATACATCCTTACATCCCAAAATGCAACACTGTATTTTCTCTCCCAAAGACACATGCCAGTCTATCATTATACTGTAATGCTGTTTGTTAATATTGTTTTTAGTGGTCTAACACACATTACTGATAATACAAGTCCCAAAATGCACCCTAATAGTTTGTGTGTTGTCATGTATTGTAGCTTCTAATGTGCTGTATGATTTCATGAGGGCCAGATAATGTGTTTCTCTGATTTTTTTGCAAGCAGAAATTAGGTCACAGTTTTGACTGACCATCTCTTCAGATGTAAACATAAGTAAAAAAAAATAGTAGGGCTGTCAAATTAACAAATGAATAACATTTTTAATCAGATTAATCATAGTTTTCAAATTAATTAATCATGATTATTCACAATTTGCAACTATGTCTGAAATATCACAAAATGACAAAACAGGACTATATATGTATATATATATATATATATATATATGTATACAGTAGACGCCCCTACAACGTAAATAATCCGTTCTGAGAACGTTTACGTTATAGGGTTTTTACGTTATAGGAAGCGTAAAATACATGTAAATACCCTAATCCGTTCTTCCCAAACTCACCCCTTTGGCCCTTCAAAATATTCAAGAAGAGATTACAATGCGTGCGAACTGCTTTAAGGGCGACTACGATGAGGAAGGGAGGTTGAAGGGAGAAGCCTGTCTCTCACACAAACTCACGTACGCGCTGTATAAGTCAGCCAATGAGATGAGAGCGTAGGCGGTGCCCCGATAATCAGCCAATGAGAGCGTGAAGCGTCAGAAGGCACCACCAAGTGTACTCTGTTAGTCATGGAAAATGTTTCCCTCCCGCTGACTCCGCTCTGTCTCCGAGGAATGAATGAACGAGTGAGCGAACAAGTAAAGGTGGTGAGGATTTGGACGTGCTGCCCGGCCGAGGTCCCACCCTTGAGACCATATATCTCACAGTGATTGGTTCGTTCGGCCAAGGTCCCGCCCTCGAGACCATATACCTCACCGTGATTGGTTTGTTCAGCATATTAAGACGGGGGCCGCAAACTATCGTCCCGGGGGCCGCGAGTCTGAGACCCCTGTTGTAGGCTGCATACGCTACCACTCATGGATTTGTGACTCGTCAATGCATTAATAAAGTTGATAACAAAAAAATCAAAACAAGTTGGTTCCATTCCCAGTGTCACAGTGCCCTCTACTGGTCAAGCTGCAAACTTCCCTGCAAATAGAATAACAACAGCCTCCATCCTCACTCGCTAAGAAGACAGTTCTGTCCCAAGGTATGCTGACGTATTTTGACTTGTACGTAACTTACAAATAACGTGTGTGAACGTGCGTCAATGATCGCATAACTTATTGCTTACATACGTCGAAATGTTTTGTGCATGCACAAAATTTTGGGACGACTCGGACATACTACGACGTATGCCGGCGTGCTTCAGCGTGCTCTTAACTTATACAAAACTTACCCATAACTTATTGGACGTACGCCAGCGTATTGGCCAATTTTTTCATATGTTGGCGTAAGCTGGCTAAATCGTCAAGGTGTGACAGGCGTTGGCCGTTGGGCATAAATTGTGAACACCAGCAACACGCTACGCATTCGTTGGTATAAGTTGTCTATAAGTTATAGAAACGTTCTATATAAGTTACACGTCATGTTTACGTCGACCTCGTTATGAATACGCTATGTATACGCCCAAAATTGAAAAAAAAAACGTCGGCAGTTCAACGTATGCCATCAAAATGATCACGTCAGGCATGCACTGGCTAAATCGTCAAGGTGTGACAGGGCCCTTACTTTGCGTAAAACTGACGTATCACGGTTGGGTCCAGAAGTGATTAACCGCGATAAACGAGGGATTACTGTTTGTCCACGTTGTGTATTTGATGTACATTGTATGCTTTACTATCATGTGTTTATATGTTATTATCAAATCAGGGTGAATGAGATTGTGTTTTCTGTGTTTTTCTAGAAAAAAAATTTAAAAATACATTTTGGACCAAAAATCCACAAATTTGCAGGGCCTTGAATGCTGAGTCTCAAATGCGCGGGAATCCTATTGGTTTTCACACATGCAGAATTATGCAAGTGCCAACGAGGGATGTTACCTCGATGTCGCTTGTTAAACAACTTCAACATGAAACACATAATAACGCAAACGGCACTTATTGAAGCTGTTGCGAGTGCAAACAAACGGTTTTCAAGATGACTGGAGGTCCTTCAGACATGCATTTAGTAGGTGGCTGTGTAGTCTCTTACTGTGCTTTTTAACCCCCAGAAGCCTAATCTGCATCATTATGGGACTTTTTGTAGAAGTTAATTAACCATTTTCAATGATAGCAGCAGCGCAATCCCAGAGGAGAGCCACATGAGGGGGGGTGGGGGTGGGGGGTATCGACGGAGACCAGTTAAGCTGTTGCCTAGCAACCCATGTACAAAATTTGAAACGATTTAGTGCCCCCATACTGGGTATCGCGGAGGTCATATGTTTACTAAACCTACGCTGTGTGCTGGTTGTCGCATAGTGTCCTCACGTGAGCATGTGCGTCCGTCCCAACGTGTGCGCATGCTAACTCTCTCAAATTGAAGCTGTTTCATTCTATGGATCTGTGAAAAGTGCACTTCTTTGCAGTCGCGAGCAAATGCTGTATCCCAGCAGAGGAAGAAGCTTGTCTCTTTCAGCACCGGGATTTAGCTTCTTTGCATATGATCCCTTCAGGGAGGGAAAATATGTGTTTAAAAAAAAACAACAACAACAACAAGAGGAAAACGGAGCATGCTCCACAAATTTGGCAGGTGATCCACTCAAGATGCCTAAAATATCAGCGGCCAGCCCACCTCACTGAGTCCTGCATCCCACGATACTTACTGAAGAATGTCTGGCAGAAGCTGTTTGTAATCAAAAAACTGTCCTCTCAGCTTGTTGTGTGTGTGTGTGCGTGTGTGTGTGTGTGTGTGTGCATGCATGAGAGAAAGCGAGAGGAGGCTTACAAAGAAAGGGAGGCGAGACAGAGCTGCTGGGACACTCACTTCACAGCAATTTAGGTCATGCTAAACAAATGCTACACCAAAGGAGAGCGTGCATGTAAGAGCATGCTATACAATGTGCACATCACAATGTGAGCCACATCCAATCATGGACGCCGGGCCTCCCTGCTCAGTACATGCAGGTGTGACCTATGCATCAGTCTCCCTATGAAAAATGTGTGTTGTGAAGACGCAAGTGGGCCACTTCAGCGTTATTACACGCTCGTGCACAGCAGCAAAGGCAGTTAGAGGCTGATAGGAGCGAAGAAAAAAGGGCCACACATCCTCTGACAGCATAATTCTATGTGGGATCGCCTAATTAGACATATTTTTAGTCTAAATGCCCTGCTGAAGCCTACTGCGTGCCTTTGTAAATATTTTGTGTTTTCTTATGTAACACACTTTCATTGGAACAATATTTCCCCATCTAGTTTATGGTGTGAATCAACAGGAATGTTCACTTGGATGTTTATTGTGTGGAGGAAAACAATGAGAATAAAGCGAAGTGTGCACATTTTTTGGCAGGGGAAAACCAACTTTGCGACAATATAAATAAAAAATGCGAATTGCTTTTGATTAGCACACAAATGGCACATCGTCGTGCTAATCAGCTCGTCGGTGCCCTGAAATTACACAGTGGCGTTGAAAGATGCGACTCCACCAAAAATGCATCACAACAGCGAGCGCTGCCGCCGAGAAAAGGGAACCAGATTTGGTTATTTAAACTACAGTCACACACCCGACAAGAGAATAAGTCATTTTGGTTATAAAATGTTTTCAAATACTTTTTCGTCCTATTTATTTATTTTATGAACTGAAAAACATTTCTGTTCTCACCTTTTATCTGTAAATGAAAGAAGGACATGCACCTTATCCTTCTGCCGGAAAATGTCTGATACTTTGTTGTAAAAGTCCGATCACCTTCTGGTGAGCTTGGGTATATAATCCTCCATCTTGGCAGTCAAATTCATTCATTCATTCAGCAGGACACAAAAATATCTTGAATGCATTTGAAAAACAACAACAACAACAACAAAAAAACACTGACTTTTCCTCTCTATGGAAGGATGGCAGTGACAAGCACCTTCCAGCTCACACAAGGATGAAGCGAGTATTGCAAGCGCCTGGCATTTCTCTGTATTTTATTGTCCGATTAGCAAGAATGATAATGCCACACTTACATTTAATACCATATTTTCTGGACTATAAGTCACATTTTTTTTCATGGTTAGGCTGGTCCTGCGACTTCTACCCCAGAGCGACAGACTGACACACTGACAGCCACGAGGGGGCGCTCCAGGCTTGTGTGCCAGCATCTGCTACTCCTATCACTCCTGTACCACTGACAATTTACAATGTAAACATCAACTTTTAAAGGCAACTGAGGAAGACGGAACGCAAATGCCCCCTAAAAGAAAATCACAAGCTGCAAGTAAACTGCAAGTAAACTAGTTATGTTATGTTGTTTAGGCTAGTTATCTGAATAACTGTTAATATCTTATGTTAACATACCACCTATTCACGTTACGTTAACAAACACCTATTTTGTTGTTATCACTATAACTTGCCTTTCAAGATGAAATGTCTGTTCTTGGTTTCTGATAAAAAATGCGAGTTATAGTCCAGTGCGACTCATATTTGTTTTTTTCTTCTTCATTGTGCATTTTTGGCTGGTGCGATTTATACTCTGGAGTGACTTATAGTCCGGAAGATACTGCACATTATTCAGGTAGGTAGGCAGGGCTTGCGCACTAAGCCGAGACGAGACGCTCGCCGCAGCCTCATCTTGGGTTTCTGCCCTGTATTTGATCGGGAAATGTTTGGGAATAAGTTACTTCATTGAAGAAGTCCCCCTGTGATTAACTGGTGACCAGTCAAGGGTGTGGTCTGACTTCTGCCCAAAGTTCCCTGGGATGGGCTCCAACTGCTCGAGGCTCTGAGCAGGTTGAGTGAAAGAAAACGGATGGAAGTCTTGCGTTTTCTGTCGTTAAAATGCTGACTTTACTGTACCTTATGAAGGTTACTGAAATGTTACGTCAGGTGAAAAGAAAATTAAAATGTCAAAGATGCACGGTTAATTGGTGGAATAACACCCCTATAGTCACCTTGACACCCATATTACTCAATATAGTAGACATAATAAGAGAAAATAAGTCATTTTAAGGCATAAATAAGACTAGTACTCAGGTGTGTTGTGATAAATGTCTTCCGCTACTAGGGGAACTGAGTGGCGGGCGCACAGGAAGTGACGTCAGGGGCCCAGAGTTGAGTTTTAGCTTGCCGTGGGTTACGGCTGCAAAGGTAGCTTGTGTTAGGGATTACTGTGCCCGTTGTGAGACAATAAAATCTGCAGTAAAAGCCTGTTGTTGAAGTCTAACCAAATATTACAGTAACATTACTGACACTTAGTGGCAAGTGTAGAATACTACATCTCATTACAGCATCTTTAAATGCGTCTTCTGAATGCCTGATATTTGGTTTTTAGTTCATGTAGCCATTTTTATGCTTGAAAATGCTTAATTTAGGGAAAAGTATGTACAATTTGCTTAACTATACATACTTTTGACTAATAATAGGCCATATTCAACCACGGAACAGCATGATTTATTAATGAATATATTTTTTGGAAAAACCGTGACAGAGTGAAGCCGCAATATTTGAAGCACAAAGTGGCAAGGGATGGGTGTATTCCTTTATTTATTTTTTGCCAAAATGTTAGGTACATTTGCACACTCAAATGAGATCCATTACAAGCGCTGCATCAAAAATTCGGACTTAAAAATGATTATATGAGCTCAGAATAAATAAAAATGCATTATAACGCAATGTAGTAAAGTAGCTTGGTGGATAAATCAATAATTGTATTCAAGCATACACACAAAGGCCATCCGCATCACACCGTAGACTTACATTTTAATATGTATCTAAAATGTGCCTTTAATAGGATAACGACTGTCATAAAGGTGATAATTCAACAACAAGGGCAAATGTAAAAAAGCAGTGTTAAATAAAACTGAGAATGATTTTCTATGTAAAGAGAAACGCCTGATACATCTCTTGCACTGTATGCTAAGGTGCAGGTGTCCCTAATGAAAACAAAACAATGAGACCAGTGTCAAGTCTATAAGGCAGAGTGGTAGAAAAGCCTGCAGCACATTAAAGTGATTTTATAGCCAGTGGGTCGGGAAAGAGGCGACACATATGCGTTCTGTAATAGCCAACACATGGCAGCACAAGTAATCTTGGCCTAATGAGGCTTAAATTCAGCATTCTCTTAGAAGCAAAATGAACATTTCCAGCATATGTTGGTGCCGCTGCTGGTGGAAGGGCGGCTCGAGCAGGCTGCAGGGTTAGGGGGTCACATGTCACCAGACTATTGGACATGCCTGTGTGCTCCATCAGCAGGTGTGTAAAATATGTGTCATGTTTCTCGCTGCATGTCCGCGGGGACACTGGTCAGTCCAGATGGGATTTTAAATGCTGCGTTTCATGTGGTATCATTTAGTAGGTTAGTTCACCCCTCATTGCTTTCGCCATCTGCTGCTCCCCTCAGCTTGTGATAGTGGAAACGCTCTGCGGCTTCACCGCCAAGACCTTTGCAGCTCAGTCAAATGTGACACCTCAACGCGGACATTTTTTTTTTTTTTTTAAAGAAGAGAGTGGTGTTTAATAGTTGCAGGTATGGGATTAAACCACCCAACAGGTGTGGGGGAAGGCAAAACTACAAACACAGAGGCAAACTACAAGCTGGGTTTAGCAGAAAGTTGCTGATTATTTAAGTCAAACAAACACACACCTATCTTTACCTGCTGTGAGCCACTTGAAATGATGACGGCTCCTTACGTTGATGAATATCTTTTCTTGTATTTTTCATATTTTTGTAGGCTTTCATCCTAATCATCCCCCATTTATGAAAGAGGCGGGGGGGACCTGTGTTGCGTCCCCTCCATTTATTGACCTGCAGCCTTTATCTCAATTTGCAGACCGCCGCTGACTGGCCCCACCATCCAAATAATGAGGCTTGCATTGCCCCCGCGCGCCTCCATTTTTCACCTCGACAAAATCCATATCGCTGCTGGATGGGGGGGGGAGCTGTGTGCATATTTTATGACACAGCACAGGCACCTTATGATATTAGGAAGCAATTCATTAAAAAATTAGGAATTAGAAGAGCGTAAGACAGCCCACTTAATTACATCTTGTTCCACACTATGCAAAAACGTCTTAAATGCGACACATCTTGTTGTAAATATTAGACTTGGGAGTACAACAATATTAAAAATACAAAAGGTGCAAGTGCGACTTCAGTGCAGCCTATAGATGAAGATGAGGAGGAAGAGGAGGGGGGGTCGACTTTGAGATGACATTGAGGCTGTGTAGATGGGAGTTGAGTCTTTGCTTGTTGATGTTAGACAGTCGCACAAGAAGGCAAGGCGGCTGCTGCCTGTGTTGATTCAGCCTCTTCTTCTTCTTCATCATCCTCTTTTTCTTCTTCATCCTCCTCTTCTTTTTTTCTTCCTTCCCTTGGTCCTTTCAGCACCGCTCCCCGGCTGGACAGCTCCCGCGCTTTGGACCCCTTGGACGCTGCATGGTCCCTTTAAGGCTTTTAATGGAAGTAAAACCTATTGATGTTCCAAGACATATTGGGAGTTTACAACTTCATCCACAGGAGGAATCCACGCAGATTTGTGGCAGGCTGCGCATCCTCCACATTCACTCCACGTCCACTGTGAGTATACGCCAGGTGCTGGTGTGTGTGTGTGTGTCTGTGCGTGTGTGCGTGCGTGCGTGCGTGTGTGTGTGTGAAACGGCAACGCATGTTTCTTATTGTTTTGCCTTTGCGCAGTGGGCTAATGCATGGGAAAGGTGTTCAGTGGTGTGTGTGCGTGTGTGTGTGTGTGTGTGTGTGTGTGTGTGTGCGCGCGCGCGCGTGTGTTTGTGTGAGTGTTGCACATTGAGCTGAGCGTCTGAGTGCGAAATCCCAAAAAATAATCACTAAGATGTCGTCTATTGCAAATGTGCAGACACATTATCGTGCGTGTTATTGTGTCGATGAGGACGGCTTGGAGAGTGTTTGAGCAGGCCGATGCGTAATGCTTTTACGCATTGGACATCCCTTTGTCTCCACGGTGTGTTGTGTCTCCTGGCTGGTGTGAGACCTCTCTGCGTACACACTACGTGTTTTGAGAAGAAGTGTCAGGAGAATCTGCAGGTGGCAATTGGAGGACACCTCTTCATTCTGCTTAATTCTCATAGGCTCGTCGGTTATTTGCTTCCGTGCGTCGCGCGCTTCCCCTGTATGATTGTCAACACATAATTTCTCTTAAAGTTGCTTTTCTTTTCAATTCTTTCATGAATGCTTTGTTTGGTTGTTTGTTTGGTGTGTTAAATGCCAGACTATACGGTCTTAATCATTTGGTTTTGACTGCCGCTCGTTTACGCACAAGCTGACGTCCGTGTCCCGTCCAGTATGCCTTTGCCCTCGATGATGTTTTATGGTTTCTAATATGATATTTCGGTTGTAATATGATATTCTTTTTTTCCTTGTTAAGTGGCCAATTGCTCATGGGGTTCTTTAATCTCTGTTTGAAATGTGCATTTCAAGGCTAAGCAGATTTGCTTAATTAATTGCGCCAAACGAGGAGTGAATTGATGCGATGCAAAATGTGCATATACCCGGTCCGGCCCGTCTTGAACAATTGGACCAACTGCTCGTATTCACCACTCCTGCAGGTTAACGGCGACTGACGATCCGTGTGTGCGCGGGCTTCTCCTCCACACGTTCGCTCCGAAGGTTCGGTGCGAAAACCGCGAAGCTGCTGTCTACGTGGACCGGTGCTGAAGCCTCCCGTCCGACTGCCAAGACCTGTGCCAAAGCCAGAGACATGGCGACGAACGGCACCAAAACGGATGGCCAAGTGACGGAACTGAACGAGGTGGCCGCCAATAACGACAAGCCCAAGTCGCTGGACGTGAAGCCGGAAAAGAAGAAAAAAGAGTTGCCTGATAGAGAAACATGGGGAGGGAAATTTGACTTCCTCCTGTCGTGTGTGGGGTATGCAATTGGACTGGGCAACGTGTGGAGGTTTCCATATCTCTGTGGCAAAAACGGTGGAGGTAAACATCTTTTTTTTTGTCTTGTTGTGCTCCTTCAAGCAAACTTCACTCCCATTGATATGCAGGTGATGTGCTGATGTCTGACGCCATGCACTATTCCATCTCCATCCAGGGGCCTTCTTGATTCCCTATTTTTTGACTCTCATATTTGCCGGGGTCCCCTTGTTCCTACTGGAATGCTCCCTCGGGCAATACACCTCAATTGGGGGGCTTGGTGTGTGGAAACTGGCTCCTGTGTTTAAAGGTATATCTCCTCTCTTGTTCCATAGTGATATCACTGTATAGCAGTGGGGCGGGCCCCCCTTGGGGGTGCACGGTGAGGTGTTGGAGGGGAGGGGGGAGGGTTTGAGAGGCACGGGGCACTATAGTTGTAAATGTTGGCAGGTCTGTTAGTATCTTTACTCATGCTTGAACAGTGCTGGTGCCAGCAAGTCATACGGTGTTTTGTACAGATAATCAAATTGACATTCCAGGTTTGAGGAGTCTAATAGTATCTCAAATCAGTGGGGCGGGGTACAGAATATAATTAAGAACCACTGCTGTATAGTGCTACGGGTGAAGATGCTCACAGTCCATCCGGTCACTGATGGTGCCATGTATCCGTGTGTGTGTGTGTGTGTGTGTGTGTGTGTGACAGGTGTGGGCCTTGCAGCAGCCGTCCTCTCCTTCTGGCTTAACATTTACTACATTGTAATCATTTCCTGGGCTATTTACTACCTGTACAACTCCTTCACCGCTGTAAGTACACAGGAGTACACCATCTAAAATCCGGTTCATGCATCAGAGGTAAAATTGTGTCTTTCTTCCAGGACCTTCCATGGAGCTCATGCAACAATGCATGGAACACAGACAAGTGTTACACAAATTATTCCATTGCAGACACCACCAATCTCACCAGTGCAGTTGTGGAGTTCTGGGAGTAAGATAGTGTCCTCTTGTAAATTTAAAGCCCTCCATGAATCCCTGAGATAAACAAAAGGCTGACAGGGTCTCTTTGTGTCTAATAGTGGTACTGTTGCTCACTCTGATTTATAGGCGCAACGTGCATGAAATGACCGATGGCTTGGAAAAACCAGGCCAGATTCGAGTGCCACTGGCAATAACGCTGGCCATCGCTTGGGTCCTCGTTTACTTCTGTATCTGGAAAGGGGTCGGATGGACGGGCAAGGTAAGAGGTCGGCCATGTTGTGCTGTGCTGATTCCCAATAAGGAGCAATGTGTGACAGGAATGCATTATTAATCACTCTAATATCGCCTCATCCATGATTTAGAGTTCAGTCGGCGCTGTCAGAATGGATTTCAAAATAAAAGACAGCAAAAAACCGTGTTCGCCAATCAAATCGTGGCCCGCGGTGGCTCGTCTAATTCCAAGCCCCCTGACACTATCAGCGGTGCGTGTGGATGCACGATAGGAGGAGCAACAAACAGCCACTGGCTGCAGTCTGGATTTGTCGTGTCCTTTCTCTCGAAGCGCTTCGCCTCCCCTTGTGGGGCCGCACAGCTAATGCCACGTGACCATGGCCAATAAAATTAGCCTTGGTCACAAAACAGCACATTTCCTCTGCACGTTTTGCAAATAAATCGCTTGCATGGCGTCATGAATGCACATGGACAAAGGAGCGTGATTCACGGTGAAGCTGCAGCTGGATGGCTCTCTGGTCTTGAAGACAGATCCAGAGTAGGGATGGGCTTTTCACTCCATTTTTTTGATTGACTATGGGGAAAATTAGCACTTAATTAAGTGATTGCACGTTTTTTTTCAATATTATTTTCAAAGAAACAAGAGAATCCCTGACAGTCTGAGTGCTGTTGAGAGGAAGAATGCTGCCTGGGTAAGGTTGCGTTCACACTAAAGGTCAGCTCCGATTTTTTTGCTCATATGTGACCTGTATCTGATTTTTTCATGTCAGTGTGAACAGCACAATTCAGATTTTTTCCAGTACGACTGAGGCCTCATTAGGATGTGGATATAAATCCAATATGTATGCGATGCGACTGCAGTGTGAACGCTCAGGTTGCATATATCCGACCTATACGTCATTGAAAGGCGTGTAACGCCGTGCTTACCGAGACGTTGATAAAGGTCCTCGCCGACGTAGGCAAAAGCTCTTCCTGTCATCCGAAAATAATTTTTAAAAAGCGTCAGTGAAGCGGCTCACGGTTCCTGCCGCACACACGCTCCTCTGAACAGACATCGCAGCAAGGTCTCCACAAACTGTCACAACCTAAATGCTTGCCCTCTTTCTTCTTAATCTCTGCGCAGGATCATCTGGTTTAGAAAATATTGACTTGCGTTGCATAAAATCCTTGAAATTGTCACAAACACGCCAAGGAGTGCGCACAATAGCGTAGTCGTTACTTCCGTAAACACACAGAAATACGTGTGACGTCGTGCTTTTGCGCATGCACGTCACTTCCCAGACGCTTTGCATTCACATTGACAAGTCGCATTTGTTTTTGGTCATATGAACGACGACATAAAAAATCGGATTTCAAGAAAAAGTGTGAACGTGGCCTAAGTTCCAGTGCCATGACAAGGTTTTTGTGGATTCAGCTTCAAATTCCCACAGCTTCTTCTTTGGTCTGCAAACTAGTTGAGGCTGAATCACCACTGCTAGTTGCTGCCAAGTAGTGCGCATCATTCAATACTAAAAAAGGACTGGATGCATCTCGCTCCAAATTACATTTTTGGAAACCAAAAAAATATAAGAACACCACCACCAGCTAGCGTACGTTACCAATAGTAGTTTAAAATAACGCCAAAAAATATTTATGTATTTTTTTGGAAAACTATGCATTAACCTGCATAAAAATTGTCGTAAATTTTCGTTCGACCCGAATAAAATAAGAGGCGTTCACCGCTGTCTCATATACATGCGCGTGTCTGTAGCACACACACATACACAACAGCAGCCTCAGACAAGCAACTAACTATTTTGAGTCATTGTGTGGTGTTAGTTACAGCTAACATTAGGAGCTAAACTCTGCCAAATCACTATAATTAGCTGACAGCAAGTATAATTAACGCGTGTGTGTCCTACGTTTTTAAAGCAGGAAGAGGCGGGACATAATAATGTTTGAATGTTGGCGTCTTCTAGGCAGCTGGAAAAATCCCTTTATAATAATTGAATGTGGATTTCTGGATCTGATCCCCCGCCTCACACTTCACAGGTGGTTTACTTCTCGGCCACGTACCCCTACTTCATGCTCTTTATTCTCTTCATCCGTGGGGTGACCCTGCCTGGTGCCAGGGATGGAATTCTGTTCTACATCACCCCTGACTTCGAAAAGCTCAAAGAATCAGAGGTAACAACAAGTAAAGGCGATCGGATCCATAATCACACGTATGAGAGTTTAAATTGTCGGCTCGGGGATCTCAATGGTTGTGCTCTTCTTGTCAGGTGTGGCTGGACGCAGCGACACAAATCTTTTTTTCCTATGGATTGGGATTGGGGTCACTTATAGCTCTTGGCAGCTACAACCCATTCAATAATAATGTTTACAGGTGAGACTGACAATCCACCGACATCAACGAGAGCAAATGCCAGCAAGCATGTCATGAACATGGTGACAGTGGATCCCATTATACACAGCAAAAGACCCACTTTTAAGAGTTTGTCCACACAAGACTGCATCTAGCTGAAGGAAAACAAAATAGCATCGCAATGTGTGTGTGTTTTCCCCAAGCTGTATGGTTCTGGGTCACATCAAGAATCAGTTCCATAAAAATACTGGTGTTTAAAACTAAGACTACCCTCCATGTTTTAATGTACTGTATTCAAATACAGTACATGAACACCAGTTCTGCATATATGCAAACTATGACATTTCTCTGCTTGCTCTCCCCAGAGACTCTATCATTGTGTGCTGCATCAATTCGTGCACCAGCATGTTTGCTGGCTTTGTGATCTTCTCCATTGTTGGCTTCATGGCACATGTGACCAAAAAGGACATTGCCGACGTAGCAGCTTCAGGTAACCGTTGCATCACCATCGCTGCAAAAGCTGCAAAACAGCCTTCCTTGTTACTTTTATTCATTGGAACTGATGAGGTGTGACTTTGCCGTTTACTCCCCAGGTCCTGGTTTAGCTTTTCTGGCCTACCCAGAGGCTGTAACCCAGTTGCCTGTGTCTCCACTGTGGGCCATTCTGTTCTTCTCCATGCTGCTCATGCTGGGGATAGACAGCCAGGTAAGGGGGCTCAGCAACGATCTGCTCACGGGCTGACCTAAATGTTTGAACGCAGGTAGATATCACACAGCAGCACCCCCCTGCTCGCTGCATGATAAGCATGCAATTTGCTTCTCGTGGACAGATAGCGCCCAGTTTTGACATTAGCTGTCAAGGCTTTTTAATGCAACTTTATCACCTCTGTGTGCCTGCAGGTTTCACTGTGTGCGATTTTTTATTTTTCAGATTTTTGTGATATCACAGCTTGAATGAGGCAGTCATGCACTATACATCTATCATCCTGCGTGTTAAATGTCACTGAACAGTGCTTTGGCATATCTGGAATGACTAAAATGGGCTCTAAGTGGGCGCTTGGTCATTTTGTGCCAAGGTCGGCTACATACTGCACTACTTTGTCATTTGGTGCCCTTTTTAGAAAACAGTCATTTATTTTCGACCACTTAACCTGTTCAGGGTCATGTGAGATGGAGTCTATCCCACCTGACGTTGGGCTTGTTGCCAGTTAATCCCAGGGCACATATAGTCAAACAACTATTCACATTCATGCCTATTTACAGCAATTTAGTGCTCGTAATTAACTTAAAATCCATGCTTTTGAACCACGGGGGGGGGGAAATATTGCAAAGTCCACGCAGAGAGGTCCGAGCCAAGAGTCAAACCAAGACCCTCCTGGCTGTGAGGCAGATGTGCTCACATTTCCACCATGCTGCCCTTCAGAGACTAATGGGCGCCACACGCGGGAGGCGACATCGCCTCTACTCCATTCATTTTCAATGGAACCTGCACGATAGGGCGATTATCGCGAGTCACCGTCCGGCCAAGGGACACGCGGACTTCGTGCGTGTGAAAGCTTGTGTTTGTGTGTGTTTTCTGTTTTGTGCGAAAGTTGAAAACTTTTCAACTTTTCATTGCTGTCGCCCAGACGAGGACCAATCAGAGGGAGTTTCATTGATCGACCAATGAGCGGACAGGATGCTCATCAGTACAGGAAACTTGCCGTGTCAGATTTCCCAGAGCTATTTGACGTTTCCAAAAAAAGAATATACAGTATACTGTATATAACAATATTTATATAAAATATGTATAATAATTATGTATGTGTATCTTCAATACTTGCAAAATTCGATACTAGCGAGAGTACTCGATCGACACCGGCCGCTTTTCCTCCTCTGAACTACTTTCATACCCCCAAATCCCCTCAGCCAATCAAAACCGTGGGAGACTCGTACCATTCGCTCTGGATGCGAACACGTCGCTCACGGGTGTCACTGGTCACAGACGCTCGTCGCCTCCCGTGTGCATGGTTTGCTACGCGTTGGCGATGAGTTTCGCCAATCGCCGTCGTTTGTCGCCTACCGTGTGTGGCGCCCACAGCTGTCTGAATGTGCATGCTGCGGGCTAAATATGGACCAACCAGTTGAGCTAACGTTTGAATGACTTCCCGAATGCTGACTTTTGCCGTTTTTATTGACAGAAACATTTCAGGCCCACTTTGAAAAATGACCTTTATTAAATGTTTCATTTGGCAATATGCTGTTACAGCCTGCCACAAAAACAAAGCACTGTAAGCATACCCTCATTGGAAGAGGGTTAGAAAATGATAATAAGCTAAAGTAGGAACAAACAGCAAGGTTTCATTATTGCACATAATGGCCCTTTATGCTTACCTCTGTGCCTGCTGCGCTTGTCCTCCAGTTCTGCACCGTCGAGGGCTTCATTACTGCTTTAGTGGATGAGTTTCCCCGAGTGCTTCGAGGCAGACGAGAGATCTTCATCGCTGTCGTCTGCCTGGTGTCTTATGTGATCGGACTTTCAAACATCACGCAGGTACAGCAAGCGGCCTTTTCTCAGAACTGTTATCGTGCTGAAATTGCTTTTTTTTTTTTTCCTTCTGCCATGCAGGGCGGGATCTACGTGTTCAAACTGTTTGACTACTACTCCGCCAGCGGAATGTGTCTGCTCTTCTTGGTCTTCTTTGAATGCATCTCCATATCGTGGTGCTACGGTGTGTATCACTTTTTTTCCGCCGTACGCCCCAGTTTTTGTATGATTCAGTTTACCGCAAGATATTTTCGCAAAAATGCTCCCTCGCTTTGTCCTGTACTGTATCGTTCCGCAAAATCAAGTGCCCGAACAAATCACCCTACATGTTATTGACTCACTAGCCGCGCATCTTTTATTGAGTGCGTCTGCCATATAACCCGCCACGGGGCCAAAGAAAGTTGAGAAGAAAGGTGAAGGTGAAGAAGGTGACAAACACTGTTTGTTCTCGTCATCAATGAAGTCCTTCCATTCGACAGTTGTAATTGTTTTGCATTGTTTTCTGCATGTAAAACTATAATTATTCTTTAGAAAATGTATTTTTTGCTAATATTTTTGTGCGTCTGGAACGGATTAATTGGATTTACATGATTTCCTACGGGAAAAATTACATTTAGGTTTTCGTCTGACATTTTGGAACAAAAAAACAGTCGTCGTCCCAAACCACTTTGCACTTTGAATTTCACAGCTTCACTCAAAAATGTATTAATTAATAAATCAATGTTTTGTGGTTGAATATGACAGATTATTCATCATAAAATGTGCATTGTTAAGCAAATGTTACGTATTTTGGGCCTAAATTAAGCATTTTCAAGCATTAAAATGGCAAAATGAACTAAAATACAAATATAAGGTATTCAAACGATGCATTCAAAGGCTTTCGTGATATGTGGCATTCTACACTGGTCACTAGGCAATGTTACTGATGAATGTTTGATGAATCATACAGACTTGATCGCCGGAACAGCACGCTTTTATTGCAGGTTTGAATTATCTCACAAAAAGCACAATAATCCCTGGTAAAAAAACAACAAAAACATGGGCTACTGTTGCAGCCGTTATCCACTCAAAGCTGAAACTCAACTCTGAACCGTCGACATCGCTTCCTGTCCGCCACTCACTCAGTACCCCCAGAGAACACCTTTACAGTAACACAAGTCTTATTTAGTCTTAAATGGTGTATTTACTCTTATTATGTCTAATATATTAAGCAATACGAGTGTAAAGGTGACTATAGGGGTGTTATTTCATGTCTGGAGGGCTCTGATAATGTCAAAAACGTATTTAGAAGGTCGTAAACAGGTTTTCTATGCTATTTTTTATATATTTTCTAGACAAAAATATTACATTTATAAAAAGGAATCATACTTTGTGCAAATTCACTTATTACGGTCGGGTCTGGAACCAATTAACCGTGATAAAGGAGGGCTTGCTGTAATGACGAAACCCCGGGGTTCCACTGTGCTTCCAACATATTAATTTGAAAAAGGATGAACTTGACGGCTCACCCTCAAGGTCGGTAGCGCTCAAGTGTAACCTCGCCGCCTCCCGCATCATCATGCGTTGCGGACCTGCAAATTGAAATAGATTGGAGATGGAGGTTGGTTTTTTTACACCTTCCATTTATTTGTCTCGCAGGTGTGAACAAGTTCTACGACAATATCGAGGAGATGATCGGCTACAAGCCTTGTGTGTGGTGGAAGTTGTGCTGGGTGGTGTTCACCCCCCTCATCGTCGCTGTGCGTGAGCTCAGTACACTTGACGTGAAAAATGAAGCAATGTAAAAAGTCAATATGAGCTGCCTGCGGCCTTGTCGATCTGAGACAACATTGCCGCCAGTCAGTGGTGTCGCGATGCATAAAGCGCCTCATGTCTCCCACAGGGGGTGTTCTTGTTCAGCGCCATACAAATGGTTCCTCTCACCATGGGAGACTACGTGTTCCCAGGCTGGGGTCAAGGAGTGGGCTGGCTCATGGCGCTGTCCTCTATGGTTCTCATACCTGGATACATGGTCTACATGTATCTTGGCCTCAAGGGAACCTACAAAGAGGTAAGATGATTTGGGGGTTTGGTAACTTAAATGTCACACCCCTCTTATGTAACCTATGTGTGCCTTTCTGTCCCAGCGACTGAGGATAATGTTCCAGCCTCCCGCAGTTGTCAGGCGGCCGCAGGAGAACGGTCCGGAGCAGCAGGCGGAAACCAACACTGCTAACCTCTCCAGCCCTGCTAATCCAGCCAACCCTGCTAGCCCAACCAATGCAGCTCCTGCCAACCCCGCCAGTCCAACCAGTCCGGCTCCAGTCAACTCAGCCAGCCCTGTAGCGCCTGCTAACCCGACTCCAATGCCTGCCAACCCCGCCGCCGCTGCCGCTAGCCCTGTGAACCCAGCGACGAGTCCCACCATTGTGACCACCATCACCACTACCACCACCACCACCACTGCCGCGGCCAGTCCGGCCATCCCCGCCATCCCCTCCGCAACAACAGTCAGCCCAACCAGCCCTCCCCCAAACCCAGCTAACCCAACGGAGCCCGTTAACCCCCCACCCCCAGCAAGTGTGACCTCTAACCTGACCAATGCCGAGGCCAACGTGTAGACAACAAAGAAACCCTCATGGAGCATGTAGACAAAAGAGAACATTACAAAGGACTTCCAAGATTTTAATTGATTCACCTACCTCCGAGGGCAATACGTGATCGAAACAGATTTTCCAACCATATTTCATTTTCCTGCCAACGATGTCTCATTGTTGGTCCGCGTTCCGAAAACATCAAAGACTGTTAGTGTGCACCGATAAAACCATAAATCTGAGTTTTAAAAAAAATGTAAAGATACTGTGTAATACTGTGAGAAAAGAAAAAAAACTAAATAGAGATCTAGACTAGAGATTTGTTGAATATCTTCATGAATCGAGTAAATACCTGTGTGAATATAGTAGATGAAGTAGTGAACAAAATTGACATCGCTGACTAGGGCATGGGATGGCGTCAATTTTATGGTGGATGTTTACTAAACCTCACACAGTTGTCTCCTTTCCAAAACGTTGTACTCCGTGAGGCAAAACCTGAGGTCAGAGCACAGACGAGGAGCTCTTGGGAAAGCACAATGCCAATAAGAAGTTCATGTTTAGGAGTCTGCTGGAGCAATCCGGTCATGTTTTGTGTGAGAGAGACTGTTATTTTTTTCCTTCCTTTTTCAGTAAAAAAAAAAAAAAAAGAGAAAACTTTTATGTGATGGAAACATTTTTAGAATTATTTTTAGGATGTTTTATACTCTGTTATTGATGTGATGGAGGACCAAAATCAGTAGGCAGACCAAGCAAAAACTATGCCATTTTAGTGTCTGGTTGGCAGAAGCACAGGGTACGAAGAGGTACGAATAAAAAATAAAAAATAAAAAAAAGCACAGGGTTAGAAAAAGTGATTTACAAACATTGACTATCCCTTAATCTTGACAGTCAGTCCTGTTTACGTTCAGCATGCTTTCCTCAGGAACATCAGTCTGAAATTCCTGACAGAAAAAAGAAAAAAAAACAAAACAAAACAAAAAAAAAACGGCCTTAAGCCAAAACACAAATTTCAACCAAGCCATAGTCTGTTTACACGACTGGGCACAAAAACAACAAGAAGAAAACAAAATACCACATCGTACGCGAGCACAAGAACCTGGACCAACTCTGTGTTTGAGTCATTACTTTTCTGTACGTGTATCGATCAATTATAGTTTGATCAATATGTATTGAGCAATACATATGTAGATGTATAAGTGCAGGCCAGTCAGCAAGTGGTCTGTTTCTGTTTTTGTTTCTGTTGTCTTTGCTTTACTTGTGAAAAGCACAAAGCAGCTTTAATTTGCCCAGACGTTTGCCATGGTGTGTTAGCACAATGCTAGGCAGCTACCGAGACAAAAGCACCGGGGTTCAGAACGCAACACGTTAACCTTGAGAGGCCAAACAACCGAACGAAAATGTGAAATGGCTACAGTTCATGTCCTGTGAATTTGTATTTCTTTTTTTTTTTGTATAAAGTTACTCAACCACAGTTTTCTCTGGAACTTTGTTGTAAATCCGTACTGTGTAAAACATGTAACTGTGAATGTCTGTAATACATTGGAAGTTAATGTCTAAATGTTGAAAAAATGGAGTTGCTGTTTTCTGCAATAATATTTTGGTCACAGAAGCTAAAGCACATATCTTACAGAAATATACGAAAACGACGAAATGACAATGAAGATACTGATGATTATATGAAAAATAGAAACTATGTCTAGTAAAATAATATTGTTTTGTATATTTTTAACTGTCTCACTGCCTAATGTAAAACATAATATAGACATGATATGTATTTAAATGGTGTCACATGATAAAGCACGATTGTTATGTTCTACAAACAGAAAAAGACTGAAAAAAAATAAAGAGTTCTAGAAAATACGAAGGCGATGTGTTTCAAGTAGCTGTCCCGTCATTTTTCCCAACTCTGTCGGCAACATTGAGAGTATTCCTACTCAACAGATGATCACCTTGGAGGAAATGTGACACAAATAAGGCGGCAGATTGAAAAAAAAATACTTTGAGTACTGTTGTATTGTGCACTTTTTCTTCAGCTAACCCATTTAGATTTGAAAATGGGTTCCATCTTAATTTTACCAAAGGGCAAATAAGGTAAAGAAAAAAAAAGAAATGTGTGCTAGAGTAAGTGTGATAGCGAGGCCGAGGCCAGCAAGAAAAACATCACCACCAAACAGCTCTTGCCCCAGGCTGTGGTGAGCCAACCACACCCGACCCATCTCAACAACCCCTGTGTGTGCTTTACGTGCATGCGTGTGTGTGTGTGTGTGTGTGCGTGCGTGCATGCACCCCCCGTCTTCTCGCCCCACCACTTACAGTCGCTGCTCCCATTAGCTTCCAGTGTGATAAAAGAGACGGCACCAGCTGACACCAACACAATGACTCGCCGTGGATCAAAGAATGAGATGTCCCCCCGAGTTGCTGGTGGCAAATTGTGTGTGCGTGTATGTGTGACAGAGCGAGAGAGAGAAGTAGAGAGGGAGTGGGGAGGAGGGACAGAAAGCTATGTGTTCGAGCTGACCTGAGTTTGAATAATGCCCCTAATGGCAGCCCATGCAGACCAGCATCTGATGGATGACTTACTAGCCCCTTTATTCCCAGTTGTGTCATTCAGCATCATCACCTTCGAAAGCAATCAGACAACCATAATAACACACGTCATGTCCGCCTGAACAATGAATCTATGACAAGAGGGTGACACCAGGAGGACGGTCTTGAGTAGCTCGGAAAATTCAGGAAGGTCACAATTAGACCTCAGGTTAGAACCGATAACATAGTATTGCTGCTTTATGACCAACGGTATTAAAAGGCTCCATTACAGCACAACCTGGACATAAAAGCATACAATGGTGTGAAAAAGTGTTTTTTGTGTTTGTGTTTGTCACACTTAAATGTTTCACATCATCAAACAAATGAAAGTATTTGTCAATGACACAAATAAATATTAAATGCAGTTTTTAAATGAAACTTTTTTTATTATTAAGGGAGAAAAAAATCCCAACCTACATGGTCCTGTGTGAAAAAGCCCCCTAAACCTATTAACTGATTGGGCCACCCTTAGCAGCAACAACTGCAATCAGGCGTTTGCGATAATGAGTCTCTTCCAGCGCTGTGGAGGAATTTTGGCCCACTCATCTTTGCAGAATTGTTGTAATTCAGCCACATTGGAGGGTTTTCCAGCATGACGCACCTTTTTTAAGGTCATGCCACAGCATCTCAATAGGATTCAGGTCAGGACTCACTCTTTTTCTTCAGCCATTCAGAGGTGGACTTGCTGGTGTGTTTTGGATCATTGTCCTGCTAAAGAACCCAAGTTGGTTTCAGCTTGATGGCTGGACATTCTCCTTCAGGATTTTTTGGTAAACAACAGAATTCATGGTTCCATTTATCACAGCAAGTCTTCCATGTCCTGAAGCAGTAAAACAGCCACAGACCATCACACTACCACCACCATATTTTACTGTTGGTATGATGTTCTTTTTTTGAAATGTGGCATTTGTTTTACGTCAGATGTAATGGGGGAAAAATAGTTCAACTTTTGTCTTGTCAGACAACAGAATATTTGGGGGATCATCAAGACGTTTTCTGGCAAAATTGAGAGGAGATTTAATGTTCTTTGTGTTCAGCAGTGGTTTTCATATCTTAGAACTCTGCCATTCAGGCCGTTTTTGCCCAGTGTATTTCCTATGGTGGAGTCATGAACACTGACCTTAACTGCAGTTCTTTAGATGTTGTTTGTGGGTCTTTCGCGACCCCTTGGATGAGTCATCTCTGCGTTCTTGGGGTAATTTTGGTTGGCCGGTCACTCCTATAACGGATAATGGCTCTCAGGGGCATTTAAAAACTGAATTTTTTGTTAATTTGTGTCGTCACTTACTAATATTTAAATTTGTCTGATGAGCTGAAACATTGAAGTGTGACAAACGTGCAAAAAAAAAATCCGAAATCAGGAAGGCATCAAACACTTTTTTCTAGCTGCGCTAGCTGAAGTTCATTCAAGGTTGTGGTTTCATTTTCTGTAGCATTTTCTGAAGTCCTTTCCTGTACTGTGGTGCAAATAAATATGGACCGCATTTAAACTAGGTTATGTTGTGCACACATTTTTTTACATACATTTGCTGAGAATGGCCTAGAAACCGCAGAGCATAGTAGCTTAACA
This sequence comes from Dunckerocampus dactyliophorus, assembly GCF_027744805.1. Taxonomy (NCBI): domain Eukaryota; kingdom Metazoa; phylum Chordata; class Actinopteri; order Syngnathiformes; family Syngnathidae; genus Dunckerocampus; species Dunckerocampus dactyliophorus. Next base: position 43,016,301 of record NC_072819.1, read on the forward strand.
GTTAGTAACCTCTGTCTTCTGGCATGAGGAATGAGGGAGAATGTTGATCCATATTCTTCCCTCATCCTACTCATGGCAATGGGAGTGGATCCCAGCTGACTTTGGAAGGGAGGCAGGGAATGCAGGGAATGCACTGGAGTGATCAACAGCCCCGAGGGCACCAAGTCTGAATTGACATGATCACTAGAAACTGTGTGCGTCTGTTGTATAATTTTCACAAATGTATTTCACATATCGTTGCGTTCTTGTAATTCTTGTCATTGCATCACTGCAGAAACAAAATCAAATTGAAAAAACAGCAAAAATGATAACAAATACAGCAAAAAGCTCAATGGTCTCTGTTTGCTCAAAGCGTCTTCACAGCACAGATCACCCCCCACCCCCTCCCCGTAAACATCCAATTGACCAAAATGCAAATGACCGAGCTGTGGTGTCAAGTTTCAAAACAGAGTGGAACAGCATTGCCACGGAGACGAGAGATGAGGGGAGCAGTCTTGCGTTGTTTCTGGCGGAGTTTTCACCTCTAAAATTTTGATTTGGAGGGGTCAAGCCATTTATTTAGGGGGTTGTTGCTTGATTCAGTAACCTTTTAGCCAAAAATTAAACCAGTGTGACTGTAAAATAAATACCTGGATCCTGGACGGTGCAGGTGAAGTTTCCTAGATTCCTGTTGTTTTTTGTAAGTGAGTCAGGTATTAATTCGAATTAAGGCTGACATACATAAGAAGAAATTATCAATGACTACAAAAAAATTGTTACAAATTCCATACAAAATGGGGATGAAGAGAGGGTGGTATAGCTTGCCATGATTATTTACTTTAAATAGTGGAACCCAAACCTGCACTTTGCACCCAAATGTGAGTGACATTATGCAAATGTGACTGCCAGCCATGTTCAGAGCAGAGAGCTCCATACTGCCAGAGCTTTTGGGCATTTTTGCTGAACTTTCAAGACCCACAGAATATTGAGTTTTAGAACTACATAAACATTGAAACTACCTAAAGAAACTTTAGACTCTCTTCTTTCGTCAGACAAAAAAGTTTGTTTCTAGCCTTTTTGGGTCTTTAGATATTGGGGGTAGAACATAGGGTAGTTTCAGCAAAAACACCTGATTTTGACCAAAAAGCTGAGAAAACGAGCTTTTTCTGCAGAGAAGCGAATTCAAGTAGAGTGATGGTGGGGTCTGCTGGATGTGGGGATGAATCCCTGCTGCTGACCCATCCAGACGCCAGCCACTCGTCAGAAGAATCAGGGTCGGGTTCTGAGTCACCCGACTCTGAACTGTTTCCGTTGTCAGGCTCCGGTGTCGCGCCACATGACTCAGCAACGCTAACCACTAGCTTGTTGCTTTGGCTGCCATTGTCAACTGCATCTGTGTCTACGTCACCTACATCACCCATGTCATCTTTCGCGATCGCGTCACTACTAAAGGCAGGTCCACCGCCAGACAAGCTCTGTGACAACGTTAGCTGCTTGTATTGTTTTGTCTCCGCTCGATTTCTGCATGTGTTTCGCCATTTTTTTCTCTCAACCCACAATCCGTCTTCTTCATAGACAATCTGTCGCTGCCGGTTGGAGGAAAAGAGAACTGTTGCCCCCTACTGGGACATAAATACATTGCCTGCAAGTCAGATATTCACACACACAAGATGAATAAGACTTTGATCTCTAGCTCCCGTGGAAAAAAGCAAAAGACGTCAATAGACGTCTTTGGCAGTCAACGTTAAATTTGAAAAGACGTCAATAGACGTCTTTGGCAGTGAAAGAGTTAAGACTAACATGTCTCACTTGTTGATAGTAGGAGGACGTTATTCTAGTTGACTATTGCTCATGATTTTTTTTCCTGACTTTTGTTGAGTCACAATGTATAAAATAAATGTCACTTTTTCTATAACTCACATTGCATATTGCAGTATTTGTCATATTTTGTCATAACGAAATGCATCCAGTGGCATCACAGTAAAAAAAAAACAATGTGTTCATTCATTAGTCTGAGGGAACTTGCCTATATCGGTATCGGTTGATATTGGTATGGGTTAAATGGGATATTGGTAAGAAAGCCAATCTTGAGCATCCTTACGGGCAAACCTTTTTGCCATTCAGCCACAGTCCACCTCTCTCAATGAGTCCGCCTCATTTAGCTTGGAGAGTGTCATTTTTTTATTATTATGGTGTGTCATAATGACCACCCAATGACTCTTTCAACGCCATCAACTGACTCTGCGCCAAGATGAGTGTCATCACTGCACAATTAGACTCATTGATTGGCACTAGAGAGCATTGATCAATGTGTCACTGTGCTTTCTTTCCGGGCTGCTCAGCTAAATTTTGCGTTCAGATCCCAGCCATGGGACGTTGTTTGGAATTTCTTGGCACTCCGTGCTTGGAGCCTATTTTTAAAGTTAAAAAGTGCTTGCAGTGTGGCCATGAGAGAGGACACTGGAGAAGCAAACTGGTGATCCATGACGCTTTTATGAAAGGATGACAGAACACCATCGCTTATGAAGTCGCACAGGCTGCAGTGATTAATACTGCTAGCCCAGTTAGAGCAAGAGAAACTCATTCTGCTGCAAAGATGAAAAGACTGATTATTATGTTTATACCTCCCTCCCTGTCTTTACCCTCAGTGCCAACTGTTTTTTTGTTGGGTTTTTTTCATTTTAATGCTCTATTGGCTTCATGTTGTTGTGGGTCACTGAACCTGCATTTTTCTTCGTGGCGACTCTATGTGATCATTTGTGACATTTTTCCTCTCATGCGTTTGGTTTGGCCCAGACTTCTGTCTGAGGTACGCTCACCCGAGAATTCAAAGCAAATACATTAATGAATAACTAATCTTTGCAGATGCATGAATCTCCATATCAATGTAATCAGAGGATGTTGTGTGCGTGGCTATTTCCAGCAGAGGGGTTGAGAGGATGTCAAGCATGCAAAGCCTCTCTGCATATATGCTAATCGGGCACCATTCTCCAATGTGAATATGAACCTCGCTCAAATGAACTTGTCTTTTCTCAGTGACCAAAGTTGAGGGTTTTTTTTTATGTGCACATGCATGCAAGCGGCACCGCTGCTCACACAGTGAAGCTGATGTGAGATGAATGGATGCACATCGGTACATGTGATAAGCACAGACCTCCTGCATCGATTTTGCCGTTTGTGCTGATTTTGTGCTGATTCTGAAGTCTGGTGTGACCTGTCACAAGTAATACAGGTAATCACGACAGCTGTGAAAATGTGTCAAGAATGGCTTGAATTGACATTGTGGCCGCTCATGAACTCACAACTTATTGTAACTACTGCATTTACTTGCTATATATATGTCCTCATAAAAGTACAGAATGTGTCATCAAAGAGTTTTCCGTCTTTGCAAATGAGAGCACACATTTCGGGTCCCAAAAAATTTGAGCAAATCAGGAAGCTGTCCCCTGTGACTTCAGCTCGCTCTAGTGCGTCTTGTCTTTTGTCAGAGCTTATAACATCTCCCCAATGTGCCACAGGCTTATGTGGAGTCATTGTAGATTACAGCTCGGGCCAAACACTGAATGCAAATCAGGTCGAGGAACAGGCGAAGTGAAACGCAGAGAGAAGAATAAGGTTGCAGTGAATATCCACAAATAAAGCGTGATCATTTCCTTATTCCATTGATCTGTCTTGATAAGTTTGCTCACATATTCATGAAGTCATCTAATACAGAAAATGTCATGGAGGAAAATTCCACATGGTGTGCCAGGCGTGCTGCTCCGGGTGGATGTCACGCTCAGTGTGTCCTCATGTGAAGGCTGGAGGAGGAGCTCAAAGTCTGTAGTTAGACTCCTTTAATGGCCTCCTCTTGATTCCCTGCCCTGAAGGGTCTCAGGCCTTGTTTGGGCTGTGCCACTTTGAGCCATACCCATATCAAGAGTCATTTGACATGTTGGTGCAAAGACAAACAAAGACAGGGATAGTGCATATTAATCAACCTTTTTAAGCAAATATGCACAATTCTATTTCCATCTTTAGCCCCGGAGGGCAGGTTGATGTTAAGTACAGCAACCAATAAGATTTGACATAAAAGAAGTGAAAAAAGAATAAATAAAAACAGTAAAACACTCGACAAAACCATGAAAAAGTGCTAAAGCGCTACGTGCTATACTATCAAACTCTTGTGTTGCTACATATTTTGACATTTCTTGCACACAAATGTGTTACTGCACTTGTTACCTGCACACAGATATATTTACGTTTGCACTATTCACAGTATACATGCATAAAAGCATACAGTTCATGCATATCTGGAGCTTGTTTTTAAGGTAGGGAGATACCAAAACTGCAGCAGAGCATTTTCGAGGAAAGTATGCCTCCAAAGTTGCATAAATGATAGTTATGTGTGGATTGATACTGAAATATCAATACCTCAGATACCAGATATTTAGGCTCTAAAATCGATTCTTAAATCAAAATATCGATACTTTTGTACTTCAGTCATTTGCGGTCATGCATGTCATAAACAGGAACGTAGTGAAAAGCAACCAAATTATTCCGACTTTGTCCAAATACTATGCGGTTGGTGGAAACTACTTTTTCTTCCGACCGAGTACGTTTGTAAGCGTAGTGGCACACTGCTCCGTCAGACGGCGTCAGTCTGTTGAAACGATGACCGATCGTAAACGGACCCATGTGTGAATTAGTTTTCATTCTTACACTGTTTTTTTTTTTAACAATTAATAATTTGTTTCAATGATCGTATTATTTTACCGTACTTATTTTCTTGTTTAAAACACCATTTCACCATTTTGTCCTCTGTTTTTTTTCTGATGTTGTATATTAGCTTGGCTTTATTGTAAATCACGCTGCTACCTCAATATACAATACTTCAGAGTTTAAAACAAATGAATAAATGACTCCGATGTCTGCTATTCTTTACGCTATGAGCTATGTTATGATTGCAAATTTGAACAATTTATCAGACACCTTAAGTGTATTCAGTGTATCAGATTGGTATCGCCAATACCAGCCTGAATTTTACTTAGTAACAAATCAGAAAGAAAATGAGTGGTATTGAACATCACTAACAAATGAGAGTTGGAACTGCCGTTATGCATGATATCATGCAAGATGTCAGCAATCTTGTGAGACCTCAGTTCAGCAAACATTAAACTATTAAAGCTGCTGCATGTCATGGAGAGCAGCTGACTAGAAGGCACTTGCGTTCGGACGTACTGTCCGCCCTGTTCCTGCTTTGAGTACGTAAACTACGTCCAGTGTAACACACGCATGTGCATTGGTTGTGTTTGTTGTCAGCTAATAGCAGCAATTTGTTTAGCTACAAATGTTAGCTAACATTGACTGTATAGCCTGTCATAACAATAGCATGAATGTAAACTGCTGATATCGCTTTTGTGTGTGTACACACCACGAACAATTTTGATGTAGTTTAAAGTGCTCATGACACCGAAACATATGTTATTCTTGTTATTTCCGCCGTGAAAAATGACATTCAAAGGCATATTTCCTGTGTTAGATATGTTCTCGAATATTGACATATTTACAATTATTTTTTACTTTTCGTCAGTTCTTCCGGTTCTGGAGGAAAAGGGGCAAGTGACGCCACACGATCCTACTACCCGGAAGTTCTGCTTTACTCCAATTCTTTCCGACTTGCTACGGTCCATGTCTGGATGAATTGCTGTTGTTTGTTAATTTTTTTTATATTATACCCGCTTGCTGTGTTGATGGCTTGTGCTGGAACACTCAGAAAGATGGAGAAATCTTGTTCACGTTTTTAAAAGGCAATTCGCCTCGCCAAACTCCGTGGGACAAATGTTGGTCACACTTTACAATAAGGTACACAAAAATACAGTAGTTAGTGAGGAACTAATGCAGAACTAATAAAGAACTAATGAGGAACTAATGACTGAGGCACATAAATATAGACTAGTTACTGAGCAACTAAGGCACATACATTTAGACTAGTTACTGAGGAACTAATGAAGAATTAATGAGGAATTAATGTGTAGAGTAGTTACTGAGGAACTAAGGCACATACATTTAGACTAGTTACTGAAGAACTCATGAACTAATGAGGAACTAATGTGTAGAGTAGTTACTGAGGAACTAAGGCACATACATTTAGACTAGTTACTGAAGAACTCATGAACTAATGAGGAACTAATGTGTAGAGTAGTTACTGAGGAACTAATGAAGAACTAATGAGGAACTAATGACTAAGGCACATAAATTTAGATTAGTTACTGAGGAACTAATGAAGAATTAATGAGGTATTAATGTGTAGAGTAGTTACTGAGGAACTAAGGCACATACATTTAGACTAGTTACTGAAGAACTCATGAACTAATGAGGAACTAATGTGTAGAGTAGTTACTGAGGAACTAATGAACTAATGAGGAACTAATGACTAAGGCACATAAATTTAGATTAGTTACTGAGGAACTAATGAAGAATTAATGAGGAATTAATGTGTAGAGTAGTTACTGAGGAACTAAGGCACATACATTTAGACTAGTTACTGAGGAACTCATGAAGAACTAATGAGGAACTAATGTGTAGAGTAGTTACTGAGGAACTACGGCGCACAAATTTAGACTAGTTACTGAGGAACTAATGACTAAGACACATAAATTTAGACTACTTACTGAGGAACTGATGAAGAACTAATGAACTAATGTGTAGAGTAGCTACTGAGGAACTGCGGCGCATAAATTTAGACTAGTTACTGAGGAACTAATAAAGAACTAATGAGGAACTAATGTGTAGAGAAGTTACTGAGGAACTAAGGCACATACATTTTGAGTAGTTACTGAGGAACTAATGAAGAACTAATGAGGAACTAATGAGTAGTGGTTAGGGTTAGGTAGGTTCGTTCCTCATTAAGTAGAGTAATTTAGTGGACCTTATTGTAAGTGTTGTCTATTTTAACCCAGACATCATCACAACAGATGAATTACTAGACAATATATGCTAACAGTCATAACTATACAGTGTCAGGAGGAAGGCACGGAAATGGGGAGAAATCAATTGTTTGCGAAGATGACTTATGTTTATGTGTGTGAGTGCCGTTAACAGTTTCTTCTGCACACAAAGACAACAAAAAACCTCAGGAGACTTGCTTTCAGCAAGCAAACGGCAATAAGACTTCAGAGTCACCATTAGTGTCATCACTTGTTCAAGTTAAGGTAATGTTTGTTTGTTTTTTTTTTACATTTTACAAGGATGAACTTAATTAGTACATCATTTAAGTTAAGACTGGGTGGTTTACTTGTTACTTGTTAGGTTTTATTACTAACAGTACTTATTTTGTTACACGTGTATTGCATTTAAAATTGCCTGCACAGTTCTAGTTGCAATATTTCCTACGGAACACTAACACATCAGGTGATGGAATAGATTGTGTTCAGGTTCCACTGCACTTTTGGCATAAAGTTGCAAGTGTGCACATATGAATAAGTGACTTCCAAACATGTACCACACGTTCTAAATTAGACAAGTTCATTTGATGATTTCTTGACTGTTTAGTGCCCTTTTTCTTGGTTGGTATTCCAACCAGTGCTCTTGGCAGCATTGAACTGCACTGAATTACATTGTCACTGACACACCAATTTTCAGAATAACCTAAAAATTTACAAAAAACCTGCAACAAAAGTGAATATGTGGAATTGTGCGCTCCAGAGGATGTTCTGAAGCTCTGATAAAATAGAGTTTACTCTCCCTGACACATGGGCTACTTTTAGAGAAGCACTGTCATATGCAAACAAGTCCATTCATTTCCCTATCTGGCTCGCTCGCTTCCTTGAACGGCATACACAAACACACATGCACACGATGATTAAGAGGTCTGAGGGCCCCCGGGGGACACGCAGACTCGAGGCTGCTGTGAATCATAGCTATGATGTGGCTCATGCTTTCTATTCTGATCTGTCAGGGGAGTTTGGGAGTTATGCTCACTGATGAGTGAGCAGGGCCACATCAGGCTGCCCAGACTCTCCTTGCCCTCCTGTAGCCCCCCAATCCATGAAAGGTAAGACAACCGGTGGGCTGCACACTGGGGCGCTGAGAACCAGCGCAGTCAACAAGGACTGTCACTGCACAACACGTACCTGGAACTAGGACTACGTCACTTCCTCCTTTTGCAGATTTTTAAGACAGCGCCTCTGCGACGTCACGTGCTGTGGTAGTTGATATCCACCAGGACTGCGCTATGTAAAAACTTACACAATGCATGTAGCGCAGACGTAAACATCATATAGGGTTACGTTTAACATACATAAATAGAATAAAACACAAACTGCAAGGATATTTCTTTGTAAACAACCATAAACCGAGTGCAATGATGGATTAATCTAGGGGATTGTCCACTTGCACCATGGATATTATATTAGGAAAAAAAAAAAAGATCGATTATGTCATAATTTGTGTCATGCTGCCGTAAAATAGATCTACGGATGGCGTAGATTACACATTCCCAACACGTGACTGCCCAAAAAATAGGCCGCCCGGATGTAGACGCGTTCTGCACATACGTAGAACCCAGTTAAACCGATTGCGTTCAGGGTACGTACTGTGCAGTGGCATGGACACACTAAGATGGCACCTGGTACAGAGCTGACCTTAAGCAGGTGTTCCTCACAGGAGAACCGTGTCATTTCTCCCAGCCAATCACTGAAGAAATGTGACAATAACAGGAAGTGTGATATACGAAAAGTACTGGAATGTACCGCAATTGTTTTTCAGGTATGTGAAGATCATGCATTAAAATGTTAACAGTTCACAAAAAATGATATCTGGGCTACACTGTTATCTGGATCTGCAGTAAAATTCGATGGGTTTTTCTTTGGCCCATCTCCCACCCTTCCACAAGTTCTGCGGAAATTGGATGAGAAGGGTAATCCTGCACACTGGAAAACTATATGAAAAGACCACTTGCTGGGTAGATGTAATAAAGGGAGGAATGACAAAAAAATCTTTTGAATAAATATGTACCCATCGAAAAAAAAATCTTTTGTCTGCACTAACAAACCTGGAAGGGATGTTTAACCACAGACTCGCATACGGCTGACTTCAGGAGTCAAGTATTTTGTAACGCGAAAAGCATCCCTGATGGGAAGCACCATTATGGACCCTGACGTAATGTGGAAAGGAGATTTTTTTTATATTATCTGGAACATAAGCAGCTTCATTGAATTTGAAATCTTATTTTGCTTGAAGAAACAACTTGTCATTCACCACAAATTGTATGGATACCTGAGTTTTCCCTTTTCACCTGGCAGAAAGACTGACTCGTTGCTATGACACTGTCAATCGTGTTATTGTTTCCTGTGTAGGTGGTAAGCACGACTTGTATAGTATTTCTTTAGATTAAGAATGCGCAAAAAGGAGTTTTGAATGCATTTTTATTCATCCCGATGAATAATCTTTTGATTGTTTTTTTGTTTTGCCAGGGAACGATGTCAAACATACAAACGGTTGTCAAATTGTAGCAGTCTTCAGTACTGTGTGTAGTAGTGTGAAAGAGTTTGAGTGGCATTGTGGCTCCGAAAATTGGCCTTTCCCCTCCCTGCATCCATTAGACTAGCTTCATCCTCACCTCGGGACCTGTATACACCTGCTAAGATTAGCAGCCCTAAGCGGCATGCAGGTCAGTCTCGTTCATCGTTTTCCAGCTGTCTCCATATTCGCGAAAACCGCCCAGATTTGTCATCTCCAGGATGATTTTTTCCATCGTTGGTGTGATGAACAGCTAGAATGTAGAGACAATGTCAAGGGCACGAGAAACGGCATACCTTGTGGGTACCGGCGTCAGCCTTATGACATTTTGATCTGCCACCCTGCCGTGTTTGTCATATGCTGCCGAGGACCATGTTGTTTTGCCGTCTTTTGAAAGGAAAGTCTTTCTTTCAGCTTCAGGGATGTCTTCTTGTTCTGAAGATGATTCATCATTCCTCCCCATCTTCCTCTCCTGAATCAGGGTTGTCTTGCCGGACATCTGAAAAAAATCAGCTCTAGAGACTGTTCAGTGCTATAATGCGCACTGATGGCTTCAGCTCAGAGATAATTCGGGGTACTGTCGTCTGCAGCACCTATACAGCCTCCAGGAATCCACAGACTGTCCCGTTTACGTCTGCTTCTTATTGATCTGGGACAGAACCAAAACATTGTCATATTCTGTGGTGTGTAGCTAACTCTGACTGCGATTTCAACTCGATTTGACCCGAAGACGATCTTTGTAGCTTTTATTGTAAAGCTTACATGGAAATGTGAATAAAGGCAACAATTCACCTTTTCTAATGTTGGGGTCAATCTAGGAAAAGTCATCAAATTTCAAGGTGAAAAAATATTGTTTAGGGGAATTTTGTTTTTTTAACACAGTGGCATGAGGACAACAGGAGGGTTAAACCACACCCACTTACGGTTTATGCCACGCCCAGTCCGAGTACAGATACTGATACGGATAGTTTAGGGGGGTGAACAGATACAGTTATATTTACACAGCAAAAGAAAAACGTGACAAAATCATATAAAAATGGTTTAAAAAAAATAAAAAAATAAATTAAAACCATTAAAAATAAATAATAAATTATTAAAAACCCAATTAAAGAATGAAAACTTTATTCACAATTCACATTTCGTTTACAATCGGTCAATGTTTCACCAGAAAAATGTTTCAAACATCACCTCAAAAGGACTGAAGTATCGAAAGTAGCGAGATTTTGATTTGAGAATCGATTCCAGAGCATGGAAGAGCTTGCATCGGAAGTATCGATGTTTCAGTATCGATCCACACATCAGCTGGTGAGGAGGTTGCGTTTATGGAACTGTAAAAGGGAAGCGATTTAAAAATGCCTACGTATAAATGTTGAGGCAAAGCTGAGTACCGAGTAAGGGCAGGCATGATGGTGAGGGAAGGGGGTGGGCGCAAATGTAGCATGTGACGCGTCACGCCCTATCACTCTGCCTCACAGCTGACCAGCCGCTTACGTGTGCCACATGCACCGCTGGATCCCAAAGCAGACACTGTCGGGCGTGATAACGGTCTGGGAAGTAAACCTGCTCTGAAGCCTGACCCTCTCCCTCCCTCCACTATTAATTTGATGCTGCAACGCCGTGCACCACTGCTGTGTCCAAAAGATGCTTTTACTCTCGGTTCACCTGCACTCCCCCAAGCTGTGCGCCACTGATACCACCACTACTTCCCCTCAGACCATTGAAGCCCCCCCCCATCACTGAGGGTTGAACAGAGATAAGAGTGCTGCTGATCCCACCTGTTCAAGGGAATCGAAGACACCTTCCCAGTGGGGATACTTGGACAGACGTGCACCACACATAACGTACAGTAGGTCATTCTATACCAAACAACAACTTCCAAAGGCTTTCCTTTCTCTCCTCTAGCTGTTATATTTAAATATTTGTTGCTTTATTTTGTCATCTGTGCCCTTTGGTCCTACAATGTGCTGCCTGCGTTTGACATTGGAGGTACATTTTCCTCCAGCACAAACTCATTATTTCAATCCTCAGTCCGCAGTGGACAGGCCTGGCCACTCTGACAGCATTTGACGCTCTTCTACTCCCCCCGTCTCCTCCCCGCGTCCCCCCTCTCTGTCACTATTTTCACCACTTAATTGAGATCTTTGTTTTTGCATGCAAAAAAGCTTTTCTGCCATGTTATTCCCCCCCCCCCAAATTTGGATTTTCTCTTGTGAAAAACGCTGAGCGGAAACCCTTCTGGGGGGGGGGGGATGATTTCGTCATGATTGCATGGAATGTTTCGTGAGAGCCAACACATAAAAGTGGAGATGAATTAAATGTTTTTGTCGCTTCACTCAGGGGGGAAATTTGATATTCATTTATTGAAATCGGCTTCTGCCTGCCACCTGCCGACTGGGTTAACGTACATTTGCGTGTGATGACACGAGTAAAAGAGTGCGAGCACATCAAAAAGCGAGGAGCAGGATCACTGCGCTTCAGGCGTCACATCTTCTACACTCAACCTGTGATCATTCTCAGTTGGCTGCATTTGGATTCCCACATGAAATGGAATAGCGAAGCAGGTTGTAAAGTAGCCTACTATAAGAGCTCCGGGCACCGGGATGTGATACAACAATGGGATGGTGGGAGAGAAGGAAGTGAGCGAGAAGAAGTCCTGTGCTGGATTGTTCTCTTTGATCTGGAGTGCAGGAAGGAGAACGTTATGTAACATGTTGGCCGCACACATGGCTGACTGTGTGACTGCCAAATACACAGAGGGGCGAGAACGGTAGTGGGTCGGGGGGGTGCTGTGGTAAACAGAGGAGGAGCGGGGGGTAATAGACAGTCAAGGAGAAAGATAGGAGGCCCATGGACGGCGGCAGCAGAGGGAAATATTGCTACTCAAATTGGTGTTGTGTCACTTTCCTTATTAAAGCGGCTCAGTCAAGCAGCTGTAACGTCGGCCTTAACGGGCCTTGTAATGAGACATGAGAGCGCCCTTTAGTCATGACGTCAACATTTAGTTCATGTTAGTTCAAGTGCGCATCATGGCCTAGCAGATTTATCCGATGGCTCTTTTACAAAATAAAATGCTTATTACGTGACAGTGAAATAGAATACAACTGAAAATCAAATTGATGAAATATATGAAAAAAATTGTAAAGCAGTGGTTCTCAATTATTTTTCTCAGAATTTTTTCCAGAATGTACATTTTAATGTCTAATTGTCGTATTTGGAGCTGTTCTAAATCGCCATGTAAATCCCCAATGCTAATAGCAGATATCCAATGTAAATTAGCAAGGAGCTAGCACCTGCATTTGATTTACATTGGATGTCACAGAGAAATGATTTGTATCTTATGTAAGTCGTGATTGACGTGCTTTATTTCTGTATGTTCGGTTTTACAGTGCTTCAAGGTAAAGGCTCTGAAACGGAACTCTACTGGAGCCTTTTTAAGAACCTGTTATTTGCCTGCTGAGCTAGCAAGTAGAGGCCAAACGTTAGCAGAACAACACTGATACTGAAAGTCCTCGCTGATATTTATGGTACAGGTCATTTTCTTCTGTTTCTTTTTTTTTTTCTTTTGCTGTGTGGGGTCGCACAACTCTACAATAAACTACAAGTAAAATAATGTTAATTTAATACCTCTCTGTCGTTCAATCAAAAGTGAAAATGGTCATCTACGTCGCTCTTCTTTTCTGGATTTCATTTTGGCTGATCAGCATTCATTAACACCTCTATAAAGATACACACTCCTGATCAAAATTTTAAGACCAGTTGAAAAACTGCAAACTCTTCTAAGTAGAGCTTCAAAACTCAAAACGAAGAAATGGCAGTGAGACAAAAAAACATGAGGAAGCAATTGATTGCAAACAACCATTAAAGGAAAATAGAATGATCAAACATGGGTTTGTTCATGCTTGATGCCAGTGTTTCCAGGAGGCTAGTGGGATTGTTGCTCCAGGTGGTGAAGATGGCTTGAAGATGGCTTGAACATTAAAAAAAAAAAACCCGAAGGCGTCCATGCCACACCAGCCATGAACCAACCTCACTGCTTGCACAGATTCCGTGTTGTCTGCGTGTGTGTCTGGAGACATTTACAAACATTATTCTTGAACTAGTGTAACGCGCACAAATGATGCAAATTCAGTCCGATTAAAGCATTAGAAGTGTACGGGTACACTAAAATGTAATTTCGGTTCGGTTCAGTTTCTTGAAGTGCTCGGCTCGGTTAATTTTTGGTACAAAAAAGGTAGAAAAAAAAATTACTTAAAATGCTTTTATTTTTAAAAAATGCAAACAGAATTTTTTTTTAAATAAATACAAGCGACACATTTGGGTGATATTTCAAATAAATGAATAAGTAATAATAATACGATTTTTAAAATAATAATAAAAATAATACAATAAAAACCGTTGTAAACAATTGTTTAAACATTGTGGCGAAATGTAATGGACAGTTAAATAGCTCTGCACGTGTGATAGCTCGTTGAGGACATCACTTTTAGCTTTTTTTTTTTTTATAAAGTGCTGGTATAACTTTCAGGCTAAAGTGAGGACGTGATGTTATTTCATAGTGAGGTTCAAGAACTTCAATCATATACGGAAAAAATGATTAGACCACCCTTGTTTCTTCAGTTTATTGATCCATTTTAATGCCCGGTACAACTAAAGGTACATTTGTTTGGACTAATATAATGATGATAACAAAAAAAGCTCATAAGAGTCGAATTTAAGAGGTGATATCTCGCAACTTCCATGTTTTTCTTGATAATAACCAAAATCGCTTAAGTTCTAACATGAATAGCTATAGCATAGCAAACAAAGGTACCAGGCATCAAAATGAACAAGAAACTAAAGAAACAAGGCTGGTCTAATCATTTTTTCCATGACTGTACTTAAAGCCAGCGCTCTCCACAAGTGAATATGGATGTAATCTTGTGGCTATAAAAACTCCACTACCATGTGTTACTGCTTCGGCCCGGTCAGAGTTGCTTGCTAGCGGTTGTTTATATGCTGAAGTTATCGTGTTTGCACTAAGCTGGTTTTCTTTCTTGTAGATGTCACATTCACTGCCGGATGACGCCGCCTTAAGTGCGCTAACATGTTAAACATGTTTCCCGCAGCATACCCGACATCCGTGGAACAATGTCGACACACAACTGTGGATTTATCCACTTGCCTTTGTTCATCCGTAATTTTAACAGGGACGTCAAAGTGTTCCCAAACAGGACACTGTAGTGAGATGGGAGGGTCTTCGAGCTCAGGCTTCTCGCTGCCATGATGCCATTTGTCACGCCTGCGAGCTGCTCCCCCTCAGTCAATAGTGTCCGATACCCAGAGACGTCCGTGCGGAAACTCGCCCAGGACTTTAGTTCCACGTGAAGCGCTTAGATCGCCCTAATAATAAATTTAATGAGAAAAATTGCATAAAATATTCCCGAAAAGGTACGCAAGTGGACCAAACCGAACATGCAGAACCGAAACGGTTCAATACATCCATGTGAAACGTTACACCCCCATTAAACTGCTTTATTTGCTCCGTTATCTGACCTTGTATGGGAAGATTAGTGTGGGGGTAATTGGCTGCATGTTTTTGTGCACCAGATGGTCTTCAAATCAATCATTGACAAATCCGTCAATAATAAATCCTTGTATGAAATCACAGCCAAGTGTGTCAGTAGGAAAGATAGGCGGCGGGTTGTGCCATACGGCAGGCCAAATGAGCACAAGTAAAGAGGTCAAAGTGGCAGCTGACGCAGCATTCATCATAGAGGAGAAAAGTATAATAGGATGCTAGCGCATCCCTGTAATATGCGTGTGTGAGTGTGTGGGGGGCGGCCCACGAGCAGGCCTCGTCAAGAAGAACTGTCTGAGCTGGTGGAGGGAGAATGCGAGGGAAAAGAGCGATCGGTCGTGTGTTGGTGGTGGTGTGCTGCTGAAAGCTGATGTTGAGACGGCCTGACAGGGTCTGTTTCTGTTCATTGGAAGACTGTGATCCACAGTGACCGCCTTGTCTTGCCGTCCCTCCACAAAGGTTATGCCATTGCCAGCAGTCCACATGACACAATGAATGAGCCACAATGACTTGAGCCCAAGACGCTCGTCGGGTCTGTTTTCTGTGTCTGCAACCCTGCGCTCCGCATTAAAGAGGAATATGTTGGTAAATCAGTGCTGGATCTCAACCCTTGTTTCCAATCTATAGTGAGGCCAAGGCTGCATTTTAGAAATGACGTTCTCTGTAATCTGGCGTGTTAGGCTGTCAGCTCAGGGTGCATGATCTTGCCAGCATGACTCAAGTCTGCCCGTGAGCTGCATCCTCTCCCTGTGCATCTACTCCAGTTGCTTGTATGATCTATTTTAGATTCTTTTGCCCAAGGATGTGTGTGCATCCTCACAGTAGAGAGCCACAGATACAAGACGATGAGGAGGGGGAATAGATAATGTTCAAATAATCTACAGGCAATCATGCAAATACCCCAGACACCGAGCGCTCGGGGATGCTGCAGATAGAGGTGCGTTCTATCCGGGCACAACAAATTTGGAATTATGCGAACGGATGTGGTCTATCAGCCATCTCTTGTGTAGGCTAATAGGCGAGCCAACATGTATGACACAATAAGGGCCAATTTTCCCTCTTCAGCCTGTAGTAAAATCATGCCTTTATCCAATTGGATTCAGAGCTACTCAGTCGCACATGCAGAGTGACGCTGTGCTGGACCCCATTCATTGGTTCTTCCCTTTTACGTAACCATCAGAAGAAAATGGAGGACAGTGTCTTGACCGTGTTTGACGGTGGCACAGTCCATCATGCTACACCAGTAACAGGAGCGAGCAATTGGGCGTCTTCAAGATGTCATGCTCCTGGTGGCCTTCACGCACCCAAAAGGCTGATATGAAATGTGTCATCTTGATTGACCACCTGATATTTGTGTAGGTGTGCGTGAGCCAGCCGTTTTTGCACGAGCAATAAAGTGTTGTATTCCTAATCCCACAAGATTGTAGGCTTCCTTGGAAGGCGTGCTGCATTGGAAGCTGGGGCATTGTAGTTGGTAAATGGCTGGGTCTAATCTTGTCAAGGCAGTGGTCTACTGCAGGGGGGTTTGGAGCAGATTTAAGCCTGGGGGTTAGAATAATAACTAAAGACAGAATCTTTCTCTCCTGGTTTGAAGATTTTCCTTATGAATGGCACTGAGCAAATGTAAATTAGCCAACATGCAGCGCAGGTATACTAATTTACATTTCACTGAGCATATAAAAGGTTATTGATAGACAAATAAAATGTATGGGATACTGCCACCCCAACTCCATGTCTCCAATAGGAAATATCTCAAATAAAAAAAAAATAGAAGCTTAAGAAGCTGGAATGAGCAACAGACAATCATTTCTGCTCTCAGTATAAAAGCAATGTCTTGTGACCTACACACCTCGTTTGCATGCAAAGTGCCTTTGCACATTACTGAGACAGTGAACATTTACTGCATCCACATCCGTCTCTGCTAAATGACGAAGCTCTCGTCTTTGTTTGAGCCGAAAAGGACCCAATTGTGGGTTAACACTGCCATCTGCTGGCGGCACAGACAACATGTCAAAGAATATACAGTAATTGACAAATAATTTCGAATGCAGTATTATAAGGCTATTCCGGCTGTTGCATCCATTTAAGGCATTAAACTCATAAACCCTTGTCTCCTCACCATAAATGATATTTAATTATACACTCAATCTACAAAAGAGCTCTCACAGCCAATTGTGTCCAGAAGACAGGCGTTAATCTGTATAGTTTGATGGAAGTTACCAGCTGCATGTTGATGACTAGGTTGTATAAAGTGTCATAAATATGACACCTTGTCAACTGGCATGACATGTTTCACTGGAAAAACAGGTGACTATTATAATCGCAACAGGCTTGCCAACATATGCAGTTAGGTGCCTTAACTGTTTACTACTTGTGGCTGCGAGACATAAACGGCAGCTCTTAAGATATGACCTTTGACTTGACTTTTCACAGCCCTATTTCAAGTAAGAGGTGCTTAATGTCCAAAAGTGAGACGTTTGGCTCCAGTAAACAATGTTCAAGAGTAGCGATGACTTTGGATAACCAAAAAAGAAAAAAAAAAAAACCTTACCAGGATTAAAAGTGACGGAAATCGGTTGACTTCGAAATTGCTTTTCCAAAAATAACGTAAAATGATGTGACTGACACATTCGCCGAACCTGCTGACTAAAAACCTGATGGGGAGTCAAAATTTAAATTTCAACTTGCTTATATTTTGCAGTGTTCAATCACCGCCACAATGAAAAATAGTGCCAAATAAAACCTTGCACTCACAGAAATGTGACAGTGATAACAATCATGATGATTTGGACACTACATGATTTTTACTTATCAATACAAACTTGTTTTATTTGTGTGGAGTAAGTTGGACACACAAATATAACATAGCTTCTTGCTTTGCAGCTGGTGTGCGTTAGAAGCAAAACAGAAGGTGTTCAAGGCGCTGAGCGGCGGACATGAAAGGTAACTATTGCTATTGGATATCCAAAGTTCTTGTACTTCATAAAATATTATCTAAATTGTGTGCACCACATTAATGTTTAGCTTGTTGGCCACACAGTCAGAAGAACTGGGTTCGAATCTCTGCAGGGTTTTCTCCGGGCACTCCATTCCTTTCACATGTTAGCATGGTTAATGGCGCATGTTAATGTTAATGGCAACTCTAAATTGTCCATATGTATGAATGTAAGAGTCTATATGTGCTGACAACCAGTCCAGGGTGTACACCGCCTCTCTCCCAGAGTCACCTGGGACAGGCTCCAGCATACCCCTGCGACACTAATGAGGATAAGCGGCATAGAAAAATGGATGGCCGTCAATATGCTGACTACAAATCATTTTAGTAAGTAGATGCAATGTGTCAGGTTTATGTATCCTCTTCCACCCACTCCATTTCACCTACGACTAACAATTTCAAAATATACATAGAATAGAAAATCCTGTATCATATAATGTATGTGTTCCATGCTCAATCTTCAGTTGCAAATCATGAACAGTAGAGTGGATGAACATGAAACCGGAACCAACAAGTCCACATATAGCCCTGACCAGCCCAATCAGTGCCACAGGCTCTTACAAGAGAATGAGTCTGATTACTCTGTTCAACAAGTGCTTTTCTCAGAGCGACCGGTGTGTTTATTGGCTGAACAGACAAAACACATCAAGACATCGCTACTGGATTCCTAATTTGTGGTGCTGTTGCACAACTAAGAGCAAAAGCCAGGTCTCCATCACAGGCACTTAAGGCAAAAATAGAAAGGTCACCCTTGACAATGAGGTACAATGAGCACAACACAGTCACATTAATATGCATTTGACACAGGAAGAAAAACACAAAAGGTAGGCTTTTCTGTGTTTATTTGGAAGACAATTATAAAACAGTGGCATTTTCTTCCAGAGAAATATGGACCCAAGTGTACAAATACATATTTTCCCCCTCTATGTGGTTGACAAATGCAGGTATTTTCTGCAAGGAGTCTTTGCTATACAATCTGTCTACATAAAGAAATTAAATAACAATGGGCTGACACCCCAAAACATATGACTGAAAAATCAGCTTGTGTCAAACAAGTCATTTCTCTCCCTCCATCCCACTGTGGTATAACACAAAAAGCCTCGACTCGCTCAATCGGTATTGCAGACGTATGACACTTTGCTGAGGTCCTTGAGCAAAAGACATATGTGTTCCTGCACGTTCATCATGTCACTACTGTGGGAAAAATAATCAACGTATACAAAGATGAAATGCATGGTTAGAGGATAGGCGACGTCCATGCTACAAAAGAAGTACACTACTCGCAATAGAAACAAAATACATATGATCATTCCGCGCGGCGCAATGATGGTCACGTATGAGTACAATAAAATATAAAAGACAAAGCGTGTAACAGCTCAAAAAATGTGGATTATTAATACAAATGTAAGGGGAGTCACTGAACATACAGTACATGATATATACTTTTTATCTATGGAATTTACACTCCCCTATCAATCAGTGTTGGCAAACATATTAAGCTACTATGATTATGGCAGACATTTTTTAAAGAAACAACAAAAAGAAAAACCATGTGAACCATATCTTTTCTCTGGGTAACATGCAGACTCACTTTTAGTCGCACTCAAAAGCATCTAACAGTATCTGCTACTGACTGAAGGGGGTGAATCGTTCTGTCAGGTCAGGTGCCACATGGTGAGTTACACACCACACACACATATTGCAACTGAAATAAGGTCTTAGTTGAAAACAAAACACCTCACTTCACTTTGTAGACAATGGAGGCTGGCTTCATAATGAAGTCAAAGCTCACTTCTACAAAAGCCCATGGATCCTAAGGGTTACCTTCGATGCTAACAGAAGGTCCCATTTAGTCGCTTTCAGTCATGTGCGAAGGTGTAGCATCCAGCTCCACAGAATAACTTACCAATGTTGCCTAGCAATCTGCCTTTGGACAACCTTTCCAGAGGCTGTGGTTTGAAGAGGATGCCAAGGTGCACACCTCCATGCCATAATGGGAACCAGGTACAAAAAATATATCGCGTAGAACTGTACCAGCAGTGAGTATTTTCTACATTGTTAGATAAAAATAAATTCTGAGTAAATATTTAGTATAGAGCAAGGTTTGTGATAGAATCCAGCTATTTGAAACATGCTTTTTGAGTTAAAGGCTACCTATTAGGGCTAGATCACGACAACATAGAGCACACATAGGCAGTTAACTACAATTATTTAGTTAACAGTGGAGTGAATCCAGTTCAGGGGGGATTATTCTAGTGTCCTTGAAAAGCAAGGGGGACAACAAGTCTCAATTGCATTACCACAATTTCAGAAAATTATGTATTTTTAAGAACAGGTTCCAATCAAAAGAAGAAACCTGCAGCATACAGTAAGGAGGTAGAACTGTAATACTGCAGAGGAGACAGGGCAGATGTTTTCAAGTAGTACAGAAAATATGTGGTTTAAGAATTAAGCAATATAAATGGAACGCATTTAGCCAAAACAAAAAAATGTACGGCTTGCATACTGATGGAAATGGCAGGGAGAACTTTCTTTGGCTATCAAGACAGGTAAACATTGATGATTGTTTCTTATTCTGGTTTTCTCATTAGCAATGGAAAAAAAACATAATCCATCTATGATTGTACAGCTAACACTGTGTAGAGCAACCATTCTATTTTCTCACTCAGAGATATTTTGCCAGTTAAGGTTTTGTTGTAAGGCATGTGCTCAGAAAAAAGGCAGACCTTAGGGTCCATAAGGCAACAACCATGTCTTGTATTGTTCTTGGCTGCAGTGATTTGATACTTGGCAACAAACAATAGTGAACGTGACCCCCACAAGTGTTTGTTACAGTTTGTTCACCTCAGCTTCATGGATCCGCTTCTGGGGCCTGATGACCTCCACCTTTGGCTTTGATCTGGATCCAGGCATCTCCCAACGCCTTGGCAAAGTGATCATCCACAGAGCCTGTGATGGACACAGAGTTGGACATCGAGTTGGCCACGGGCTCTGCTTCTTTGTAGTTTTTTCCCAGGCTGCGGCGGAAGTGCTCCTCAATCACAGGATCACAAACTATGTTGGCAGAGACAAAAAAATATATAGAAATAACCACAAATTACCATGATTAAAGCATACATATACAAACAACATTTGTTGGGGGGCTATGTGAATGTGTGTGAAAACCAATGTTCCGCCTAATTTTTCAAGTGTCTGAGCATACACACAAACAACCTGAGAATTCCTTGGACCTCTGTGAGTGCCATCAGACGTGCACACTGTAGTATCGCACCTGTCCAAAACCTGAGAACTGAGGTCGTCCAAGTTCCATTCTGTCGAGTATGTGTGGATGATACCATATTTGTTGTATACGTTTACTTTTGTCTAAATAAACAAACAAACATTTAAAAAAAATCTGAACTGCAAAGAGCAACCACAAACCAGGCCCTTTCTGTATCCGGTGAGGCCGGCCATCAAAATGAATGCGCACCAGTAAAAGATGCACGGTTACGACACTCATTCAGTCCACACTTTTCACTCTGAAAACTTGCTTGCTACTTTGGTTTTGCAGCATGTTTAAAGCAGGCCTCTCATTCAAAAAAGAAAACAATCTCACCCAGTTTCACCTTTTGTTCTTCTGTTCACACCTACCCTGACAGCCAGTCTACCTTAAAAGACCGCTTGGTGATTACTCTGTCAAGTCAAACCCATAATTTTTTTAAACCACTTAACACGATGAAAGGCTGACTGTGTTGGTCCTAAACTTTCTCTCATAGCGCAGGAGCAGTATGATGGATCACTTGTGGTTTTGAAACTGTTTTTTTCATATGGTGGTATGCCTAGAAACTGGTAGCCAGCTCATGCCTAGTGAGACTAACTTGTTTTCTACAGGTGTGGGGCGCAAAGACGGTTGGGAATTGCTGACATACTGTATGTTGTTTGTACTGTACATGTGACTTAACAGTAGCCGAGCCAAGTGTGACACCTAGTGGTAAAAAAATAAAACACCCAACTTGTGCTTTGCTTCATTTCAAATGCAAACATTTATTCACCACAAAGTTCACAACCTCCAAAAAATTTATTAAATGAATTATAGTTCTAATTTTGATCATTTGTTGCACTGTTATTTTTTTTATCTTGTATCTCGGTACAGTGGTACCTCGGTTTTCCTTATTAATCCATTCTAGTGTCAATCCAAAAACAATTTTTTTTCTACTTTTATATGAAGATGTGAAATACATATAAATGGCAAATGGAATGGATAAATTAACATCACTTATACCCTTTTTTGAAGACAGGGATGGGCAGCGAGGGAGGAAGAAAAGCCCCATTAATTGTAACTGTTTTAATTATTCCCGTTTAATAAATTAAATGAATGACATGTTTGTTAGGCACAATGTTTGGCCGTATGATAACCGAGACAGTGTAGAAAAACTAAATCACCGCTATATTTGATATCGAGCATTACAGCCGCATCTATGATGACTTCAAGAGCTTACCATTGTTCTTCCTTGCATCGGTGGGTGGGCTTGGAGAGCAGCCATTCATGTGGCACAGAGAGAGGTTACAATTGCGGTTGCTTGCAGGAGCACAAGTAATGACAGAAGGCCGATTCTATAGGTGGAAAAAAACATAATAGTTAAAAAAAATGCAAAGGTTTAGCCCTTTACAGTCCCCTAGCAACAAACTGATGGGTCATTCAAACATTGAGCACATGTTGCCTATCATACCTGCTGCCGTTCAACAGCCACATTAACAACGGACCTCTCTCTGCCTCCAACTGCGGTATCAAGGCTGCTTTTGGTCAGAGCCAGAGGCTGGTCCACAGCATAGCCAGAAATGGAAGCATACGCATGGTTCCCATGGAGACCGTTCGAGGAAGAGCTGATGTGCTCCACAGGACTGTGGCTTAGGCTCCAGTGCTCATTGCGGTTGTTTCCAGCAGAAGGACGGGCCCTTGAAAAGACAGAAAAAAGCAAGAAGAAAAAAGCAACATGGGAACACCCTTTCAAACGCAACCTTCGATATCCATAGATTTGCCATGTCACTTCAGCCTGTCATGTTAAAAGCTCAGTGCCTTGTTATAGACTCAAGTGACAGGTGTTGAGGTTCAGTTCAGCACATGAGAAACTTACAGATGAGTTGCAAACAATCTGCTCATTTTGGTCATGTGGTCATCATCACAATTCATTTGGTCCTTTTGTTCATCACCATACTTCCGTTTGCTTGGGCAGAGTGGAGGTGGCCCGCTTATGTTCGACATAGCAGAGGGCAGCGAGGGTGTCCTGGATTCATCTGTGGGAAGAAGGACACGTAAAATAAGCGTGCGTTTACACTTGTAGTCAGTCCACTTTCTTGAAAAAAAGCTATGTATCTTTAACTACTGCATTTACACTTATGGCCTCAAATTTAACTCTTATTTTTTGATGATTTTCACTCAACTTTCTGTTGGGTGTTTCGCTTGCATTTGGTGACATTACATCCAGTGCTGTGGCACGTTGGTATGGTAGCCGTTCACACTTGCCTCACTCAGAACCCGGGAGTGAGCGACAGAGCGAAACCATACGAGCAGGGCAAACGAACCACAGTTTGTTTTAACTGGACCAAATATGACAAGCGTGAACACACTCTTAGGGGTGTCATTAAAACTACCTCTACAGGGTGTATCAAAAAAAAAAAAAGTAAACTCTCCAAAAAGTAGCCACTAAAGTTACAATTGAATGTTGTCATGAAATTTCTTTATTTGCATACTTTGCTATGGACATCCTCCTTTGGTCCATACAAAATTTATTGCATAATTGCATACATGACTGAACACAGGCCCTTTTCCGGTAGGCAAAAAAAGAAATTCCTCCAAAAAATTAAAGGGTTAAAATTTTAAGTAGTCTTAAACTATGATTCAAAATGAGAATTGTTCTGCTACGCTGCGATACCCAGATTAACCCTGTGTTTCACGCTATTTGCACTGAGGTACTGGATGTAAGCTTTTGTCAACTTAGTCGCCAACATGACCTTCATTTCTTTGGATGCACAGTTGCACTCTCCTCCGCATGTCCTGCACTGCTCGCCCGATCATTCCCCTGTCCCGCCGGAGGACGTTAACTTCAGCTCTGATTCGCTGTTCAATGTCGTCGAGGTCATGTGGTGGTGTCACATACACTTTTGATTTGAGTTGCCACAGAAAAAAGTCCAGCGTTGTCAAATCAGGTGACCTCGGGGGCCATTCCACAGGGCGGTTCAAAGCAATAACATGGTCACCAAAAAGCTTTGTCAGCCTATCAGTTACAGTTCTCCTCCGTTGCGGTGGAGCACCATCTTGGGCTCACCAAGCATGTGGCAACCGACCATTTCCTTGAAGACGAAAAGGCGGCATTCCTCAGAGTACACACAACATGCTGATTCAACATTCGGAAATAATCGTCACCATTGATGTTGCGGAAAAAGTACAGTCCAACAATGAAACCACTTCCAACAAGACCAATCTTGTCGGAATAATCTGGGTATCTCAGCGTAGAAGAACAAAAATTCTCATTTTGCATCACAGTTGAACTTTTTCTTAAATTTTAAGCCTTTCATTTTTTGGAGGAATTTTTCTTTTTTGCCCACCGGAAAATGGGCATGTGTTCAGTCATGCATGCAATTATGCAATACATTTTGGTATGGACCGAAGGATGATGTCCATACCAACATATGCAAATAAAGAAATTTCAAGAAAATATTCAATTGTAACTTTAGTGGCTACTTTTTGGAGTCTACTTTTTTTTGATACACCCGGTAGTCCAAATACTCTGCTAGTACGGTTCATTTGGTTAAGTGGGAAAGCAGTGCATTGAGCCCAGGACCAGACAAAACAGGCGGACCGAGACATCCTGAGAGATGGGTCTATGTACCAAAGTACCAGACTTCAAGTGTGAACCCCAAAAAAACCCACAAATGAGTCAACAAAAGGCCAGAGGCCTGTACTAAAAAGCAAGTTTAAGATATCCAGGAACTCCTCACTGTTTTGCGGATTAACCAAATATCGAAGATGTGGGATAAGCGGTAATATGAAGCTGGTTAACAACTTCATTAGTCAGGTCAGGATTTTTTAGTCTTGTCATGAGCATGTTAACGTAAAAGAGGCGGTGCTAGCAGCCGAAGACCAATCACATACATGAACAACGTACTGAGAGCAGAGTGAGAGTACGATGTTTTAAGTGGTAGTTTGGTAGCGTTTGGGTTATATCATTATATTAAAACATACTTAAATGACATGGGCATTGATGTAACAGAAATAAAAAATAAGAAAGGAAGGCTCCCTGCAGAACAGAAATTGACTCTGGCTGAGGAGCTAACAGCAATAATGAGGGGTGACAAATGGAAGGGATCTGAAATTCATTTTCACTTTTATTTACAGGAACAACAGAACAGTTAATGGATACGTGAAATAAAATAAAATACTTAAAAATTGAACTATTGCCCATCCTTTTCATGCACTGTGTCGCCCATTTAAACATAAAGACATCAGAAGCCGGCAGAGATAAGCCAGTCCCTCTGACAAACTAGAAACCTCGTCATGCAAACCATGGAGAAAATCAAAAGGGTTTTGCCCAATCGTGAAAATCATTGCTCTTAACTCTTACCATCCACACCGATCTCCAGTCAAACAGTAATGTCATTTTCATAGACAACTGATTGGTCAGTAAGCGATGCTTTTATGGACTCTCTTATTGGTCAGAAGGTGGTGCTTTTATCGGCCAATGTGCTCAACTGCATAAGTCAGTAAGTGGTGCCGTATCCTGCTAAAAAGTTTACCAGGTTCGTAGTACTGCATAGCTGGAGCTAATCATCAAACCTATCCTTGACAAGAATCAAACCTGCTTTGTACTGCATTCCTCTGGTGTGGACCAATGCTGCAATGAATTACCCAAGTGTCATATACCCAACATGGCACAAACAGCAATGCTAAGTGTCACCTCAAATTTGGATAAAGATGGCACAAGGAAATTCTTACTCACTTTAGGTTGCATTTTTAGGACACCGATAGCATGGCTGTGTGATTTGTGGCAAACTCAAATGAAAATAAGACCCGAGATTTTTGGAAACGACCTGGGGCTTATTACTTTGATGCATAAACCCCTCTTTACCAAGATCGGGAGAGCTGTCCTATACAGTACCATACTGTCAAGAAAGTATGCATCCACAGATCGGTACAGGCCAGCTAAGTGATGTCCATTGTGTTACAGGGTAGGGGGATTTCAGGTGTACAGAAGTAAGAAAAACGAAAAGTGAAATTTGACATAACACAATGAATGTTCACTCAACACGTCCACCAACAGCTGAAACAACTGTAGTTGGACTTGATTCTTGTGATTATTAAATAGGTTCACGTCTTCCAATGCACTCAGGTCATGCGTTTGTTGGTGTTTCAATAATGACAGTCGACGTTTAGGGTTGTTGGAGGCACCACTGAGCCCAGCGCTTTTCAGAACTAAACATGCCTCTTGGTGAATAGAGAACTGTACACACACATACACGCACAGTTTATAAACGGTCAGAAAGTCACCTCCATAGTGCAGTCTCCCGATGTTATTGTTCATCTTGTCCAGGTACTGAGGGTTCAACAGGTCCATTCTAGGCAACAGCATTTACACGAACAGGCTAGCTGCTAACATCGGCGCTAGCAGGCAACACCGGCGAAGACAACAAACTTCTGTCCTAAAAATGTGACATTATAGAAATAAATCAGTACAGGAAAATACTCTTAGAACAATACTTTAAGTATTCTAAGACAAGTGGGGAATGCTCCCTTGACGTCAGCCGAGTACTGTAAATGTTTTAAGGCGTACAACGAATGCATGCTAAGCTAACGGACGGCTCGCTTACGCTAATGTGCTTAAAATTCACTTGTCACATTAAGCACAATTTTGGATGTGAATTTATTGCCGCTATGCGAATAATGTCTTTAAATATTGAACATGAATTAGCTGTAGGTGGTTTAGCTTGTACAGGAGCCACTCTAGCTAGCTAACCTTAGCATGCGCAGTAACTAGCCGCGAGCTAGTCGTCAACTTTGTGTTGCTGTTTCATCCAAACATATCAAACTAAAACACACCCGACGGCTTACATGTAAGCTGCGGCGCGTCCACTGCGTCCAGCAACCGTAGCGCGAACCGTCCGTGTAACTTTTACGAAAGTGGATGGTTTCCGAGGCACAACAATAACATGTGTAGCTTAACTTGCGAACGCTGTATCTTTATCTGTCTGTGTGTGAACTGGGGATGTGCGAGCCATGAACGAGTTGTTCAAAACTGTCAACTTATTTACTGAGTCGGGACTCACGGGTACTCGTCCTTGTTAACTCGTTCCTTTACTCAATCCTGCTACCGCTACCTCAATTAAAAACATGTAACTAGGTAACATGCCATGAAATGTGCAACTGTTACTGTAACTGCATAACTTTATATACATGTATTAGCCCCGTGGAAAAAGCAACAACTTTGGTCCTTGCCTCAAATCAACTCTCCTTTCCTTTTCCTGCACGAGCTGCATCACCGGTGCTTGAGGAAGACTTGAGTTTCACTGACTTGCGGGTGCCGACAAAGACTCAAGTGTCACTGACACACGGGTACTCGACGGCGACTCGAGTTGCAGTGATTCACAGATGGCCACGAGCACCTACAGCTCCACTGCCGATACTGTATAGATAGGCACGTGTCATGAACGAATCATTAAAAATTTTACGGGAGTTAGTTATTTGCATTTACATAGTTTTTAGAGGTTTATTTTGCAAAATATTTTGCACATAACTTTAATCAAATTTTCCAGTTTAATGTTAATTTATTATGATATTGCAGTATTGTTTTGGCTATTTTCATTTAGTTTCTATTTGTTAAGAGGCTTCCTTTGGAAGTAGAGAAGTTTATTTTGCTAAACATTTTGCACAGTTATATAATTCAAATTTTGCAGTTTCGTTTTTTTTTAAATAAATGTTTTGCCATGAAAAATTATTGGTGTTTCCATCTGTTTCCAGCCTCTATGGCACCCTACTGGAGGAAACACAACACAACACAACCACAATGGGGCATACCAACAATTGTCGTTGGCATAACTCAACTGTATCTTAACGACTGTCGTTTTGCAACACAAAAGAGTGAAACCAGTCTAGGTTGGGACATACAGTACCTCCTGAGAGAATAAATGCTTGGATCTTGCACCATACCCTCAGACTAGAGCTATCCTATCTAGTCTTTGAGCATGAACTAATGAAGCCTGCCCAAATGACAGGCAAAACACATTCTAAGACAACATGAACTTCTACACGGAATGGGAGGGTAACATTTTTCACTCTATCATGTCAGACATGCCACGGCTGCAGTGTTAAGGTAACGTCATGTAAGGTAATGTCTCATCAATGTTTTGTGTCATTACTGCCGCCTAGTGACCAGAATACTACATATCACATGTATTTCAATACGTTTTGATTCATTTTGACCAGAGTATACCACAACACAGCCAATCATTTATTCATTAATGAATTTCTGAAAAACCGTGCTATAGCGAGGAAGTGATAATCAAACTGCAATATTCCGAGGGACGACTACATACAGCTGTATACACACACATATACTGTAAGGATTTAAGGGTACAATTTTTCCATCAACCTTTTTCAAACTGGTGGTGACCTCTAACGGTTGCAGTTTACTGATTTATTGATCAGTTTCCACCTCCCCTTGGTCGCGTGACGGCCAGAATGCTTTTACCAGATGAGATTAACTGCCTCTTCTGTCTATGTATCATCACAGAGGCACAACAGCTTCCTATTGATTAATTAAGAAGAATACCAACAGTAACAGGCTTGTAGTATAGCTTTAAAAAAACATTATTGGGCATTAGCAAAAATATGCACTACAGTATACAATGTTCCTCATAAGTGATTAAAAGTCATAGAAACCGTGACGAGGATAAGAAGAAGATATTATTATTATTATTTTTATGTATTTATTTTTATTATTTTATTATTATAATGTTATTTATTCATTAAGAAAATGTTTATTTGTTCTGTTTTTTTTGTTTGTTTTTTTACTATATTTACATTTTACATCCAGACATTAAGTACACATGTAAAATAAACAGCACAAATAGACCAAGGAGGTTAAAAACATGTTCTGACAGAAATTAGTTAATCAATAAGGGAAAAGGATTTACTGCTTTTGTGCCTCATTGGGTTACTACAACTGACGCACTGGCCATTTGTCCTTTACCAGCCATTTTAGATTTCATGGCCGACGTGTACACACACACACACAAGCACGCACACACACATCGTGCGAGAAAAAAAACGAGGCATCGCTGGGAGGTGTGAGACACTCATGACAGATTGTTCTCTAAAGCTTCGTGCACGTTTCCTCTGGAAACCCGCAATTTTCCTTCGCTGGGGTTCAAAAAAGATGCCTGTGAGCAGCACAATGTGGGGGAGGGGTAGCATAGAAGCACACCAGTGAGGGAGGAGAGGCACAGCAAGCGCATCCCTTGCAATGGCTGAAGAGAGTGCAGAGTGAGACGATTGGCTGGAGAAGGGTGTCACGTCACCAGCCGGCGAGGGAGCGCTCTGAGGATGCTCCACCAAGCTGGGAGGGTGCACACTCACTGGGAGTTTATGCTGAGATACCAGCCTTTGTCGGCAGTGCCCTAAGAACAGGGAGTCCTCTGCAGAGAGCTTTTCCGCACCTCACTGCTGCTCCATTCTCCTGCTCTGCAGCCATGAATTATCTGCGACGGCGTCTCTCAGACAGCACTTTCATCTCAAACCTGCCCAATGGCTACATGACAGACCTTCAGAGGCCTGACCCCACTCAGCCTCCACCACCTGCCTCCACCGCGCCTGCTAAGTCCCCCACAGCAGGGCCTACACCTCCCGCCACGTCCCCTGTTCCAGAGAGGAAAGCTCAGCCGGCGCAGTCCACCGGATCTGGTTTCTTCAGCTCCATCACCAACGTTGTCAAGCAGACGGCTGCCTCAGCAGGGCTAGTGGAGCAAACCTCAGTCACGACACCCAAGAAGTTCAAGACTCTCCTGGTCATCGACGAACCTCAACAAGAGTGGTAAGGCATTTATGTTTCTGAATTGAGATTATATTTCAGTATTCTTTTCTACTCAGATTGTGATTATTAGGTGAGCAGCCTGAAGATGCTTGCTCTTGCTAACACACTTGATTAATACTCACCACTAAAGACATGACATCAGGGCTGTCCATCACACACATCATTGTGGTTATTTTCTTAAACATACCAAACATTTGCTTTGTTAAAACGGATGCTCCACATGTTGCATCAGTGCTTGGAAATACACTAAATACTGCAGCGCTCCCCCCCATCATCAATGGGGTTTCCCTCCACGCACTATAAGCACATCACGTGGCCTGCTCTGCACTTACATACACGATTCACATACTAAACTGTATCTAGTTTATTAAAGACACTCGGCATGCGGCTGTATTTTTCAGCCTTGTGGACCACTGACAGCTCCACATTAAGGCATAATGTCTTTCACTGGATTCATTCACTGTCATGTCATGAGACTGCACATGTATGTCAAGACAACTCAGGGACAATGTCTCTTCTGATTGTAATACAATAAAAGCTCACACCATTTATTTGTTTGCACAGCTGATTATGATTCACAGCAGGTCATTTTTCCTGCAGACTGCAATTACAATTTTCCTGTTATGTAAACCAGAGGGTGGATGTGTTTGGATTTTACAAACGACTTTAACTGCTAGACAAAAGTATGCCTCTCAATAAGATGGCTGCTGATTATTCCATTTTTTTTCTGCTTGCAAGACAGAGTTTATTCATTCATTCATTCATGACAAGTCTTGCAAATGTTAGGATAGCAACTCTCCTAAGTCTGGTTGGAAAGCAGTTTCTCTGGTGCACGGCAGGCCATTTGTCTTGTATAAACCTGGATCAATGTTAATAAGATCAGGAGGGATGCCAACTTTGTGCATTAGCTCGCTCCACGTTTGCTGTGAGTGGAAAGCCAGACTGTTGTTTAGCAATAACATGCACTGGAGCGCACGATCCCGGGTGCTGCAGCTCAAAATGAGACAGTTGGGATGAATGTGTTATTCTAGCTCTCATTCGCCATTAAAATATTATTGTCTACAGTCGTCCCTCGGCACTTAGCAGAATTTTGCAGCTTCACTCTCTACTCTATACTAACATACACAACCACAATCCTTATTTATGTCTTAAATCAATTATTTACTCTTATTATACCTACTATGTTGGAAACGAGTGTAAAGGTAACTATAGGGGTGTTATTTTTAATGTCTAGCGGGCTCTAATAGAAGGTCGTAAACAGGTTTTCCAATAAAATATTCCATTTAAAAATAAAGAATCCTACTTCGCGGAAATTCACTTATTAACCAATTAACCGCAATAAATGAGGCATGACCCTATTGCCTAATGATAAAAGGCATTAACATAATTATGACGTTTATTCAATACAATATTTCTCGTCAAATACTTCTTCGTATGTTTGTTTATCCCCATACCACACACACTTGGGAGATCAGCTATTGTACTCCACTCAGCAACTTCCTCTCACTGAGTACTACATCTATTTTTCATGGCTGCTACATAGGAGTTGTTCATGTCAGGTCACCTGGTTTCATCAGCGCTGTCTCTGTTTGTGAGACCTTTCACCCAGTCGTTGCACAGTACATTACACACGGTTTCTCACATGCTCTGTTTCGGTGGTGCTATAAAATATAATATTCTTTATGGCTGATGATAGTCTTAGGCTTATTAATTAATGCAGATGGCTGCCCAACAATGATCTGACTGCGACATCTTAGCAGTACTTTGTATTCTGGTCATAAAGCAGCAAGATTAAAAGCAGAAAATATATATTTCCTGGCAAGCATTAGGATGATCGAATCTATTTTATTACTTTTGCTGAGTGCCTTCTGTCCTCTGCATGCTGGCACCCTTGTGCAGTGCTGTATGTCATTGTGCCGCTGCAAGATGAGACCTGTTTCGAGTGAAATCACATCCAACAGCAAGATCAAGCAGAAGCTTCCATTTTGCAATACAAACGCAGTTAAAGATTAGGTCGCTTAATGTGCTCATGACACCACAACTCATGTTTTTTTTCACCTTTTCTGCAATTGAAAAACAAACCAGTCGGAGACGGGAAAAGAAGTAAGAAGTTATGTCCCTTCCAGAAACGGGACTATGCATGGAATAAAGTGTATCATATTGTTGTGGTGCATTTTTGTTGATTTTCCGTTGTTGTTATACTGTATATGTTATAGACTTTATGCCCGCTCGTTGTGTGGCAGGCTTTAGCTCGAACACTAGAGCAGACGGAGTAAGCCTGTTCACATTTCCAAAAGACGCCATTCGCCACATCAGATTCTTTGGTATTATTCTTCAGCACATTTTGAGGACAGTTGTTTTGATACTGTGCCTCAGATAAAGAAAAGTTTGGGATTGAAAGTGTATGACCAGAGGGTGCTTCTACAATCAGCGATCCTCCCGTAACCCAGACCAGGATCTGCAAGTGAAAACACAAGCACTAATGCAGATGGAAATACACAAACTAAAACTCAGGACATTTGACTTTGTAAAAGCGTGCTAGGGTGGCAGTAAGTAAATCTGATTTTTTTCTACCAGATACATACTATGAATCTTCGAATGACAATATGGGTTTTCGTGCCAAATTTCAAGGCTAGCTAAACAGGGCCCGCTGCTCACGTGTCTTGTACCTTGCAGTCTCTGCATAGATCTGGCAGTGTCAATCACTGCCAGTCAAACAGCATACCTGTTGTGGCCGATTTTTTTATGTGTGTTATATCAGATGGTCAAGAAACTGCTCTGTCAACAAGCAGAGACAGTTCTGGCTTCTGAAACTAGCGCCAGCCAACAGTGTTTATTCTGTAAATGTAGAAAAACTAATGAATACAAGTAGGTATGTATTAACATTGTACAATGTATTAATACGTTCTCATCACAAAACGATACCAGTGAATGTTATTATTATTGTTATTGTTGTGAATATTTGGCTTTCTTCTCTTTGCTGTGATCCATGATTTCATGAGTTTGGTTGCCGGAAAGTGGAAACTGTCATAACCAAAGCCAAGATGGTGGCGGTTCAGAAAACAAGCAGGGGGTCGTTTGATGACCACAACTTAATTTCAGTCATATTTTATAATTGTTTACCAAAAATGTAATATTTTAGTCTCATGGGAACACCCATTTATTCTCAAGGGAGGTAAGTATGATGCCACTGAAATTGTAATGTACTGCAAGAAAAAATTATTATCTATCTGTGTTACTTTAATAAATATGTTTTTATCATAATAAATAATAACTAGATTTCCAGCCATCCATTAATTTGTATACCATTTGTCGTCATTAAAGCCACAGGTGAGCCAGAGCATGGTGACATTGGGTGAAAGGCAGGGTACATCCTGGACAGGTTGCCAGTCAATCACAGGACATTCACATTCACACCTGTGGACAATTTGGAATGTGTAAGGAAGCCAGAATACCTGGACAAAACGCACGCATGAGGAAATGCTCCAACAGTCTGATGACTGTTAAAGCATGCGTTAATCACTACCCCAAAATGCTGCATAATTAGAATTCCAATATATTAATTTAAAAATGAACATCTATATGATCTACTGATACTAAATGAATATGCCTCAGGAGCACGACTGCTCATTTATATCCATAGTCCTTGAGCTGGTATTAGACAAAATTGACAGTACTCCAGCAGAACAGAGTTTATATAAATATAAATGAGAAAATAAACTACTGAATTTTTAAAAATCATGATGGATTAAATATAAAGATGTAAAATAATGGGTTTAATGTCAACAAAGGAAGATGAAAATGTTATTATGCACCTTCTGTATGCACTTCTTACACATTGTACAGTATAGTTGTCCTTTGCCACATCGCGGTCTGATTGACTGTTTTTCAAAAATATATTCATTTATAAATCATGCTGTTTTGTGGTTGTATGCAACCTATTATTAGTCAAAAAATATACATATAGTGGTGTGAAAACGTGTTTGCCCCCTTCCTGATTTTTTATTTTTTGCATATTTGTCACACTTAAATGTTTCCGATCATCAAACAAATTTAAATATTAGTCAATGACAACACAAATTAACACAAAATGCAGTTTTTAAATGAAACATTTTATTATTAAGGGGGGAAAAAAATCCAAACTTACATGGCCCTGTGTGGAAAAAGTGATTGCCCTCCCTGTTTCAACCCCCCCAGAAAGGAAGTAATTGAAATCAATCAGTCTGGAAAAGGTTATAAAGCCATACCTAAAGCTTTGGGACGTCAGCGAACCACAGTGAGAGCCATTATCCAAACATGGAACAGTCACAAAAAGGGTCACAAAAGACAACAACAGCATCCGAAGAACCGCAGGCCTCACTTGCCTCAGTTAAGGTCAGTGTTCTTGACTCCACCATAAGAAAGACACTGGGCAAAAACAGCCTGCATGGCAGAAGAAAGAAGAAAACCACTACTGAAAAAAAACAACATTAAGGCTTATCTCAATTTTGACAGAAAACATCTTGATGATCCCCAAGACCTTTGGGAAAATGTTCTGTGGTCTGACAAGACAAAAGTTGAACTTTTTAGAAGGCATGTGTCCCATTACATCTGGCATAAAAATAATGCTGCATTTCAGAAAAAAGAACATCAAACCAACAGTAAAATATGGTGGTGGTAGTGTGATGGTCTGGGGCTGTTTTGCTGCTTCATAACCTGGAAGACTTGCTGTGATAAATGGAACCACGAATTCTGCTGTCTCTGTAAAAATCCTGAAGGAGAATGCCCGGCCATCTGTTCGTGACCTTAAGCTGAAACCAACTTGGGTTCTGCACCAGGACAATGATCCAAAACACACCAGCAAGTCCACCTCTGAATGGCTGAAGTACAACAAGGAGCCAAGTCTAAATTATGTCTTAAATTTTTTTATTTCTCCGATTATGTGTACTATTTGGTAATAGGAGTGTAAAGGTGACTATAGGGGTGTTATTTCATATCTAGAGATATGTAATAATGCTAAACCCACTATTCAGAAGGTCGTAAACAGATTTTCTATGCTCTAACTATGAAAATATTTTATTTAGAAATAAGGAGTCCTACTTTGCTACTGGGTCTGGAACCAATTAACCACATTAAATAAGAGATTACTGTATATACGGTACATGTCTTATACATATACCGTATATACAATAATCCCTCGTTTATCGTATACATCATACATTGTACTGTATACATGATGTATACAATAATAATCAATGAAGCCCAAACCATAATTGTTAATAAAAAAGAATGTGGCATTTCCATGTCATTTTCAGCATTGCATGTCTGCAACATATACTGTAACAGCACTCACCATTTGTGCATGCACATTTAGCTCACGCAGGCTCAGCAATGCTCATGCCACTGGAAAAAATGTCCAGTTATGGATTCAATATACTGTACAACTAGTATATATCCTATCAGGTCACTGATGGTTTCCAGTCAGTTATGACATGAATGCGAGTGTGAATGGTTGTCTCTCTGTGTTATTCCAAAATTAGCAGTTTACACAAAATACAAGACATTGTTATTGATAATTATTTGATGAAGCACGCACCCTGTTGTTAGGATAAAACCGCTCAGATAAAATAATGAGCACTGATGATTCTGCAAGTCATCCATGCAGGTTTGTTTGGCTCCAGGAAGACTGTGCTATAAATTGCTCTTGTGGTGGGAGGAGCAGATGATTCTCTCTCACTTAACATGAAAATGATTGCCAAAATGTTCTTTTTTTATTATACCCCATATAATGTAAGGAAAAGAAACCACACGTTTTTAATAACTGGTCACTTAAGACTAGGGATGTCACAAGATCTCGTGTCACAACATGTTGTGAGATAAGAACGTGACAAGTTCCTCGTTAGGCCTGGGACGATAATAAATAAATGAATCAAACAATAAATGAAAATGAACTGGATCATTTTGCCAGCCTCAATATATTGCCACGTGCATGTGTGTCTGCCTTCCTCGTCTCCCGCCTCCAAACAGGCAGGAAGAGAGTTCACTTTGTGAATTGGGCTCAGTACCGTGGCGCATTTGTTCCATTAAACAATGGCATGAACGGCGTGAGCCCTTTCATCGGTCATACAGTCTTTTTGTCTCTGTGGGTGGAGGCGGAGAAGCTAGCATCCACACATCCACAGTGCAGCCGAGTGTCGCCTCGTGAGGAGCAAATCAAGGTAACATAGTCGAAATTAAATTAGTAGATCGCAATATTTTGTCATACATTTTTTCTATTTTTACTTTACTTAAAAATTAATGTTAAAATCTTGTCTCGTCCTGTTGACCCAGTCTTGTGTATTGTCTCGTGACACCCCTACTTAGAAGTGCAAGCTTTCACAGAGGAGCATGTCAGCAGCACTCAGCGAAGGAATGTATTTATTATATCTCATCCTGCCAACACACACGTGCATGTGTGAATGTTACGTAGGCTAAGTGACGACATATTAAAATTCAGTGAAGGTTCCTGCTTACCAAGCTCTCCTGTCAATCGTCACAGTGAAAATCAGTTTCACGGTGTTTAATTTGGCAGGACTTCGACATATCAGTCTGATAGCTTTAATGAAGCTGCATGACTTTATTATCTCACCAGTCACACTTACACTTTATTATCAGTAATACTCTTCTTATTTATTATCTAATCTTTAATTAAGGTCAAGTGAAGTCATGTTGATTCCCCCAACAAATAAATAATGCAAGTAAACATCTGCCATCATGCTCCCCCGGTCCCCTAGCGTGCACGCAAAGGCATCAGTCACGAGAAAATGCAGCATATGCAGCATGTAGGGAAGCATTGCGGGTATATAAATGCTTTACGTTTTTTGGATATCTGCCACCATGAGGAGAACAGGAAACCTTGGTCGAAAGATGTGATGTGGTGAATATTAATACACTTGGGTGATGTTCTTGCATACATATTTGGTATCGCTGTATGAGGTACAGAATAGAAGTACTCCCACTGTGGATTGAAATGACAGGCTTCGTGTTGCATAGTCCCTCTGCTTGTTTTGGAAACGCTTTATGTCTCTCATCCATTTGATCTGAGAGTACTCAAACTGATTCATATTTGGAGGCATATTCCACCACAGTCAAATACATCCCCACAATGCAATTAGTGTCTAAATGAATTATTCAGCGTTATAGCCTCAGTAAATAAGCAGGAAGTGCAGGGTACATGACAGCAGTAGGCAAGAACTCCCTAAACATTTTGAAGTATCCTAGAGATGGGCTTCTTGTTTTGTTCAATGCTGTCTTTGTATTTGGAAATGCTCTGAAGAAAACCTCCTCCATAGCCGCAAGAAAATATTAAGGACACATGTTTTCTTTGGGGTCCTCTTTGGTCTGATAAATATTCATTACCATGCTAGTGTCTGCTGCAAGGACAGCTCAGTAGCAGTATAAAAAGCCAAAAATAATACACGTTACTAAAACTAACAAACTGCATGTTATATGAGCAGTTCTCATTTCTCTGGGAGGTGTCACTTGTCAGGTATTGGACATTTCTAATCTTTATGCTCTGGGAAAAGTCTCCTAGGTTACATAGTAATCCACAAAAAAATAGAACAACAAGAAGGTTTTTATGCAGGGTTCATCAAAATACAATGGTAACTCGGTTTTCATCATTAATTTGTTCCAAAAGGTTCAACAAAAACCGAAACCCACAAAAACCGATGAAAAAAAAATCCAATGAATCCGTTCCAGACGTCCAAAAATATTAACAAAAATAAAAAGAAAAATGGCCGCACGGTGGTCTAGTGGTTAGCACGTTGGCCAACACAGTAACAGCTTGGAGATCGGGAAGACCTGGGTTCGATTCTCCCCTGGGCATTTCTGTGTGGAGTTTGCATGTTCTCCCCGTGTGTGTGTGGGTTTTCTCCGGGTACTCCGGCTTCCTCCCACATTCCAAAAACATGCAGGTGAGGTTAATTGGCGACTCTAAATTGTCCATAGGTATGAATGTGAGTGTGAATGGTTGTTTGTCTATATGTGCCCTGCCATTGGCTGGCGACCAATCCAGGGTGTACCCCGCCTGTCGCCCGAAGTCAGCTGGGATAGGCTCCAGCATGCCCCCGCGACCCTAATGACCCTAATGAGGAAGAAGCGGTATAGAAAATGGATGGATGGATAAAAAGAAAAATATCAAGAATAATTGTAGTTTTGCATGCAGAAAACAATGCAAAATAATTACAAATGACGAATGTATGGAACTTTGTGTTGATGCAAACTTCTCGTACATCCGAGAGATTCAACCCAATCGTGTTTCTCACCTTCTTTATCAAAGTACCGGCACTTGCAACTTTCTTTGGCCCCATGGTGGGTTATTTAGCGCTGGGACGAAATAAAAAACGCACGGACAGTGAGTCAGCAGTGCGTACGGTGCTTTGTTTGCAAACAGACAATAAAATATCTTATAAAAACCAAGACAGTGTACGAAAACCGACGCAAAATTTTGCTCAAAATCTTCGACCAAAACCGAATCATACAAAAACTGGGGCGTACAAAATTGAGGTTTGACTGTATAAAGCAGACATTTTGCAGACATCATCAGGTCTGAAAGCAATTAACTGCGATAAACAAGTGATTACTGTATTAGCAAATCCAGCTCTAATTTAATTGCCCAATGAAAAAATATGAAAACCAGGACATTTTCATCACTTTCTAAAGAAAAACCACAAAAAAAAACGAATGGCCAGGACAGGAAGTGAAAACAGAACATGTCCTGGTAAAACACGACATTTGGTCATCCTACTCATTAGCACTAGTGTGGGCTCTAATGTTGCTGTTCAATATTGTGAGCGATGCTTGTACAAAGTTTCAACAATTGTCTTGTTTTCTTTATTTTCTCACTATGTCTTTGTGTCTTCCACTTCAGCTTGAGGGCAATTAGATACTAAATATTCTGAATGAAACACTTATATGCAATATAAAGGGTTGCGTACTCTTTTGGGAGTGTTTTCATCAAAACCAATTAGTCATGTGGCATCATATATTAGATGTTTACAAGTCCAATATCTAATAGCTTACTAACTTTACCCTTGAGAGCCTGTAAAAGTAAGTTACACTCCTGGGAGCAAGGAAATCCAAAATTCCTCACCATACATTTAAATATGATGTTTAATGAGTGGAATGTTGTGTATAAATTCTCAGTTGTAGATTGTAACATATACTATATATTATGACTGGGTTTGAGTTTGGGCTTTAAAATGAAAGGCCCTATTTGGATTTTTTTTTTCTTTTATGACATGTTAACAATACTCCATTTGTTTCCATCCAGGGTAAAGTTATTCCGGGGGAAGAAAATATATGGAGATTATGACATCAAAGTGGAACAGGTGAGTCACTTTATCCAATTAATGAGCTTTTGTATTAAAATATAGAAAATATATCTGTCCTCATGTGATAATATAAACATGAACTCTCTAGGCGGAGTTCAGTGAGATCAACGTCACGGCTCAAGCCAATGGGACTTGCAATGTTACCATGCAGGTTTACAGAAATGGCAGCAAGGTTGTCAGGTAGGACACACACACACACACGCACGCGCACACACACACACACACACACACACACACACACACACACACACACACACACACTAAGTTACTGGTTTACTTTCTGTGTATCTAAATATGGTGCATATTTTTTCTTGCTTCGTTTTCTAGGTCATTCAAGCCAGACTTTGTGCTCATTCGCCAACATGCCTTCAGTATGACCCAAAACGAAGATTTTCGCAACCTTGTAATCGGTCTGCAGTATGGAGGCGTTCCAAGCATCAACTCGCTGGAATCCATCTACAACCTGTGTGACAAACCCTGGGCGGTGAGGCCCTCATTATTGTAGTGTAAACAACCAAACTTTCACATGCATATTCATTTTGAGCAGGGGTCTCAAACTCATTTTAACTGGGGGCGGCTGGAGGTAGCATCTGGGCTAATGTGCCTCTGACCATCTTCCCAGGGTTCATGGGCCACACTTACACTAAACCTTGCTAACTTTGATTTTTCAACCACAAAATTTGGTCGCAAGATTGAGACCCCTGATTTAGAATCTTCAATTAACTTGTTTTTGGTTTGTGGGAGGTTTAAACAAATGCAAATAATGATATATTTCTATTTGTCCAGTTTGCCCAACTCATCAATACCCACAGGAAGCTGGGTGCTGACAAGTTCCCACTGATTGAACAGACTTTTTATCCAAACTATAAGGAGATGGTGAGAATACCAAGTCTTCCGAGTGTCAAGATGTCTGAGTCATGATTATTTTATTTTTGATATGTATTTTGAAACACTCAAATGTTCATATCTTATAGGCAAGCATGCCCTCCTTCCCTGTGGTTATCAAGATTGGGCATGCCCACTCTGGTATTGGAAAGGTTTGGCAGTTACACTTGTTTGAAAGACTGAGCATTTAACATTAGACGCATTTCCAGCAGTGTTTGTCATTGCTGGTGTGTCCTTGTGTGCTTTCCAGGTGAAGGTTGATAATCACAGTAAGTTCCAGGACATTGCCAGTGTCGTGGCTCTCACTCAGACATACACCACTACTGAGCCTCTCATTGAATCCAAATATGATATCAGAATCCAGAAGATTGGCGCTGACTACAAAGCCTACATGTAGGTGTTATTACACTCCAATCAGTCAGTGATAAGGGCAGGAGTTGTGTAATGTTTGGCTCTTCACACACCAGGAGAACATCTATATCTGGCAACTGGAAGACCAACACTGGGTCGGCGATGCTGGAACAGGTGGCAATGACTGACAAGTGAGGGTTGACAAATGAAGTCTATACGTCAACACACAGCCAACCATTGTAGTAAAAAGCTGAAGAGAATGAAGAGAAACTGTAGCTGGATTGATTAAGGCTATGTTCTAAAGTGTCTCTTCCTGGATTCTTTCAGATATAAGCTTTGGGTTGACACT
Organism: Dunckerocampus dactyliophorus; assembly: GCF_027744805.1. Taxonomy (NCBI): domain Eukaryota; kingdom Metazoa; phylum Chordata; class Actinopteri; order Syngnathiformes; family Syngnathidae; genus Dunckerocampus; species Dunckerocampus dactyliophorus. The sequence goes on from NC_072819.1 coordinate 43,057,333, forward strand.
TGCTCAGAGATTTTCGGGGGTCTGGATATTTGTGCAGTCAAGGCCATCCATGGGAAGGATGGAAGAGATTACATCACAGAGGTAGGAGGCTCAGATCTCACAGCACATCTTGAGAACAGCAACCAGCAGTTCACATTTCTGAACTATTGCAAGCTGTGGTTAAAAATGTGTACAGTACTTAGACCACAGATACCTACATTATCCCATAGGATTCAAACTTAGTTGGGTAATTGGGTCTCTAAAGGATCAGCATAAAACTGTGAGATGGAGATTGCTGCAAAACATAATAAGAGATTGATAACTCAACGGCAGAGGCAGTTGTGGCCTGTGTTGAAATCTCTTTAAACACACTGAATGTTCAGTAATAAAACTGTGTGTTTTAGACACAACATTCAATGTACATTCAGATCTATGTACTGTATCCTACTGCGATACAATAAGCTTTGATAGTTTGAAGACAGGTTAAAATTGTGACCAAAGAATAGTAAAACAAATATATTCTTTGCTCAACAAACCGTTGATGTCAACGGGTCTTTCTCTAACATCTAGAACAATAATCCCTAAGAGAGCAGAACCATCAGTCTACCCACTGACTGTGAGTTTTAATATGGTATTGGCATGGATCTTCTGTGAAATAAATTGGGTTTTGCTGTTATTAAATAGTTGAAAGTTTATTTCAGAATTTGAACTACTAAAGAAACCACTGAACATGCATTTGACCAAGTAGTGATGGGAATTTTGGCTCTTTTAAGGGAACTGGTTCTTTCGGCTCAGCTGGCTCTTTTGGTTCTTAAACAGCTCCTCCTTTTTTCCTCATTTTTTTTGTTGTTTAATTAGTTTTTTACTAAAATAAAACACATTTCTAATGTAAAAATCAAATATGGCTTTCATTATGTACGCAACATGAACATGGAGCAGAATACTACACAAAACACATCATAAAATACAAAAACAAAGACGCCTGTGAATATTCTCATTCATCCCGATCATTGTATTCTCAGGGCATTGAATTGATCGCAACTGGACTGTTCAGGCTGCCCAGTTGCATTGCATTCAATGCCCTGAGAACAGAAACAAAGACCCATCTCAACTAGGTAAAAATGTCTAATCTGATTGTGTGTATTTGTACATTTCGAACTATTTACAGTGAAACAAAACAACATCAACGAAACATCATGTCTCCGTCCCCCTTCTGCTAAGGCTCGACACATGGCACCACACATTTTAACCAATCATGTGCAGCTTTAACAGAAAACAAGATGTTACGTTATATAAAGGTTTGTACCCCACATGCAAATATTTTAATAAAGCAACGTATCAACAAAAACAAAGTTCAGTAAAGGGCAATGGCATAAAAACTAACAGGAAAAACACAGTGGAAGCAAAAGGTGCAGGGGAAAGGTTGCAAACAAAGAAACACACTAACAAGTAATCCGCAAGGCAGAGGAACGAAGTCTATGCGAGTGTGACAAGCAGGCATCGAACAAAGAACCAGCGTCTCACAGCTGCAAGCTGGCAGCTTAAGTGGAGTGGAAAGCAATCAGCATCAGGTGCGTTGTCCCGCCATCAGCCGGAACAATGACATCTGAACAAAAAAAAAGACAAAAAAACCCCTCACAATTTCACGCATATCTGCAGTCAGTTTAATCTACAATTTCAGTGGATTCATAATCACAGTATGACTACGTGTTTGGAGCTATTAATTGTGTTGGTAAATGTGGAGGTGTACTAAATTACCAAAAACGCTTTGCGCTCGATTGGAAACCGAAAAAGTACACGCTGACGTTGAAACTACGAGCAAAAGCTACAGGCAAAAAAGAAATAAAAAGTTCATAGATATTGCTGTACACCACTGTTCATTAAATATTGCTGTTTGTTAAACAAGCAACAAAACATTGATTAACTATTTTTGATTAACTATTAACTATTGATTAACTACTCGTAAAACTACATAAGCATTTCCGCTTCCGACGGGGAAAGTACACCGCTTTTGTTGTCATGGTGAATCGGTGACTCTGTGATCAATAGAGGGGTCTATTTAACTGATCCGGATTGGTTTCACGTGGCTTGATGCATCCGTGTCTGCTCAACCTGGGTCGGTCTTGTCTGAATCCTCCGTTCATGCAACGAAGGCAGGGACCAAAATTGGGAAAGCGACACAAGATGAGCAAAATCGACGGCTCGTTCATGCCAAAGAGCTGGCTCTAAGAGCCGTTTTGTTCAGGGAAGAATAACTGAGCTACATGTAACACAGTATGTGTTTTTAGCCCAGATTGCATGATGTGATCTAGTATGTGCTGAATGTGATGTAGGTGGTGGGCTCATCCATGCCCCTGGTGGGGGATCACCAGGCCGAGGACAGGCAGCTCATCTCTGACATGGTGGTGGCTAAAATGAACCAGATAGCGGAGAAGGATGCAAATGCCCCCAAGAAACCCATGACAGTGCAGCCATCCCAGGTAGAGAAGCACACACATTTGCAGAAATTGTTTGCTATTGGAAAAAAACGTTTGTCACTGATGCTTTAGTTCAGGGGTGTCCAAAGTACGGACCATTTGTGCCCATGGATTGTTTTTTTTGGCCCATGGCACACTGCAGAAATATAAATAATTAAAAAAAACAAAACAAAACATGAAAAAATTGAAAATAGAGCAAAAAGGCATAATGTTGATATTAGTAACTAATAATAACAAAGCTTTGTCTTTAAATGTTTTTTTTTATCCTCTTTTAAAAAATCTAAAAGTATTTTTCAGTATGTGGCCCTCGGTGGAAAAAGTTTGGACACCCCTGGTCTAGTGGTTGACTCCCCTGACTTCAGTTACAAACGGCAGGTTTAGTCCCTTTCACCCAAAGTCAGCTGATACAGACTCCAGCTGCACTGAACGGGATATGTGGTAGAAAATGGATGTATGGAAAAATAATGTCCCACTTGAAATGTTTTTTTTTTAATCACTTCAGGGTGTGGGCCCCAAAGGAGAAATAATAGGCGAGACCATGAAGAACGGTGCTGGCCGCCCACCTCAAGGTTGTCTTCAGTACATCCTCGATTGCAATGGCGTGGCCGTCGGTCCGAAACCAGTCCAGGCTAACTGAATCAGCCAGGAGGAGAATCAGTGGCGTATGTTCAGCTTAACACAAGTGTGTGGATGCTGACAGCTTGGATCACAACTGGGTGACCGGACCCTCAGCTCACAGCAGCTGAGTGGCTCCCTGGACTGTGTTTTTTAACTCTATGCAGAGTCCAAATGTACTGTCTACTTGTTGATTTGTGTGCTTGTATCGGTCACCTGTGTTTCAGTAGCTGTGGATTTTCTTTGGGGCTGCTGTGGATGATGTAAGAAGCAGACTGTGCCTACAATGCGTTCAGTGCCGCTCTGTGCTACCTGTTTGACCAGCTGTGAGCCTTTCATTTAACCTTATCGGTTTTATACTTGGCTGTGTATCTTTCAATAGGGTTCAAACAGTGGAAGTTAGTTCTTAATACGTATACAATACTTGGGTGTGGTGGGTATGGCTGTGGTGATTATTTTCATACATATGATAGATATTTATTTTTGTTTTGCATGATTGATACTAAACAGAGAAGAGGGATGTAACATTACTGTTTTATCTAAAACGTGTTTTTTGTGATTCATGCATTGTAAATGTGGCAATGCATACATGTATTCACTACCAACCATGCATTAACACCGTGATCTGCTACTGCCTTCATTTTAGTCACAAAACAGATGATTTAGAGTGCTAACATGTAATTAAAATTTAAGATGTTATATAGATAGATACTTTATTCATCTCCAAGAGTCATTGCAGACACAGATATATATATATTATATTGTATGATTTTGAACCAAAGATCCAATATTGAAATTAGTATTTAACCCACAATGTAAAAATATCAGCAATGCTCTCCTTAATCCTACATTTTGCTGTTAGAGCAGCACTCTCAAGATAGTAGTTTAACCTGTGACCAATCACATGCCAGGGAAATAATGCTGTATCAAATAGGTGTTCTCCATTTGTCAAATTTGCCACGAAATGTCCTTCTGTGACCATGCACTGGATATCAGTGGTGGTGGTGGTGTTGTCATGACAACCATACAAGTGCTCTGAGTTTGAGCTTGGACCTGTTACTGCTGTTCAGAGACTGAACACACAAAGATAACACACTCCTCCTGTGAATAGATGGAAAGTGCAATATTTTATTTTCTACTATTACATATTTCATTTGAAGTCAGCTCTTCCATGAAATTGATTCAAATAGCTATAGTCAACCATTTTCACACAAGAGTCACAATCGGTTGTTTCTTGTCTTGTGGCTGTTTGGGCTACATCGTGATGCAACTGACATAGCAACCAAGTCATCTGTAAAAAAACAACAACTTTGCACCTAGATCTACCTTGATAGAAAATCTGTTCTGCAAGCTGTGTGTGTAATGGTTTTCCAAGTGTATCTGTGAGTGTATCTGTGTACAAGCCATGCCTGAGGCTTTATGGATGTGTTGTACCGTTCACTAGGAAATATGCCATGACATTGATTTCTAAGGGAGAACACACAATACCAGAGAGTCTATCTATTGAAAGTGGATGTGTTTTTCTGCCAGATAAAACCTATTCAGACCTGAGGAGCGGTAACTATTAAGGGCCATGATAGCTTCATATGCTGTTGTACTGTTTCAATCTTGGTCGGAATACAATATGTTGTGGAAAGATCCACAAAGGTTATTTCCCCTCTGTCAATGGCAATAAAGCTTCCTTTGCAATATACAATTTACATTTGTGTCCTTGTATGAATGAGTCTATTTCAACTTCACTTTAAGTCACCAAATATGGTTCCTTGTCCTATAGGCCTAAAGGTCAACAGAAAACCAAATTTCAGTGTTTGAGGAATATTAGTTCCTATACTAGTTTATATATATATATATATACAGTATATATAATTATATTTAATTATACATTTTTCAGTTTATTTATAATGAGCGCTATTGGCCGGGGGTGTCGTGTAAAGGGGAAAAGTCAGGACAATTCCAAGGTCCCTTGACTGCCAGGGGTCCCAAAAAAAAAGGTAATTTTCCATCAAATTAGTTATTAACTAATTCCTACTGGCTAAATGATATGAAAAAAGGAACCATAAAATCACCCTAATTTAGACAAAAACATATTTTACTTTCTAGACAACTCCTGAAACTTCAAGAGGATGAGACGCCTTCTTTAAGGAGACTTTGGCAAACCTACACCACTGAGAAAGGCTGCTCTTGTCCGATGAATTTGATTATTTTTCGGGTTATTAGCTTAGCAGTCTGTCCACATAGGTGAGTAGCTGCATTCGCTGTTGTTTGACGTGAGCAGCCATCAGCCTCCAAAACTCACCATACTCGGTCAAGTGTTCTTTAAATGCCGTATGAAAGCTTTTTGCTACACCCACAAGATCGTTTTCGTGGCATGTGTTAGGTTCAACACGGCAGAGATGATTGCTTTTATTTTGAGGGGAAGTAGGAGGGCGACACTGCCCGAGACGTTCATCTCCTGAATTCAAATAAGCAAAACAGAATAGACGACTTTATAGATACAATGCACAGTTTAAGTCTATATCCTAAAATCACCAGGCCAAGTAGGACTACAGATTATTGCGCAACATGAATTGATAATATATTCACCAACAATTTTAATACAACAATACATACACTACATACAATACAATTCAACTAGTGGGCTGCTAGTTAATGATTAGTGATCATCTCCCAGTGTTCATAATCTATAATGAAAACTATAAAAAGGGAAAGTGGGAAGATATCAGGACCTTCAAAAGATCACATAGAGAGGAAAGTATTAGCGCCTTTAAAAAAAGATCTAGAAAAACAAAGACTGGAGTGCGTGTATAGTGAGAATGATATAGATGAGGCATATGAAAACTTTCTTAACGCTTACCTGAAGTACTACGATAAACACTGTCCACTGAGAGAAGTATCTAATCAGCAAAAAAACAGGAATCAGCCGTGGATGACAAAAGGATTGCAAAATGCTCGTAAGAAGAAAAACACATTATTATAGAAGATTTAGAATTAAATAATAATAATTAAAAAACTAAAGAAGCAGAAAAAACATATAAGATATATATAAAAATAAGTAAAACATTTTGAGAGTGTGTAAGAAAGACTATTACAGTCAATTATTAGACAAGAATAAAAACAATATCGGAGCAACATGGGGCATTATAAACAGTATTATCAGGAATGGTGCTAAGAAAGCTGATACCCTTGATTACTATTTTACAGAGGGAAATATTAAATATGATAATATGAACGAGAGAAGGGTTCTAAGAACAAAAAAGTTTTCAATGCCACAAAATTGCCTGTTTGGAATATGCATGAAAGCGCCAAACATGAGACATTGAAAGGTGGAACAGTGTTTTATTCTCTGATGAGAGAACGTGTAACCTTGACGGTCCTGATGGCTTCCAACGTTACTGGCATGACTAGGAGATTCCACCTGAGATGTTTTCCCACCCCACACAGCACAGTGTAAGCGGTGCCATCATGAATCTTCAACAGAACAATGGAGCTTCAAGTTGTGCAGGGGCGTCAAACGGCAGCTGGCTATGTGGAGATGTTGCAGGGGGCATCCCTCATGACTGAAGGCCCTCATCTGTGCATGACCCTCTAACAGTGGTACTCATTACACTTTAAAAAAAAAAAAAAGTGTAAAAACTGCTTTATTAGATGTGTTCTAAATAGCCTAGATCACATTCATCATAGCCAGTGATTATGATCAGCATTAACTGATCAAATTGCACAAAATGTTTGTGATCCCATAATCTTTCAAAACATTTTTAAATCAATACAAGCAACACAGGCTTTCATTTTTCACCTACAGTACACGATGTCCTCGTCTTGTCATTACTTGATGACCCAATAAGCCTTTTAACAGAGGCAAGAGACTAATAGTTGGCTCAAGAGACCCAAAAGTGTCATTACAGAGCATATGAGCTGAGGGGACCAATATGGTGCAAATAGCGTTTGTTTCCCAGCTGCCTGCCACTGTGAAAGCTGCAATTCACACTTGTAATGTGTCTGATCATTAATCAGAACAACCAGCATGCATTTCATTTTCTTCTTGGTTTTAGAAGAACAGCTTTATGGATGTACAGTATTCAATCGAAATACATTTAATACCCCAGAAAACGAGAGCCTTGCTGCCACCTGCTGGTACAAATGAGCCACAAAAGAACTGGAACAGTGGGGTTACATAACCAAACTCCACTGGTAAAAACAACAACAACAACAACACCTGTTTTTTATGTACCGAGGCTGAATTACTGCATGTGACCCAATGTGAGCCACGTACTGGGTGGCTGCCAGGGGACAGAGAGTGGTAAAATCAAAAGATGTGTGCTGTGTATGCATGCATTTAACGAAGCTTGGAGTCCAATCAAGGTGTAGGAACATTTCAACAATATCAAAAGGCAATGGAAGGACCAGAGTTTAATCAATAATAAGGCTCGTACCAATGTGTAGAAATAATTCTTACTCCTCCTACTTCTCCATATGATATATTACTTTACAAAATAGGTGTGGATGCTTGCTGCCACCGGCGAAGGATTTTCGCACATGCTCCATGCTCTTACCGTGATGGAGAACAAGATCTGATGTAAATAGTAGCAGTGCTTACATTATTGTGGTATAATTTATCTTATTCGTTATGAATTGTGTATAAGTAAGACATGAACATCTAATTAAAAGCACAAAATGAATACAGACCCACCATCTACCAGTATGAGCTTGGAGTTTGTTTTTCAGAGAGAAGTTTATACTGGCTGTTAGCTAGCATGAATTAGCTTGATGGTGTGCACAAATCCAACCAACAAATATGCACATTAGCACTCAATAACATCAACAAATCTTACCTTTATGCATTCCCACATGGTTTCAGCATTTGGGATCAAATGTGAGGTGAAAGAAAAACGGGGAAAACACTGTATAGTAGTTTTATTTGTGCTGCGTGGGAGAAATTTAAATGGTGCATTCAAGGACCGTTGAACAAAGTGGGACGTTTAACTGTAGGTTATTTTTTTTAATAAAACAATGGCCCATATTTCCGAAATTTATATCAATTTCAATAAATTTCGATATAGTTACAGTATTTACAAAAAAATATATTTTTTTAAGCATTTCTCCCCCCCCAATCATTGCTGCTGAAAGTTTGCCCAGCGGCTGTGGACCCCTGCATGCTTGGGTATATGATGTGCTCTTTTACACATTTTAAAATATTGTAAGAATGACACTTTTATAGAATTGGCTTCTTCATTTTATAATGTATGACTAATGTCTATGTCAACAAATGTAATGGTAGAATCGAACTGAATCATATCGTATTGTTTGTAACCCGTGTATCATGATGCATATCGAATCGTCTGTCACAAAGAGATTTACAGCCCTGACACTACTGTTTACACCTATGGCCAGTTTTAGACTTCAATGAATAACTTACATGTTTTGAGGCTGTGCAAGACCATGCAACTACAGACAGTCTTGATGGTACCTTATAAAAAGCAACACCCACTAGATGGGGCAAATGTCTGCCAGCTTTTATAGAACACTTGGCCTCAGCTGATTTCAGTTTGGCCAGTCTATGTGGCTCCTCAATAAGCAGAAATAGAACATTAACCAATAGAGCAAACTACGTGGCAGATAGCCAGTTAGTAGATCTACAGTAGTTGTGTTACGCCACCTTGCATGACATCAGGCCTATTTCGACCTATGATGGGCCTTTTTGGAAAGTCCATTTCGAACATCAACTTCAGCAGCCATAAAGCATTCAAAAAAGAAGTATATTTCCAGATACACAATCAGCGACAACTTAAATAACATGTCTGTTCAAATATACACTGAGGGCCTGTTTATTAGGATTTATATGGTCTCTATAAATACTGTACAGTGGTGTGAAAAAGTGTTTGCCCCCTTCCTGATTTCTTATTTTTTTGTTTGTCATACTTAAATGCTGCAGATCAAACACATTTAATTAGTCAATGACAACACAACTGAACACAAAATGTAGTTTTTAAAAACAAAAACTTATTATTCAGGGATAAGGAAAAATCCAAACCTACATGGCCCAGTATGCCCCCCCGTCAAAATATAACTTAGCTGTGGTTTATCACACCTGAGTTCAAGTTGAAAAGGTTGTAAAGCCATTTCTAAAGCTTTGGGACTCTAGCGAACCACAGTGAGAGTCATTATCCACAAATGGCGAAAACATGGATCAGTGGTGAGCCTTCCCAGGAGTGGCCGGCCAACCAAAATTACCCCAAGAGCACAGGAACGGTTCATCTAAGAAGTCACAAAAATCACAACATCCAAAGAAATGGAGGCCTCAAAAGCTGAACTTTTTGGACGGTGTCTGTCCCATTACATCTGGTGTAAAAGTAATGCCGCATTTCAGAAAAAGAACATCATGCCAACAGTAAAGTATGGTGGTGGTAGTGTGATGGTCTGGGGCTGTTTTTCTGCTTCAGGACTTGGAAGACTTGCTGTGATAAATGGAACCATGAACTCTGCTGTCTACCAAAAAAATCCTGAAGGAGAATGTCCAGCCATCTGTTCGTAACCCCAAGCTAAAGCGAACTCAGGTTCTGCAGCAGGACAATGATCCAAAACACACCAGTAAGTCCACCTATGAATGGCTGAAGAAAAACAAACTTGGGAGTGGCCTAGTCAAAGTCCTGGCCTGAATCCTATTGAGATGTTGTGGCATGACCTTAAAAAGGTAAAACCCCCCAATGTGGCTGAATTACAACAATTCTGCAAAGAGGAGTGGATCAAAATTCCTCCACAGCGCTGTAAGAGACTCATTGCAAGTTACCACAAATGCTTGATAGCAGTTGTTGCTGCTAAGGGGGGGTCAAACCAGTTATTAGGTTGAGGGGGCAATCACCTTTTCACACAGGGCCATGTAGGTTTGGATTTTTTCTCCCTTAATAGTTTCATTAAAAACTGCATTATGTGTTCAGTGTGTTGTCATTGACTAATATTTACATTTTTTTGATGGTGTGAAACCCAAGTGTGACAACCATGCAAAAAAATAAGAAATCAGGAAGGGGGCAAACACTTTCACACCACCGTAATCTTGGCAGCTACAATCATGGCATGCTCAGCCTCAATATACTTGAACTTCAGTTCCACTTTGGCATGTCTACACACCTAAATGTATTGATTTGCTGCAAAGTGATTGGCTGATTACTTTAATTAACAAGCTGCAAAACCTAATAAGTCAGTGTAGATCACAGCAAAACACTTCAATCAAGCTCCTCAGCAAGAAGAACTTGTTAGATGTTTACCCTAAAACAAAACTGCCCTGTATTTCCACTACACATGCCTCCCTTGCTGGCTCATTGTTATTGTCCACTGTGAGTTTGCCACCCTGACTGTGTATACTCCACAGAGGCATCAAGCAACAGTGGAATCCCCCGTGGCGTGTCTGGACTAGATCCCCAGAGAGGTTACACTACTTTGCCACTGCTACAGTAAACATCACAAACCACCTCCAAGACTTACACATGTGTGGGATTGTACATCAGCGAGCAAAAAATACAGTGGAACCTTGGTTACAGCGTCCGCCTCGGTTAGCGTGTTTTTCGGTTAACATCAAAATGTACGCCATAATTTTGCCTCCGTTTGCATGCATTCTCTGGTCAGTGTACAATATGCCACTCACCTTGTGTTATTAATACACCGCGTGTGCAATGTTTTATCATAAAACATCCTTTCTCATTAGCATTCTATTAGTTAGCTAAACAAAATGGCAACCGGAACAGGAAGTTACGTCGCTCATCTGAGCTCATCTCAGCGGTTGACTCTCAAAAATGTTAACACAAAATGCACTTTTACAGTTTTACAATTTTAGTTTAAATGTATGTAAATGACGAATGAATGGGATAAATGAACATTTAAGGTTACTTCTACCTTCATTGAAGACGTGACTGTTCCCAAAGATACGATGTGGCAGCGAGATCAACCACCACCACCTTCATGTTTTCAGTTGCATCAAGAATCACGTCTTCAGTGAAGGTAAAAGTGACGTTAAATGTTCATTTGTCCCTTTTATTCATCATTTATATGTATTTACATTTTAATTGTTTTATGTATGTAAAACTAATTGTAAAACTATAAAAATGTATTTTAGAACAAATTAATGACGCTAGCCAAGGATCCACTGTACTTCATCACGCTTAAAACATGTCGCCAATGACAAAATAAAATCACTACTATGAAGTTTGGCAAAGAATTTAACTTAAATTTTATTAAAATAGTAAATATGCAACTTTCTCACCAAGTTGATATTAAAACATTTGATCTCCTGAATGAGACCTGACAAAACAAATTAGTTTCAAATCATTTTAAATATTTAAGACAACGGCCTAAACGTCCAGCCTATTATATCGTGTGGACAGATCAGCTACAAGCATCTGTGTAGACTGTAAAAGAAAACTACTGCTTTTGCCAAAATGTGCAAATTCATCGACTTCCATTGTTACCCGTGCTCATCATTTGACAGGCTTTAGTTGCGCCGACATGACTTGAAATCAAAAATTATAGCTGTCAAAGATAAAAAATAAAATAAAAAAAACGTTTCCCCCATATCCAGTCCATTATCACTTAAGACAATGCAATAAACATCAGGCCACAACTGAATGGACTACATCCAGCAGCTGTGTTTGCAAGAGGTGATGTTGTGCAGGAGCTCTGTGGGTTTCCTCTTAAGGCAGCTGAGTTTCCTAACAAAAAAAAAAAAAAAAAAGAAGGTCCTGTTCTTCAAAAAAACGGCGACAAAATAGTTGTGTACGCTTCACTTCACAGAGCCAAGAGAAGCAATTCTTCACACCTCCTTCAATGTGTAGTTGTCACCGTCCAATTAAGGTAAATGTCCGTGCATATATTTACAAAGAGGCACCTGCATACTTCTTCAAACGTGCAGCAATGGGCCGGGCTCCGCCTCCACCCTCTTCATTTGTATATCCTACTGCACCACTCCATCCAATGTCTATCTCTCCACTCTGCTCTTCCTCATTCTTCTTCTCCCTCGTTACTATTGTGCTGAGCAATGCTTTGAAGTATTATTGTTTTAATATACAGAGGGTTTGTGTGCTCTGAGTATTGAACTGCTGGGTAAATTTGAGAGAGAAGGGGCAGTATAGGGAGAGTAGCAGGCGTGGAGCTGTCTGATCCTTTAAAAAATAGGCAGCCTGGTGGAGGTCAGAGTACAAGCATTGATGTCCTCAGTGTGAGAGGCTCTGTGCAGGGACGGTTCAGAGGCACTGTGATTTATTTTAGGCAGGGCGTGCTGTAGAAGCTCAATAGACGACAGGATCTTAAAAAAAAAAATAATAAAAAAAAAGAACAGAAATAAGAAGTAGCTCGACCTTGAAATCTTCAACACACTGGACAGAGGCAAATAGAAGCTCACCTGTGGGAAGAGAGGCCTCTCATCCTTGGACTTCTTGATGCAGTCAGCCACCAACCTTTTCATGGCTTTGGGGCAGTTCTTGTACAGCTTACTGAGGTCAGGTGACAGATAGCCACGTCCCACCATGAAGATAATCTGAGAGCACAGGGAGAAAGTTGATTCGTATGACGCATCACAGGATACCCTATCAACTGGCCTGCATGTCTGTGGCCACAGGCCCTAGAAAACGCTTGGCCTATTATGAAGGCATGATGCTGCAGAGAGAAAAAGGAGGATACATGCTCACCAGGCAATCTAAGTAGCACGAAGGAGAAAATTCCATGAATGGGAAAATTCCACACAGGCTATTCCAATTTGAATTTAGACAATATATAGTAAGCAAAGAGCCAGACATGAGCCAGGTCAGGCCGTGTGACCTGAGAAGGGACATCAAACCACACACATTTGGGGGTGTGTTACGTTTCTAAAGTTAGGCCAATGGCTGCTGCTTCTCCAAAGACACAACAATAAACCCCATCAGACAGCAAGCCAGAGTTTTTCCATCTTCTGTCCTGTGTATTTAAGAACTATTCATATAGAACCAGCCAAGATCCGCTATACACAGCACACTCTGGGAAAACAAGACATTCTTGCTCAAGGTCACCTTTGGAGAGAAGGCAAAATGGTGTTTAGCTTTGCTAAATTCCGGCAGCTGAATCCAAGTTTAAAAGCCACAGTGGTAAAGGGAGGAATTCAGCCACATGTTGAGAAATTTCACCTGTACCAGGGAAGCTCCCAGCATATTTACAGTGGAGGCGAACATCATGATGATCATGCGTGTGTGGATTGCCTCATGGGGGCACGAAAACTCACAGGCAGCCTGACAGGTATTTTGCAGTTTAGGCTGTGTTTGCATAGGGAGGATGGACAAGTCTAGCCAGGGATGAACCATTGGATGTGGAAATGGCGGGATTTCCAAGCAATAATCCAAAACCGTTGTGATGGTGACTGACCTCATCTCGATCCCACTGAAGGGTAACAATTGTACCACTATTTATTGCCAGTGTGTTTTAGTCTGGGGAAAAAAAGGTGCCAAGTGTATTGGACAAGATCGTTTTACTTTTGTTCAACCTTTGGAGCTTCAGAAATATGTATGAGCAAGAGTTGAGTCTCACTGTGGCAAATCATGAATAACCCAGGTCAAGGAATTGCAGACTACCAAGAATACTAGCTCTCAAATTTTGCTAAAGCTAATATGGTGTAGACCAGCAAAGTGAGAGTTGATCATCATTAACCCCGGTAAAGATAAAGCTGATTTCCAAAAATAGAACATCAGTGAAGAAAATGCCACCTTACATGAGCCACGTGTTAAAACACTGCTTCATACCTGGTCTCTGTTTGCTATCTGGGAGTACGGGAGTTCCCCAGTCATGAGCTCAAAAAGAACAATTCCATAGGAATAGACATCCGATTGGAAGCTGTAGGGATTGTTGTCCTGCATCCGTATAACTTCAGGAGCCTTTGAAGAGACACAACAGAGCATTTTTTCATCACAAGGGTATTTTTCATACATAATTTCTGTAACAATGTTAACGCTTGTTCACAGACCATCCAGAGAATAGATCCAGAAGGCTGCTCCACCTGATGCGAACCACTCCACCTGGCCTTTACAGTTGCAAGACCGAAGTCTCCAATTTTGACGGTCAGTCCCTCATGCAAAAATATGTCTTTCCTGCTGTCAAGGACTCATAACTGAAACACTCACAAGCCTGCACATCATGACCAACCAGTCAAGAGCAATGTTCCTCCTAATTTTTAAAGTGTCTGAGCATATTTCACAATATAATTTTATTGGCAACGTCAGACAAAACAAGCCGTTGAATTGTTTCATCCAATTAACTTTCCATTTCTTTTCTTGTTTACCATTTTTGTTAATTATGTACACTTTAATTTCTTTATTTCCTTCCTGTTTCACAGAAGCCTGTTCTGGCACTATTTCATTCTGGAAATGTACCTGAAATTGATACCATATGTAGTTGTATGTTTATTCTTCTATTGTCTAAAGAAAAAAAAAATCTCATACACCGACAGCCAGTCCACCTGAAAAGAGTCCAGTCCACCTGGTGATTACTCTGGCTTGGTGAGTGTATGTGGTACTGCCTGTTCGTTTTGCCATAATACGGGGGTTAGCAAGCAGCATTTAGCTCTCAACTCTGCTGCACCATTAGCAATACGCTAACCTGCAAAACAGACGAATGTATTACGTAACGTATGGTGAATGAACTGATTGGCTGCATAAAAGTAAATGCGTGCGAACAGGCTCTTATCATTGGCTGGACTGTGTTTGTCATTGTTTTATATGTTGGTCCCGCATGTTGTCACTCGTCACTCACAGAGTTGCATTGCAAAATGGTACACAATATGTTTATTTCATTTATAGTTCAGGTTTGGATTTGCTGTGCGCTAAGACCCACAGCTTAGAGGGAATATTGGTCAAGAGCTTAAACAGCTAATGAGAAGGATACTGTTGGACTTCATGTCCCGATGAATGATGTTCTTTGCATGCAGATAGCTGAAAGGGAAGAATAGGTTAGATATTCAGAGTGACACAAAGACCATTGTTTATGACCTACTCCATGCCCTGAGCTGTCTGCCTTGCAATGTCTATAAGCTGGATCATCTTGAAGTTGGTTTCCAAGACATGAATGTGTTTGTAAAGGCTGCTGCCCTCACACCACTGGGTCACAATGGCCAGGTTGTCCTTTGTCATGTAGCCCATAAACAACAGGATGTTGACATGCCGTGTCTTTCTGTGAGCAGATGCGGCAAAGAAGACAAGATAACAAAGTTTGCAACAGATGAGTCACTGCAGACCAAAAAAGGACAACATTTTCGGGACAAAATTTTTTTTTGCAATCATTTCTTACCTTAGAACAGCTACTTCATTTCTAAATGCCTGAAACTGCTCTGGAGTGGGGTAAGTCACCTTTAAAATCTTCACTGCTACATCACCTATACAAATACAATACAGTACTTGAATTTGCTGTGATGCAAGGCACGGAGTAACAAGGGAAAATGTGAGCATGTTAGTGGTTTCATCAGAACGTGCCCTGCCCCTTCTGCCCCCATCATTCCTACCATGCCATTTCCCTTTGTATACAGTTCCAAAGGAGCCTGAACCAATGCGGGAGTGCAGATACACCTCACTGGCTTCAATCTCCCAGTAGTAACTAGAGTCCCGCTTGTCCCGAGGCCTCTGGATGAACACAAAATTAAAAAGGCGCAAATGTTACCAAACAGACAAGCGAAACATCATTGACTATATACACACACAGCAAAGTGCTAAACAGGGAGAAATTACAATTTTATTCTTCTCCTGAGTATTGAAGGACGTAGCCCGCTCGCGCTGAGCTGGTGCAGGTGCTTTGGTTTGGGACCAGCCTGTAGGACTCTGGTTGGGGGAACTCCCAGCTGTAGGAAGAGAAGGAAATGGAATTACAAGGCTACCACCTAAAGCATTCTTAAAGTCTACTAAATTAAAGTAGAAATGCAAACAAAAGGGTGGGAACATTGTGGCGGTCCAGCATAAAAGAAAACTTACCCGAGTCATGATCCCGCATTGCATCCTAGAATGAACAAAAACAAATCATAATGTGCAAGGTTCAGGTTTGCAACCAAGATGTGAAAGCAGTTGGCCTGGTAGGATGCCAGGCCATGCAGACTGCACATACATGCTCTGCTCTCTAACCTTTTCTGGACTCTCGGATGAGGTCTCAACAAAAGACTGGGAGAAGTGGACAATACCTACTTTCCTCTTCAGCCAGAATCTATGGCACCAGGAGGTGGGGAAGGTATTCAGGCAGTCTAGCTACTCCCCAGGAGGGGACAACAACAGTCAGCGAGGACAGAAAATGAAAAAGAACAGAAAGTGAGGAGGGACAGATAACAAGAAAGACAACAGGAGGGAGGCTCAAGTTTGTAACTGAAGAGAATAAAAAAAGTGTTTGCAAACATCCAGAAGCAGGTACAGTGAAAAAGAAGAAACTAGAACAACAATGGGGAAGTTGGGCTCTCATATTTATTTAAACAAGACGCCATGTGGTGAATATCACAAAACAGGCTTTGCCATGTCCAGGTTAGTTTACACAGACAATATATAAGAAGTAGAAAAGAGCAAGGCTTGGATAGTTGGAATGCCTGAGATGTATATTAAGAGGAGCCAGGAGATATTTTAGGGGTGGCAAACTGCACCTACAGGCGCACCAAGAGGACCGCATGGTGTGTAGTTACCTCAATCATGCTGCTGTCTACAGGCAGAGTTGTGCTAACCACGTGGACGTTTGGAGTAGAAGTCGAGCGTTGCCTCTGGGAGAGACCGCCGCCCGTGGGTGAGTAAGGCGTGGCATAGTTGAAGGCATGGGGTGTAGAATATCGGTGGGCAGAGCTATGAGGGAGACGGAGAATGTCATATTAAGATTCACATGCAATTGTTTTCAATCACAGGCTGCAAACATGAACTAAGGTGAATAAAATGTGTTGTTAAACTTGTGCATAGTTGCTAGACTTTTGTCGTGTAAACACTGCTTGAGTTTGATCATAGTGTTGCAGTGTCAGCAGTCTTTTGTGTACACATCACAACTGGACTATCCACTTATAGGTGTGTTTGACTGATGGTTGGCTTGTCTTTGGAAACTTATGTATGGCTGAAACAGTCTGAAAAATCTGTGTTTATTTTCTGATGCTTAACAATTAAACCCGCTTTAGTTTGCTACATAAACACTTTTCACAGTTATGGGGAAAAACAGGAAATATTGGGTTCTGTGGTTCTGTGGTCATATGGCGTCATTCATTCATCTCAACTCCTGTTTAGAAACGTAAAGTCAGTATGTTGCAGATGTGTTTGCACAACATCTGATCCATCCATCTGTCCGTTGTGAGGCCTGCAACCTTATGTTTGATGACATGTCACATTTTAACGGAAAATTGGGACTACATGGAATTCACTACAAGGCAGAATAAACAGAATTCCAAAACAGTACTTGCTCTGCATGGAACGACTTTACTGCGAATGTGCTAATTTGGCAGCTCAGAGTGCTTTTAAACAATTTGAAGTGCTGCTGAAACAACAGGCTCTTTTCACATGTCTTGTTACATCAGCCCTTGGACTGGTAAGCCCCCGTAAAGCTGAGGACGTAATTAAAAACTGGATTTAATTCAATTACCATTAAGGCTCTTTGTAAACCAGAACACAGCTACACCTGTTTAGAAGAAAAGCATGACCAAAAAATGACAGCCAAACATGCTGACGCATCAGCACCTGAGAGACACTATAACATCTATCAAAAGTGTCAGTATCAATTTGGACACACGGCTTTTCTTTAAACAGGAATCAACAGACGCCAACAGCAATAGTAGTTTACATCATAGGCAGATCAGGACATACCTTGGAAAGCGAGTGAGGGATTCTCTCATCCTCCGAGATGTCAACGGGGGAAGTGATGGGGCGCCAATCTCACCAGGTGTTGGATACAAACTGAAGAGAGACAAAGAGTGACTCAACTTTTAAATGAATTATTCCTTTCATACAAAAATGCTTCAGTTGGACCATCTACAATGGGGACACTTACAGGAGTTGTCGAATATTACTCCAGTCCACACACATTGTGGGTACTTTGGTGCTGCAATGCTCATGGAACTTGTAGCCACACGTTTGGCAACGGAAACCGTTCAAAAGAAACTTCTGGCAAATGTCACAGAACGCTAGCTTCAGATATGTTTTCCGAACCTGAAACATGAAGAAGAATTAAGACTTATTTTTGGGGGAGAGATACTTATTTGAAAGTGAGCATAGATACTTCAGGCACTCACAAAATTATGTGTGGTCAGAGGAACATGATCTAAAACCTCCACCAGCAACTCTTCCCCGATCAGGGAGGTGGAGTCAGTATTCCAATCCATCCGCAGTTTTTTACTGTTATAAAAATGGTAAAACAACACTTTATGAACATGAAGGAAGTCGGGTATAATAACCGCAGTAAGTACTTAAGGGAAAACTGCAATTTTTGGGTAATTTTGCCCATCATCCACAATCCATACGTGAGACATGAACACACGCGTTTCTCTTTTCTGTGCGTTCTAAAGATATAAAAACAGATAAAGAGATAGCTCATTACTGCACGTAATAGGATACACCTACAAAGGCCGCTATTAAAACACCTCCAAAAACCTCCAACGAGGTTTGATATGAATGCTGTGGTCATGTAGTAACAGGTACATTCATGATAACATGTAATACTTGCAGTATTTTGCCGTATTTTGGTCCTTTTAAGCATTACCGAAACGTCCTTCCTGGGCGCATTGATTTCACATAGCAACAAAGAAACAAACGCCTACACCTAGCATTAACTTTTCCCAATTCAAAATTTAAAAAACACACCAGCAATGGCGGCAGCTCCAATACGTAGCCTTACATTTTTGGTAGTGGTCTGAGGCGCTGTGAGCGGACCGCATCAGTATGTGGTGAAGCTAGTCCCTAGTCCCTAGCCGGCAGCTGGTGTGGTGTGGCGAAGTGTCAATGCGCCAGTAACGTAGTTTGATCGGCGTAACAATGTTATTAATAGTCATAACAATGTTGCTGCAACTTGGTGACTATGCACGTCACATTATATGGAAATGGAGTATTGTTGGCGCTTTTTGGTGTCGGAATAAGGGTTTCCCATTACATGTACAAATGAGCTGTCTCTGCTTATCTGTTTTTATATCTTTAGAACACACAGAAAAGAGAAAGACAGACATGTATGTTCATGTCTCTCACAAGGACTGTGGATGATGGGCAAAATTCCAATAAAACTGCAGTTTTCCTTTAATGATGTCTTACCTCCTCTGTCCAGAATGTAGCCTGAAAACAGCACAACACTGAGGCTGCAGGCCTCGCACCATCAACGCTTTAATCAGGCAGCTCTGCAGAGTCATACCTGGCCGTACATTTACCTGAGGAAAACAAAGTACTTGTTAATTCTTTAGTCTGGCAGCATGGCTCCATTTGACTTTAATGTACGCCAGTCAGTATTGCAGCAGCCTCAATCTGAAACCAACATGCCTTTTACTATACAGTACATAATAGAAATCAGCTCACCACAGTGCGCTGCTTGTTTGGGAGGTAGACACGGATGGTGCTGCTCGCCTTTGAGTCGGGTATCTTGCTGTCATCTGAGGAGCGACGCTGGCAGGAAAATCCCTGCACCATAGTCGGTGAAAGGCACGGACCTTCGAAAGCAGAGTCCTTCATTCCAAAGCCGTTGCTCAGGGTCTTCCACGCTCCCTGGAGGTGCTCCATTAGTAAAGCCAAGAGCTCTCAATGGTCTGGAAAAAATGAACCATACGCAAACTTGCATGCTTTAAAAGCTCACATCATCAGCTGACTTAATCAATATTACATTACGGTAGTTGTCTGTCTTCTGGATGGCAGGGAGGCTGCCTAAAGACTCAATGTCAAAGTGTATTAAAATAACCAGCAAAATGAAAGTAGTACATATTTTAATTAGGATAAAAGTAATAAGCTCTACTATGTCTATTTTTAGACAGCATTCACTTTTCATCATGACTTGAAAGACTTAACATTCTTCTAGCCTTAAATGTTCATGGCAAACATTCAAGGAAGTGGAAACATTCTAGAGATGTTGGTTGCTACAGACAGATAGCATCTTACAGTTGCTGCAGATTTTTGCAGCTATCATTATAGAACATTGCTGCTTCACAACATTCCAAGGTTGTTGCATTTACATTTTACAAAAGTACTACTCAAAAGTACTGCAGGGTCAAAGGAGCCTAACTCACCAGGCATTGAGTGAGAAGTAACATAGACCCTGGACAGATCTAGTTGAAAGCAGGGTCGACACACCAACACAACCATTTACACTCCTTTGGACAACCAAAAGACTCAAACTCAAAGAACTGCCATGTTTTTGCTGCATGGAAGGAAGCGCAGGAAATAAAGAAAAGGAGTAGAGGTGCAAATTTACTGTTATGTGATCCAAATTAATTTGTCAACTTCTGGTTTTAAAAGCATTTGATTTTTATACGGCACAACCAAAATTTGTGAACGAGAAACAATGCGAGTAAGGTAAGTCAAAATGACCCAAAAAAAAGGCATTATACCAAACCAGTTACAATGCAAATACATATAGTGGGCAGGGTAGCAATCAGAGCAAGCTGATGAGACATGCATGATTGCATGCTTGTTGATGAACTGAGTCTTGAAGAAACTGAAGCAGAATGAAGTGCACTACTTAGGTGCGACCAGCAGTGGCCTCTCAATTCAGTCTCAACAGAGTTTGTGGTCTGAAGAAAAAAAATGTCAGCAACAAAAAACAAAGAATTAACCGATTAATAAGATTGCTTGTGCATTTTCCCCTTTGTTGATCAAGGAACTTCAGTCAAATGGCCATACCTGTTATTGAAGAAATTGTTCAATACTTTTAATTATTTAGCCGGAGTGCGACAGTGCGGAATCTGTTGAGTGATGATGCTGCTCTTCAAGATTCAAGAGTTTTATTGTCATCTGCACAGTAAAACAGGTAGTTCTGCTATGCAATGAAATTCTTGTTCTGTTCATTCTCCCAAGAAAGAAAGAAAGAAAAACACAAGAAAATGAATAAGAACAGAAGAAACATTAATAACAATAAATTAAGCAACAACAACAGAAGAGACATTAACTTTTCCAAAATGGGGACATGGAAGAGCCTTCAAAGCACCTTTCATGTTGCTGTAGACTTGGTACAGGATGCTATTTGCGCTCGTGGGCAAGCCTACATGCTGATAACATTCGGGGAGAACAGTCCCGAGGCTCTGGAGGCTCTGTGTCCACAAGACGCTGAAGTCCGATCTCCCCAGCAAGCGGCAAATGTCCCCAACCAGACTTACAGTCGTACTTGGTCAACAACACTTTCATTAGAAGAGATTAACACCATAACATCACCACCAACAACTTGGCTTACTGGCAAGGCAAGCTGGGTTCAGGTTTGGCATCATTTCACACAAAATGTCAAACCTTTCAGGACTCCAGACGAGGGTTGGGCATCGTTTGAATTTGAACGATTCCAGTTCCGACTTTGATTCCTCGTTTCGATTCCGATTCCTGACGATTCTCGATTCCAATGCTTTGACAAGGCAGGGTCATAAAGGTTTGCATGGTTTAAATGAGTGCTAACCAGAGTTCTTTCTGATGAAATGTCTGAAGGTCTTAATGAATTTTGTAATATGAACAACCTTACTATGAATTTCTTAAAAGGCTGTTTTCAACCATTATATAAACATCAAAGCATTCAGCTCAGTAGTATACTTTGTCTGCTGCCTCAATGACACCCTTATTTTGTTAACAAGTAAATCGGATAGTGCTCTTATTTTGAAGGCCGGAAGTGTGTTGTCTGAGTTGAGAAAGTACCTTCACTGTTGCGAACAGAGACGGACTGTGCCTATAATAATCTTGCCTAGCCATAGCTCCCATCCTTTATTTACAGCCAACTTCCACATCAGCGAGCATCCTGAAACATTTGGTTACATCGGCATGAGACAGATATCATTTATTGTTTGACTTCCCCAATTCGAGGAAGTCCGACGTAGCACATCAAAGACAAAGTACTCTGTTATTTCTACACCGTCATGTTGGTTGTGCACCCTCCTTTGTGCTGTATAATATCAATGGGTTGCAAATGTTGCACCGAGCCGAGCGCTCTTTTTTTTAATGAAGTTAAGCCAAACTTTTTAGCCACTTCGTCCCTGGTGCTCGCCGGCTTGATTCTTCTTCGTTGGTGTTTGCAGCTATTTCTTCCAGTCGGTGAAATGGGGAAACAAGGAATCAAAATAAAAACTTTTTCACAATCCCGGGAGAATCGGAACGGTAGTCCCGGTTCCCATCAATGCTCGAGACTCGATGCATAACCCTACTCCCGACTACCTTTTTTTTTTTTTTTTTTTTTTTTTTTTTACGAGGAGCACAGTGGCCCCTAACTTAAAATTTAGGACAAGCAGAAGATTTAGTAGTGCACAACAAAATTGACTTGCAACGTTAATATTCCCATTTCCTCCCATTTTCACTGTATTACTGATAAATACTTGAAAAATAATTACAGAAACTATGTTTTCAATTCACATTTTATTGTGCAGCAGTTGACCCCGCATGATAAACATCTTACAGTCCGCAAAAAACAAGTAGCCATATTACACAGGCCACGGCACATTTTATGTTTCAGACCGGCACTGCGTTTGCTCAAAGTGTTGCGTTTTAATTGTGTGGTGCCAGTATTATGAGCAAATTTGATGTTGTCCCGGTTGTGTGTGTGTGTGTGTGTGTGTGTGTGTTGTGGGTACTGACAGCAGAATTTATACATATAAACAAAGCATCTCGGCCAGCGTTGCCAGATTCGCCTATTAGAAGTGACTTTGGGCTTGTTTTTTGTTAAAGATGCTTGCAAATTCCCAAGTTTCCTGTTGTTTTCGGCTCGTTTTTGGAAAGTCACTTGCAAATTCCCAAGTTCCCCGTTTTGGGTTTGCTCTCTAAAGGCTAATCGCTTGTTTCTCTTGCAAGACCTGGCAACATGCCAGAAGTGATTACGCAAATCAATTACCTGCCAGACAACTGTTGCCCTCTCCTGAATTTATGACTAGCATCTTGACCTGGATGGCCAGCAGTATGCACAGAAACAATGCACTACTTTTTTTCATCACCAGACACGACCGTTCGGCTTTCTCCATTCATATGTACTGTACTTTATGTCTTTAATAGCCAGTAACGGTAGATACAGTTGTCTCTTTTTCTCCACATTCATGAGCTACATGGCAACAATTTAGATAGTAGCTAAAGTTACACCCACCGAACATGGACACATTAGCTTGAACAGCTACAAGCAGCAATCACTGAAAATGAACACATATTACCATAAACAGATATGAGCAATTTCTACACAATCATGACCCACTTGGACACAATGAATTCCGGATTACATCCCGCCGTGGAGACTGGTGTGTGTGCAGAACGCCAGCTACACTCCAGTAGCACACACGTCCGAGAGAGAACTAGTTTCCAATCTCACAATCTAGGTATGTTAATCTGACTTTTTTTTTTTTTTAATAGATTAACTGATCTCACATGCACGAGTAGATGAAAAATTTACTCGCCATGCCTCGAATTTTAGTGGCAGTCAGGAGCCATGCCTTTTATTGCGATGATCCAAACCCACAAGAGCAAAAGTTTTTATTTCCCCTCATTTGCACATTTACTGGTTTTGCTGAAGAAGTGAGTTTCTGTGGTCTTCTACTGCTGTAACCACATCGCTTCATGATTCACTGGGTTGTGTGCACTCAATGGGGCCATTAGGACAGACATATAGTCACCTAGATAACTGATATGATTATTTGTGAAAACACCAGTACAAAACATTTTGTACAACATTCCCAAATACTAGTGATGCGCCGATCGATCGGCCACCAATTAATATCATCCGATTTCAGTGGAAAAAAAAGCATGTGATCGGCACATGCCGATTAATGCCTTTCAACTGCAATCACAAAAAGCCGATCACCTCTGGCTCGTACTATTGCAGCATGCAGCCTTCGAGATCGTCCCCCGCCCACTTTCCTTCACACTGCACAAGCGTGCCAAACAGAAAACAAGCATGTCAGCTGTGTGGAGCTTACCTGCCTGCCGTTTGTGAGAGCGATATAAACGAAAAGCATCTCGCCGGGGTAGCAAGTTAAAAAGCTTCAATTAATACAGCATTTGAAGAACAAACACTTGACGGAGTATGGTGAGTTTTCGACGCTCACGATGTGATCAGTCAAACGGCAGCTAATGTAGCCAAAACGCTGGACAACACTCGCCCGTTTGCGCGCGGAAGTCAGCAGTCTAAAGCAAATAACCCGAAAAGTAAATGAATCAATCGGACGAGATGACCAGCCTCTAAAATGTCAAAAATGTCCATTGCTCTTTTCCAAAGGCAAAGCTGATGTGACTATCGTGTTTTGCCTGAAACACAAAGATTATAGGACTGCTTTCATGGTAGACTAAGGATATTTTTAAAAAGAGTCACATTTGAGAGGCTGAAATCAGTATATTTACAGTACATATTTAAAAGAAACGATTAACCGATTACCAAAATAGTTGTCGATTAATTGGATAATCGATTAATCGTTGCAGCTCTAATTTGTATTATTATAAGTTAAATCACCTTCTTTATTGGTATTTATGTTTCTGATGTTCTTATTCATTTTCTTGTGTTTTTCTTTCTTTTTTTGGAAGAATGAACAGAAGAAGAATTTCATTGCATAGCAGAACTACCTGTTTTACTTTGCATGACAATAAAAACTCTTGAATCTTGAATCAACATGGCAAAACCTTCCACGTGTGCGCCAGGAAATCTGAACTAAACGTACAATGATTATCAAGCTCAAGCCTGCTCTAAAACTACAGCACCACTGGCACAATTGGAGCGAACAGAGAGCAGCCAAGAAATGCAATCACACTATTCCAACTAGACCAGGAGGTTTTTAAAAGGCACCACAGTTATTTGCTGCGTGTACTTTTAGACTCACCCTTCTGGCATGTACACAACAGTGAAGAATGACAATATCCAGATCCATGCTCACTAAGCAATCATAAATGCCTCATTTCAAAAACTGGAATGGAAACAGACGTTGGATTATTTTGCATGAGGTAATTTAGTGTCTCCAGTAGGGTTGCAAGTGATAGCACTTTTTTTTTTTTAAGTGCTACGTTGCATCTATCATGTAAAATGATCTGTCTCAACGAAACAAAATCGCTTGCTAACGTGCACAGCTTTGCAGTGTACACACCAAATGCTCTGCTCTGCTCCACCTCACTGAAAGCAGTAGCAAAAGCAGGTGAACAAAGAGGTCACACTTACTTTGTCCACTAAAGGCTTCATGTGTGTGTGTGGGGGGGTTCCTCTTACTTATTATTAAAGGCCAATTTCTCTTTAATCCTGGGGTAGAAAGAAGTGTGCCAATCTCAACCAGAGTCAATTAGAGATATTTTTTTTTACAATGTTGCCCCAAAATTGAATAGTTTGGCCTGTGCCCCTTTCACCGTGTTCAGTGAAAGTTAGCCCAAGCAAACAGATAAGGTAGGTGAACAAATAACTCCCTTGTGGGAGGTAATAATCACCTTGAAGGGAAGGTTTAATGCAGAGCTTTTGGATTAAGCTGTATTAGTAGGCTTAATAAATTGGCAGGTGAACATAGAATATGTTAGACACTGATATTTGATATGATATGTTTAGATTGAAAAGGCCATAGCAGATTTCCAAGCTTTTACAACACAAAATATACCTTTCCGTCAAACTATGCAAGTTTAAGCAACTCTCCTTATACACATATACATACTGGCTCCCAATATACAGCATTTGTCATGTAACATGTTATGTTCTACTTACAATGTGTTCACACTTTTAGTCCCGTACTTTGGCTCTCACCAAAAATTTTACATTCTCGGTGGTCTGGTTTGTATTCACAACTGTGTAACTTCGGTTAGCGTCCGCCCTGGTTAACGTGTTTTTCAGTTAACGTAAAAGAAAATGTATGCCGCAATTTTGCCTCAGTTTGCGTGCATTCTCCGGTCAGCGTACAATATTGCACGCGTCTTGTCGTGTTGTTAATACACTGCGTGAGTCCAGCTGTGTTTTTAATGTATTTTAGAAGGACAGAACATCCTTTTAAGCATCCTATTAGCTTGCCACTCCATCAAAAAAGGAACCGCAAGTCATCTACGTCGTCCGTCTATGATGTCATCAGCAGTGAACGCTCAAAAATGTTAACACAAAACAAAACAAAATATTTTATAGTTTGACATGCATAAAACAATTATAAATGCATATAAAGGATGCATGAAAGGGTTAAATATAAAGTTACGTTTACCTTCATTGACGACTTGACTGTTCCCAAAGACAGTATGTGGCAGTGAGATCAACACTGACACCCCCTTTGTGTTTTGTCATGAGTTATTTCTTTAACTCAATAGTGCGGGGGTGTCCAAACTACGGCCTGCGGACCAAATGATGCGGCCTGCCATTCATTTTTAACTGGCCCGTATCAAAGTCTAAAAATATATTTGACTATGTCCCATGCATAACATGTACTTAACTGTTTTGTACTTCTTAGTTTAAATGGTTAGCATGTTGGCCGCACAGTCTGGAGATCAGGAAGACCTGGGTTTGAATCTCCGTTGGGCATCTGTGTGGAGTTTGCATGTTCTCCCCATGCATGGGTTTTCTCCGGGTTTCCTCCCACATTCCAAAAACATGCATGTTAGGTTAATTGGCGACTCGGTATTGCCCTTTCTGTATGAATGGGAGCGTGAATGATAGCTTGTCTATATGTGCCCTGCGATTGGCTGGCAAAGTCAGCAGGGATAGCCTCCAGCATACCCCCGCGACTCTAATTAGGATAAGCGGCATAGAAAATGGATGGATGGGTTGGTTTAAACACTAGATGGTGCAACTGTCTTTAAAAAGTAAGCGTCTCCACAAGGAAAGTGATCACAGAATAAAAATTGTTAAGGTTAATAAGGAAGTGCTGTAAAGTTAACAAGGAAGAGTCTCCACAAGGAAAGTGATCACAGAATAAATAAATAAATGGTGGAACCAAAGAGATGCAAGATAGCGAACAACCTTGAGGCTAAATCAGTGGACGACATTACGCCCCTTCCACCGGGCGGTGGCTTTAGGTACCGCAACATCATTAGCCTGAAAAAAGGGACTTGGCCTGGATTGAAGCTAATTAGCCGAGCTAATGCTTTGCACCATAGACTACGTTCACACTGCAGAAAAAAATGTAGCATTTAAAAGTTAGGGGCCACTCTGCTCCTAGTAGAAAAGGTTGGTCTGGAGCCCTGCTCACAGGTGCAGGCAAACATTGTTCTTGTCGTCCGAAAATGATTTTTAAAATCTGTCAGTGATGCAACTCATGTCAACATCCCAGCACTCCTGGCTCCGACATCCACCCACATGCTCATCAGAGCAGACGTCGCAGCAAGTTCCCCACGAACTGCCATAGCTCAAATTCTTGCCCACTTTCTTCTTAATCTCCCTCTCAAAATAATTTGGTTAAGCAAATGTTGACTCTGGTTGCATAAAATCCTTCAAATTGCCACAAACGTGCCAAGTAAAGCACAAATCATGTGACGTCATGTTTTGTGCACATGTGCATCGCTTCCCTACCCTGTAGTAGTTGTTGCTATAGTAATACTGCAGTAGTCATAGTAGTGGTAGTAGTAGCAGCAGCAACACTGGTTGTGCACAACACCGGCAAGTTGCATGCTTTGAAGAACAAAAGCAACGCATTACCACTTTGCATGGATGCTCAACAGTTACAAATCACAGTTTTCAGTAGAACAAATTTCTTTATTTTTCATTTAGGCCAGGGGTGTCCAAGGGGCAGTCTGGGGACCATTAGTGGCCTGCAGTTGTTTTTCATTGGGATGTGGCACATGGTAGAAATTAAACAAAAAACTCCAGCAAAAGCAGGGAAAATACAGCAAAAGGCACTGTGCAAACAGAAAAAGTTTGAATACTGACACTGTTAACAAATAATAACACAAAGCTTTGTCTGTACATTTTGTTTAAGCTTTGAACAAAATATATACAAATATCAAAGTTGTCCCAGCATCCTTTGCCTTTTCAGTATTCGGCACTTGCAGGATACAGTTTGGACACCCCTGCAAGTGTTAGTCACCTTTATCAAAATGCTGGAACTTGCAGCTTTCTTTGGCTCTATTTTGGGTTATTGAAGTGAGAAACACTATTGCATTCAAGAAATCTCATGGCAAAACAGGAAGATGGTGGCCATGTTTATCTCACTGCCACATCATGTTTTTGCGAACAGTCACGTCAAGTATCACGTCTTCAATGAAGGTAAAAGGTCACCTTAAATGTTCATTCATCCCTTTTGCATCAGTTATATGCATTTTGAATTGTTTTCTGCATGTAAAACTATAATTGGAAAACAACAAAAAATGTGTTTGGAACGGATCAATTGGATGTACATTATTTCTTATGGGAAAAATGAATTTGGTGAGCGTCCTTTTCGATTAGACCTTCTGGAACAACGCTAACCAAGGTACCACTGTATTTTTGTAAGCGGACCAAATGAGGCTCAGAGTTAGACTGTTTGCAAATGGCTCAGGGTTACATTTTTTTGTTTTTAACCGAAAAAAATATAAGATCATATGTAACCAATAGTGTTTCAAAAGAACAAATTGGCCAAAATATGTCTATATTTTTTACATTTCCAACAGTAAACTGCATAAAAATTGTCCGACACTTCCGGTTGAATAAGATCACTCACAGCTGTCTCAGAGACACATGTGCGTAGCGTGCACGTACAAAAAAAGCAGTCTCAGAGAAGCAACCAACAATTTGCAGTCATTCTGTTGTTATGATTCATTCAATGATAGCCAATGTTAGTAGCTAAACTTTGCCAAATCACTATCATTAGCTGACAACAAACACAACTAATGCGTGTGGCCGGCGTACAATGCTTGAAGCACTTTCAAAAGCTTAATGTGCGAAACGATTGCTTTACGCATAAGTATCAATCAAACACAACAATTAAAACTTGACGTCACACATGATGTCTTCGAGCCCACATAAACAAGTATACCAGCTGTGATGTAACAAAAAGGATAGAAATTATATTAAAGATGCCAAAAGTTTCCCAGATGTGCTGCAAAGAGACCGTGTTTCTGAATTTTTCCCCGATACGCAATAACCAACACGACCCCTTTGTTGAAAAGAGCCAGGTATGTATAACGACCACATTTACGCTTCTGGCCTTACATTAAACTCTTAGTTTTTGATGATTTTCACTCAGCTTTCTGTTGAGTGTTGCTACGCATTGCCTGACATCATATCTGATGTTTTGGTCAGTTGTTTCAGTCGGCATTCACACTTTCCACACTCAGGACTAGAGTCCGGTGGCAGGCGGACCGAGACCCATCTCTCAGGCGGTCTTGGTCCAGGCCTTAGGGTTCTGCAGTTGAGCAAACCATTTTAACTGGACCAAAAATGACAAGAGTCAACCCAAAGAACAACTACAATCGCCAAACAGGTTAGAGGAATGCAGTGTGTAAACTGTCCCTCAAAATCTCAAATTATGAAGCGTATTTTAACCACCAGAAAAAGGTGGAACTCAAAATAAGTCCACTTTTCTAGCTTTGGTCATGACTGAGGTCTGCAGTTACAAGTGTAGGGTAGCTGAAATCAATAAATTGGGCCATCGTGTTCCAATAAATGACAACAAAAGAATGTGAAGTTAAAAGGCTTGGTAACACAGTTGAAGCTATTAAGGTGCAAGTTGTTATAGCCACGCACAATCACAAACCAACAGTAACACACGCTTTAAAAACACGACTCAAAGATTTCTCCGGAGAAGCAGTTTAAACATCTCACAGTTATTTGTGGTTAGCCTTTCCACGTAGTACCAGAGTGCTTGTGCTATAGGCAGCAAATGGTGCTATGTGTGTGTAAGTTTGCGTGAGTGCTTACCAAGAGAAGTCGGGAAAGTTGTGCTCCGCCATAACTTGAGGAAAAAGTGGCGTCGATGACATCATCATATTTGCAACGAATTCAAAGAAAAGGCGAAAAGTTTGGCAGATCGCCTGACTTTAGCATTCAAAAGATTCCCTAATAGTGGACGACGTGAAGGTCACAGGCTGGTCGCCTCAAAAACAAGCGAGGAAAAGTTTGATCTCTAAAGGCGAACAAGAAAAGGTTGAAATCGGTCGGCCGCCTCAAAAGTGACACGACGCGGGCTCGTCTTCTAGCTCGAAAGGGGCGGTTTGAAAATAAAATCCCGCTCCATTGCGGACTACCGCGTCGTCTGACAATCAATATTTACGTTTGGACGGGAGAAGGTGAATGACTTCGAGTCTTTCGTCTGTCTGACGACAGCGATTGAAACAAGAGCTCGCAGTCAGCGAGAGGCTAGCATCAGTCACACTGGACTTAAAGCCCTCCCACTCTAACCACCATGTTTTGCCCCTTAATATCGCCTAAAGATTTTACACACATGCAGTGGCTATCTATCGCCATCTACTATCTCTAGTACTTTTTCATTTCCGTACTTATAATGAACTGTTATATTGCAGGCAATACCAAGGGAGTCAGTCTCTACTTTCACAAGGCTGCGTTCTACATCAAACAATACAGCACTTTAGTAAAAAAGTATCTTTCGAAAATCAACAAAAATCAGCTCACTGCTGGTTTGGAGGAAAGGCTTTGCTTGCAGCAGCTCACAGGAAAGTAAGTGCGCCATCATCTGGAGACTTTAGGGCAGTGCAACGTGATTTTCATGACACATTTACTGTATTTCCCGATTTCGAATGTAGTCTACGGAATACTTCATTTACATGGCTATTAAGTTTATATTTTTCTTTACGCAATACAAACAACGTTACCATTAGTTTGAATGTAGAGCCAGTTGTAGAAAACGTGATTATCACAATGCTGAAGTCACTCTAATTTGTGCCCATTTTTTGGGCCCCCTGTGGATCCCTTACAATTGTCGCAGTCAATATGAACCAAACAAAAACTGTTAATGGTTTGGGCTGCAACGTATCAGAAAAGAGGTAAAATGTCTATCACTGCTTTTCAAAGTCAAAGCTGATGTGTGTGAATATCTTGTTTTGCCGAACACACAAGGATAATAGGTCTGCTTTCATGGATGACTAAGGAAATTAAAGAATGTTCACATTTGAGAGGCTGAAATCAAAGGATACTTACAATTTTAATCAAACAATGATTAATTGAATGCCAAAATAGTTGTTGATTAATTGGACAGTCAATTAATCATTGTTGCAGCTCTCAAGCACCTGTATGTATTTTCTCTGTATGTGTCATTGTTGTGCCATGGGGCGTTCGGGTTTGTTTCTGATCTCGCTGGCTCAGATTCCTGGAACAATGAAGAATGTAAAATGATGACATTTTTGTTTCAATAGTGTAGAAAACAAGTGTGGACAATTGTAAGCGTGTAATGTTAATGATTTGACGTCTGAAAAAGAGTATAAAGAAGCAAAGCTTATTTAATCGTACTAACTTCTAGATGAAGTTGACACAAACAATTTTTTAGTAATGGATATATTTTTACCCAACCATAAACGACTGCAACATGAGCTTTTTTTTTTTTTTTTAGCTAACAACAGTTCCTAAGTGGACACTCACCATGTGTTCACCATCTCTGAAGTATCCAGTTCTGGGTCCTAGAGTTAACACAATCTGGGAATAAAACAGCTTCATCAGCATCCCAGTCAGTAGGTCTATGTCTTCATTGGTCCAGTATTCATTATCTTGTTGAGCACCAAACGCAGGCTATGATAGGAGGATTTATGTTTCCTTTCATCCCACCTAGCTAAATTCACAATGTAATCTATGTTTATGGAAACGTCATTCCATCTATCAAATACCAGAAGTACCAAATATTGTCCCTGTGAAGATGAGGGCTGGGCTTTGGCTGGGAATGTTTTAAGGTGCTCCATCCTGGATATACTTGTAGCACCGTATTTCTCTTCTAATGGAAAATCATAGCGGCATTGCAAAATCATTTCAGGTTATACAGTACATGTTGTTATATTTCGGTGTGTAAAATGGGTTCATTTAGAATATACAGGCCACATGAAATAGTAATTAAATAATAATTCCCATCTCTGAGCATTGTAGACGGTTCCACCTTAACAGTGGAGCAGAAGGCATCTTTCCCTCTTATTGATTTTGACTGAGCACTCAGGCCAGTTAGCATGGATGCTTGCAGGCTGCCCTCTTTCGATTGCTTTCTAACAGTTGCTTGTATTTGGACAGATAATGTAATAAGGACTTCCCAAACAGGGAAACATATATCACCTTGTTTTCTTTATCGTTGTTTTCAAAACTATTTAAACTCTTGGAACACTGATTTGACGGCCAAATTGAAATGCATTATTTACCCCACTACCACTATTATGTGCATAATTGAGTGACCTCACAGTTCACTAACTTTATACCTCGTATTATATCAGGATTTTTTGTTCATAAAGGAAACATTTTGTCAATAAATACTGATGGGATAGAGTCTGCATTATTAAGTCCATGATTTAAATGCATTAATAAATGCAGAGCAAAAGCTGTAAAGTGTTAGTTACATTGTATAATTCTGATTTTACTTAATTACCGTTTTCTTAAATTCAAATAAAACAGGTAATTACTAAGGTCGGCCAATTTAAGGAAGAAAGAGCAATTCTGGGTCGACGATTGGTTCATTCATAGAGGCGGTGTCCAGACATTCTCATATGTGATTGGTTGTTGCCAGAGCTTGCGACCAATTACTGCGCAGTTTTTACTGGTTACTGTGAATGACAATTCAGGAACTCTTGCTCGCACCGCATGTAGCGCAAAGAAGGAGGCGTAAACACTGACAGTGCTTCACAGCTAGCAAAGGTAAGCAATAAAGTATTTTTCTAGACACTTGATACAAATGGATGTCGAAAGTACAACACATGACAAGTAATCGACAGGACAGTTTTCACAATTGGCAGTTTTTTGTCAGTTTACTCGGTTTAGTTTGAGCTTAGCAATTGAGCATCAGGACCTCAGTCAGGCCTGCTAATAGTAGGCCGTCACAACGACTTTGGCGTGTTTGTCCTGCGCGGGAAATTTCGTTTTAGCTATATATTCCCGCTAATTCCCATTGAAAACTATTTGTTATTTCGGCTTATCGCTATTTGTGTCGCAGGAACATTATTGTTGTTTAAGACGGGAGTGCTATCGTCGACTGAATTGTGCATCTTGGTCGTGATCGTGTGCTGGTGTGCTAGCGTGGGTTAGCATGAAGCTATGGTGTCTCGCGACTGCGCAGCAACATCAACGTGACTAGGCCGACGTTAGCGTAGCTACAACCTTTGGTATTTAATTCTAGCCAAGCTCGAGTGCCTTATTTTCATCGTTCAAACTGACATGCAGTTAATTTAAAAAGTGATCAAGTCACATTTAGTCCCGATAAGACGTCGAGTTTCATATTACAGTATATGTTTAATACTCAGAACCACGACATGCTGTCATAGCAGTTTGCTCCGAACGTCATCAAGCATTGGAAGTGATTGAGCCTGTAAAATGATGGTTGCTACATTTGTGACGTTAAGTAGGGTAACTATCGTACCTGATGATTTTGACGCAACAAGTTAGCATTTACTCTTTGACAACAAAAGTCAGTGAAAGCATGGCCTTTCGTCACTTTAAAGAATGTCGGCGTTTGGGTGCTTAAAATGAGGAGATTGATTACATATTAACTTAACATTCTTCCTGAATTGATGTCTTCAGCGCCGTCAGCAAACTGAAGTTTGGCCAATGGCGATCACCACATGATTCCATTGAGAGCATTATGTAAGTTAGTTGAGTAGTTGTAGATGCCGACTAAGCCCTTAACCTGAAATACTATATCCTTGGTTTAGATAGTAAATTAGAAAGCCATTGCCCAAGTTATGTAGCATGCTAGATGTTCACTGGTTGTTTACTCTCTGGTGATGATGATTGTAGTTGTACATCAACAGTACTGTAGGCGAGGTATGATGATGATTATAGTTTTAACTCAACACTCCTGTAGGTTAGGTATGTTATGTAGCATGTTTCCATCCTTTAAGTCATTCAAAGCATCTCTGTTAAGAAGTCTTATTGTAAGCAATAGCTTTTATTACTAGTAAACATATAAGATGTTATAATTAACATTGTTTAGCCCAAGGGGCTCAAAATCGGTAACATGTTACTAGATTTTAACATGAACCTTTGTGTAAACCCTGTGTGCGTGCGTGAGTGTGTGTGTACACATGTACATGCGTGAATACAGTGGTAGTACTGACATAATGTGTTGTCTGTCCAGGTAATGGAGATGAGCAGCAACAGCGAGTGTTTTGGATGTGGCCGCTCGGGGCACTGGATTAAACATTGCCCCAATGCTGCTGGCCCACGGGGACGTGCCCGAGGCAGGGGACGAGGCAAGGGTACTACATACTATCCAGGCCACACCCACCATCGGATTTGTATTACATTTTTAACTTTACTGGGTGTTTTTGCTAGTGTTAAGTTAACATAAGTAGATAGAGCTTGCAGGTGAGCATTATCATCTTACTCATCTGTTTGTGTCGATGCAGAGATGTTCTGCTATCGGTGCGGAGACCAAGGACACATAGCGAGGGACTGTGACCAAACTGAGGATGGTGAGCATTGCTCTTAGCCTTTGACATGCAGAAGCTCCACAATAGTCAGTAATTTTTGGGAAGCTGTTTTCACCATTTTTTTCCCCCCTTTTCCCCGGCCTGCTTAGCATGCTACAACTGCCACAGGAGTGGCCACATTTCTCGTGACTGCAAGGAACCCAAAAAGGAGAGGGAGCAGCTGTGCTACACCTGCGGTAAGGCTGGTCACATGGCCCGAGACTGCGACCACGCCAACGAGCAGAAATGCTACTCCTGCGGCGGCTTCGGCCACATCCAGAAGCTTTGTGACAAGGTGAAATGTTACAGGTAAGTGTTGACTCACCTGTCCTGTTGCCAGTCTTATTTTAACTTGCACTCAACTATAATGCAGCGGTTGTCTCCTGCAGGTGTGGTGAGATTGGTCACGTCGCAGTGCATTGCAGCAAATCCAGCGAGACCAACTGCTACAACTGTGGAAAGGCAGGCCACCTGGCAAAAGAGTGCACCATCGAAGCCACCGCATAATCAGTGCCCTCTGTTGCCCCTCCTTTTTTCAGATTGATGGTTGGTTGTATTATTTTCTCTGAATCCTCTTCACTGGCCAACGGTTGGCTAACAGAGGCTAGTCCCAGGCCAGTGAGCCTCTCGACATGTAATACAATGAAAGGGGTGAAAAAAAATCTTTCTGCATTCAATACAAAAATGTTTTAGTTTGGTAGCGGTGTTATGTATAATGCTTTGTTAAAGAACCCCCTTTCCAAGCCACTGGTGATCGGAGATGAATAAATGGGACTAAACATGGGAATCTATAGGACCTCTGAGCTTGTGGAAGTGAGTCTCTTGTCAAGAGATAAAAGAAGGGAGTAAACGGAAACCGAACTTCCATGTATGGTTATTTTGGTTTTAGTGCGATGAGTTGGCCAAGGGAGAACGACGTGGAAACAGTTCATATCATGATACATTTCAGCCCTACATGCAGCAAAGTGGGCACCTACAAATGACATGTTCTCTTGCTAAGATACATTTTGGAGCTGATAAAAGAAGCAACTTCTTTTATAGAAATCTGTTTACAATTTAAGTCACTTGGTCGTCCAAGGTAGACATTTCCTTTTTAAAAATGGCTTTGGAATTATTTTTCTTTTTACCTTGGCAAAATTAAAACACCACGACTAGTCGTAAGAACAGCAGAATTTGGAGTTATTTCGGAATGAGATGTTTTCACAGAAATCAAAATGTTATTTTTGTACAATATCACTTAGACTACTGTATAAATACCATTTGCTTGTACTCAGTTTTTAAGTCGGAAGGAAAGTGCAACTGATGTCCTAGAAAATAGAAATGTAATTTTAAACTATCAATAAAGCTGGAGGAGCACGGGGAGAACCTTGTCTGAATTCATTGTCACACTTTTGTTTTAAAGCTATCTCTATTTCTCTGTCCACGTGGATGGTAGGCATAACAGCTAAATGATAAAATTGCGGTTGGTGTTGCGTGAAAAGTTGCATTTGAATACTTGATTATTCAAATGAAGCATTTCGCCTACATGGATGTACTAGAAAGTGTTCATACGGCCTGAAAAAATGTCATTCATGTAGGTCACTTCACTAGATTTGAGAGCCAACTATTTTAGTATTCAAACCAGCAATGTTTGTGCACTCACTGTGTGCAACCACTTGTACATGCAGGATGCTCCATAAAGCATGTAAATGGACCCTGCAGCGTCGAAGCAAACTGCTCAGGTTACCCAGTCAAATTCCATATGCTTCCCTGCGGCAAACGAGAAGCAGTAAAATGGAGAACCCTTGTCGCGAGAGGAGGCTATGAAAACATGCAGGCAGTTGCTAAATATCAATTCTGCAGTGGTAAATAAGCGTTGGAATTTGCAGTCCATTGTTCTACTAAGTAGTGATTGTTCATATGCGACACTGTCGTGTCATATATTGAGTTCCCTTAATAAGCAAGACATGTAATCTCGCCTCGGTGTCTTAAAATGGCAGCGGGGTTTTCAGCTTTGCAGCTGCAGCACGGGACCCTCCTTCCCTGATGTCATTCCGTCGCGTCATGAGACGTCACGTTGTCTCGCCCAGTCACAGAGACCAGGCAGAAAACATCAGCGGAGAAAACAAGCGGCCGGAGCGAGCCGGCTCGTACGAGCTCGGTTATTCCTGTAGCTCGCGGAGGCGTCGGCAAAATGAGGGGACTCCTTCCGTTGTACCGGGGCCTGTGCTCCGGAGGAAGCCGGCACGTCAGGACAACCTCTGCGGTTGTCGGCTCTCGGTGTGGGTTTTGCGGAACTAATAGCAAGGTACGGTTGGAGGGGCTATTGAGCTGGGCTCAGTATAGAAAAAACAGTACACTGTTGACAAGGCACTTCTGGGATTATGCGTTCAATTCCTTCAGTGTCAAAATGACGCTTTGTTCAGTGTTTTATGAGATGTTAGCAGGTGATGGTCACACAAGAGGGGCCACCAGGTCACAGTTTGTTTTCTCTCCCGATGGGATAAACAAGAGTGTTGTTTATTTACAGTTTGCTTTCATTGCGTGTTTACAACACACCAACAAAAGCCCAAGAGGATATTCAAGTTCTTTTACTACATAGCGCTTGCAGCGACA
Organism: Dunckerocampus dactyliophorus; assembly: GCF_027744805.1. Lineage (NCBI taxonomy): Eukaryota > Metazoa > Chordata > Actinopteri > Syngnathiformes > Syngnathidae > Dunckerocampus > Dunckerocampus dactyliophorus. Next base: position 43,094,609 of record NC_072819.1, read on the forward strand.
TGTACAGCTTTGTCACTATAATAATGTTTCATTCTTCTTCAAGCATTGATGATAATACATTGATAACAATAATAAATGGAGTAAGCTACAGTCTGTAAGTCAGTAGGTTCTCCTCTTCCAAACCCTTCACGTGTTTACACTCATATCATTGTTTAATGTTCTTTGACCACATTCCCTGAAAAATATGTTGATAGTTTACATGCAATATTAAATGCACTGAAAACAACCTGAATTAACCTCATATTGCTAGTCAGCACTAAGGAGATTAATATGTCGGGTGTTGTGATTTTAGTCTTTTCTTATTCATGTTTACACAATATAATTACAGTTAAATGTGCCCTACCTAAGTTTAGCACAACAATGACAGTGATCACTGTTTGAAGGCATCTTTCATGAATTTGTTCCTCTTCTGTTTTGTCTTTGGATGGAATGCTCATGGCCTTCTGCCACTTTTTTTTTTACAACTATATGGCAATTTATCTATGAATATGTGACTTTTTTACGCTGTTTAGTCATCCATCTTTTTCTCTCAGCCCCAGCCAAAGTTCGGCTTGTTGTTCGACATTGATGGCGTGCTGGTCCGTGGAAGGATGCTGATCCCAGCTGCCAAAAAGGCCTTCGAGAAATTGGTGGATTCTCGGGGACAGTTTGTGGTGCCAGTAGTTTTTGTGACAAATGCAGGGAATTGCCTCAGACAAAAGAAAGCAGACCAGCTCTCGCACATCCTTGGAGTACAGGTGAGTTGTAATGTGTAAATTAAACCTACTGTGTGTTAGTGTTATCCCTTGATAAATGTTTAACATCTACGTTATAGATCACTCAAGATCAAGTCATCATGTCTCATAGTCCTTTGAGGATGTTCAAGAAGTTCCATGACAAGTGCGTGCTTGTGTCAGGACAAGGACCAGTTCTGGAAATTGCTAAAAAGTATCCTTCATTCTTCTTATGCTTGTGAATTATTTAAATAGGTCGAATATCAATTGCATGATTGTATGTTTATCCTTAATTAACACCCTCTGTCCAGTCTTGGCTTTAATAACGTCGTAAGTATTGACATGCTGAGGGAATCATTCCCACTTCTGGACATGGTGGACCACAACAGGAGACCCAAACTGCCGGTGAGATCATGTTGATGGTGCACAGCAATGTTGTCTCAGTGCTATGGTTACGCCAGATGACCTACTTTTGGCGATCAGCTAGGACACATTGTACTGTTCAAAATTCTTATTAAGGAGTAAAATAACCCGAATGCAAGACCAAGATAATATCTTTTTTAAGGACTATTTTTGGATTGTTTTTTTTTTAAATACAAAAGTGATCATGTTTTAAATATCAGTTAAATCATATTTCATTCATATTTTATCCATCCATCCATTTTCTATACCGCTTGTCCTCATTAGGGCCACAAGTAAGCTGGAGCCTAACCCAGCGGACTTCAGGCAAGAGGAGGGGTACACCCTGGACTGGTTGCTAGCCAATCTCAGTCTTAGTTTATTGATCATATTTCTTCGTTGCTATGATTGGCTGGCGACTAGCGCAAGGTGTACCGCGCCTCTCGCCCAAAGTCAGCTGGGATACGCTCCAGCATTTCTTAGCTGCTCTACAGTTGTTTGATGACCCCTCTTTTTTTGATTACCATCATCTTAAAATGAGCACCATAACTCCACACCTGTTGTTTGCTAAAGCTGGGTGGTTCCGCACTCGTGTCTAGACCAAAAATATAACAATTATTAAAAAAAAAAATGTCCCATACGAGGGGCGTGACAAAATATTTGAGAAGCACTGCATTACACAACTCTAGGGGAGCCTGCAAACAGTCCTTATGACTTTTGTATGTACGAATCAGGTTTTGACAAGTCAAAACTGCATGACAGCATCTGCATGTAGTTGCTAGTATAAGTGTTGCTGAAAAGAACATGTTTCATTCCTTTCATTGCAGTCCAATCCTGTAGGCAACCTTCCCAAGGTTGAGGGTGAGTACTTTTCTCTGTGGACTCCATAAAGATACATAGTGTATGTATGTGCGGGTGCATCTCAATAAATTTGAATATCTCTGAAAATTGATTTCAGTTGTTCAATTTAAAAAGTGAAACTCTTATATTCCGTAGATTGACTGCAAAAAGTGAAATATTTCAATAACATTTTTTAATTTCTTCATAATTTAGATGGTTATAGGTTACATTTAATAAAAAAAAAATAATTCAGTGTCTCATAAAATTAGAACAATTAAATCAAACAGTAAAAAAATGTTTTTTTTCCACACTGTAATCAGCAAATAAACTGAAAAAACCTCATGAGCCTTTAATTGGCCTGTTGCATGATATTCAAATTTATTGAGATACAGTGTTCCCTCGTTCCATCGCAGTTCACCTTTCGCAGATTCGCTGTTTTGCTGATTTCTTTAGTGGAATTTTAGCGCTTTTTTGTTTTTACAGCGTATAAACGCTGTTACGGGCCGAGCCTGGCCCTTTAAGAAGAATTGCTTTGTGGGAAGTTGAGTGTTGTAGATCTGTGGTTTAGCACAGGCAGCTGTGTCTCTCTCTAGTCTCTCTTTTCTGTCTGCACCGCCCATTGTCTTCTGCGTCCTGATCAGCTTGTCAGTCAATCTCCTTTGTGCCGTCTCTTGTTGTGGTCATGGCTACCAAACTAGTTAACCGTGTGAGCTGCTTGCTAACCGCCAATACTGTAAAGAATAGAAGAAACAGAAGAAGCTAACCGTGTGAGGAAAATACGAAGACAGGAGGAATATGTTTTAACAAGGATACAAAAACGCTACAGCCAAACGGCGCCAGGATGAAGAGGCATGGTCATAGGAGTGAAATACACGTGAGTCACCTAATAATTTCTTGTGTCCAGCCTAGTAGGTTGATCATTAAAATCAAAGGAAATTTTAACTTTGAGAGTGTTTAAACAAGAGAAAAATGTTAATGCCTGTCTGAGAAAAGTGTATGGTGAGGGATTTTACAGCCTTAAAACATACATGATAATTGTAAAAAAAAATTAAATTGGCTACTTCGCGGATTTCACTTATTGCGGGCTATTTTGGGAACCAATCCCCCGCGATAAACGAGGGAACACTGTACATCATTAGAGTGTTTAAGTTCATCCAATGCCATCCACAGCTGTGGTTCTCTTCGGGGAGCCAATTCGATGGGAGACCAATCTGCAGCTCATCGTTGACGTTTTAATGACCAACGGCAATCTCAGTAGCGTTCACCAAACCCAAAACACACCTCACCTGCCCTTACTGGCCTGCAACATGGACCTGATGTGGATGGCCGAGGCACATTCTCCACGGTAAAGTGGAGAAGCTGCTCGTCTATTGGAGGCAAAAGTTGCAACATTCATCTTTTGTTCCCCACATTTTGTCTCAGGTTTGGACACGGCACCTTTCTTGTGTGCTTAGAGAATATCTACAAGAAGATAACCGGTAAAGACCTCAAGTATGAGGCTCTGATGGGAAAACCAAGCGAGCTGACCTACCATTTTGCTGAGTACCTCATCCGCGGGCAGGCCTTGCAGAGGCAATGGGAACGTCCCATCACTTCCCTCTATGCTATAGGGTAAGACCCAAACTATTCTGTACGTGTGTTTAGTGAAATGAGAGCCCTGTGGTGTTTTTGGTCAGTAACCGGTGAGAGACATGAATCCAGCCAGCTGCCTTTAAACAGCTTGCAGGCAGCCAAGTAAATAATCTGCTTAGCATATTGTCACGTCTTTTGACACCTCGAATGTACTTTCGTTACTGAGTCTTTTGGAATTTCTAGTCTTTTTGTGTAGCCACCATTGAATCCACGGGATTTTCTAAAGAGCAAAAACACAAAGAAACTTGATTGACCACATCTTTCCCATGTGAATCCACTAGCATCGCATGTCTAGATATACTTACATAAAACAGGGGTGTCCACACTTTTTCCAGCGAGGGCCACATAGTGAAAAATGAAAGGATGTAAGGGCCACTTTGATATTTTGTATATTTGATATTTCAAGAAAACTGCATTTCAGCTTTGTGATATATGTGAAAAAGCATATTATTCGTATCAGCTTCTCTTCTCTACTTCTCTACTTCTCTACTTTAGATGCACGTTTTCCTCCAAATTTTGGTCAAATTCTAATTGCATGACTTTGGAGGTTCCACTGTAAATGTTCACTGTCACGTCACTACTGGCCATAATTTTCAAGCACTTATCATGTATGTATGTACTTTATTATTTATCCCACAGCGGGGAAATTTACTTGTTACAGCAGCAAGACAAGTAAAGAGAACAGTGTAAAGAAAGCATAGTGTCTACAACATGGTTCAGGTGGTGCAGGTGTTGTAGAGCCTGACAGCGGTCGGTATGAAGGACCTGCGGAACCTCTCCTTCTTACACCGTGGGTGTAACAGTCTGGTGCTGAAGGAGCTGCTCAGGGAAACAACAGTGTCAGTTCAGAAATCTTTGCTTTATCTTTGTCAGCAGAATAGTTGGATTATAAAATCCAATCTAATATGCTTGAGAGGACGCTGGGGTCATGTTTATATTTCACATCTCTTCTTGGTGAAACATCCAACAGATTTTCCTCAGTGTGATGATTAAAGCTAATTTAACTGTCACCTCATTCATGGACTTTAAATAGAGGCAGAAATGATTGATTAATATATGCAGAGGCACTGAACAATCACTTCCCTCTATCGTTCCCAGGGATAACCTAATGACTGACATCTACGGAGCTAACCTGTACAACCGCTACCTGGAGGAGAGAATAGCGAGAAAGAACCCCAAAGCCGTTGCCAAGCTGGCAGCCGCCACCGGCTCCACCACCGCAGTGCCCACAGAAATGGAGGTTGACAACCTGTGGGAGAGCGAGCTGGCTTTGCCCGCCGCCACCTCCTGTAAATCAGTCCTGGTGTGCACAGGCGTCTACAACCCCAAAGCAGAGGTGCCGTCTGACGCCAGCCGCTGCATCAAGGAAACAGTGTTCCACGGCCACCGGGACTTCCGCTTCGACCCCGCGCTGGTGGAGCCGGGTCACATTGTGCACGATGTGGCCGAAGCTGTTGAGCTCATTTTTGAGCAAGAAAAGTTTGTGCCTCAGTAGAAAATGGAGGGAGGATGGACTCTTCCCCTGATACACTGTGCGTCCTGTTCCACCACCCGAGGGCTTTTAGTCTTTTAAACATGGAAATTAGAACAAAAATGCCCTGTTTGTGTGACAGTCAGCTGATCTTTTTTATTGCTTTTGCGAGCCGCTTGTTTTTATTTGATGAAACTGCCTTATGTTACCCTGCTAAATATTTTTAGACGATATCGATGTGCAGAAACATGAGCTCATCCTATATTTGTTACAAGTCCCCCACTGGTTTGACAAAGCATTTCAAGTAGTGGACCTGTCCTTTAGAGGCCACCTTTTAGCGTTTCAATGGTTTACGTGTTTTTTCCCTTGAAAATCTATGCATGATTGAGAGTATTTGTACTGTATGAACAAACTGTTGGGTGTGCAATATGGCCCTCAATTCGTACCACACTGTGCGTAGTTGCGAGAGACTTGACCAGTATTTGTGTTCATTGTAACCATTTTGTTAACACGCCATTACTTCCCTGTTTGTTGTTACATACCACGTGCTTACTCTACTTTTATTTTTGTATTTTGCCAAACACAAGCCTTTAATGCTCTATTTGACCATTTGTAGTGTTTCACTCATTGTAAATACTGTAACTCAAGAAAATATAAGGAATCGTTGCAAACATTTGTGGTGTGTACTCCTTGTGTATCATATGTGCATCAATGTAATTACTCCGTGGTGCGAAAGTACAGGCATTTATGGGGATGGAATGATAAATTAGGTTAAAAATGATCATTGAGATCACATTAGGATGGTCCTTTTACGTTGCATTTATTGCCAAAATAAGTTTTGTTGCATCAAAGTGAACCTTGGATAATAAATACATTGCATTTGTGTAGTGTTTTCATCCAATGAGCTCCAATAGGTGCCTCAGATAGCTTTTATTTTGATGTTGTGTTTCTTGTGCAGCACGTCCAACACTTGCGGGAGCAGTTCCATGTTGACAGGAAACCTTTCCAGTTCCTCCTTGAGAAGATGACGACCTGCACTGACAGACAGCCTCCTCGTGTGTCTCGCTCTCAGTGGATGTAAAGAGTCGACATGGGGCACTGAGTGATCTTCCTCAATGTTCAGCGTGAAGGTGCAGTTTTTGGCAAGTCTCAGGCTCCACACAAGTAAAACCATGAGGCAGCAGAGCAACACTCCCATCATGATGACATAAGTGGTACTATAGCAGCCCCTCAGGGCGCACTGGGTAAAGTAGTCATCGGTGAGTTCACTGATAGCTTTCTGAGCCACAGACGTGGGACTGGAGCAGGTGGGCTCCTGCGAGACCGCAGCCCTGTTCCTTAGCAGCCAGTTCCTCAAGTACTCAATGCCGCAGTCACAATGGAAAGGGTTGCCAGAGAGGGAGACGCTTTGGAGGCCCGCCAGTCCGTCGAACAGGCCCGAGGGGATGGTGGTGAGGCCGCTGTCCTGCACGAGGAGTTCTGTGGTGTCTGGCGGCAGAGGAGGCAACGCCATGAGGTCACGAGAGGTGCAGTTGACTCGCAGACCAGCAGTCCGGAGACTCGTGCACAGACAGGCCTGACCAAGAGAGGGTGTCGTGATTGTGGCCCAGAGCGGGAGGAGGGCTAGTCCTGGACCAGAGAGCATCCTGAAAAAATGACAAAAATGTGTTTGCATGACACACACACACACCACCGGGGAAGACTGCCTTTGTCATAAGGTTGCATCGTGCAAATACATTTACAGAAGGCAAATTGGATTAACAAAATAGTAGAAACAGCACTCATTATCTTTGTAAAGTAGTACGTTGAAACAGTAATTTATGTTCGTATTACTTACTCTAAATGTCTGAATAGGTAGGCACATGTCTACTTATCTGAACTATTAAGTCCTCACGCTCCATCTGGACTCGAGTAGAGGCGATAGAGCCTTTTGGGTGATGTGGAGCAACCTGCCTGTAGGGGTTCGAGCTGCACATCTTTGGAACAGTTTAAAACAGTGATTCTCGACTGGTGGGACACGTTTTCTTACGCTTTTATTCTGAAGGGGATTTTTTATGCAGCGGGTTGCATCTATTCATACAGTCATCCCTTACCACGTCACCATTTGAAGTTTGCAGCTTCACTCTGTCATGGTCTTTCAAAATATACCAATTAATAAATTAGCGCTGTTTTGTGTTTAACTACGGCCGACTAATAGGTTTTTTTTTTAAATGCATATTTAAGCAAATTTTATGTATTGTTGGCCTAAATTGAGCTTTTTCAAGCATAAAAATGACCAAATGAACTAAAATACAAATATAACACATTCAGTTGATATGTAGCACACTATACTGGTCACTAAGTCTAATAAGACCGTGATAAGTGAATTTCTGCAAAGTAGGACTCCTTATTTAAAGAAAAACTGTTCACGACCTTCTATATAGGGCTGCAACTAACAATTATTTTATAATTGATTAATCGGTCGATTCTTTTTTGATTCATTGATGAATCCGATTTTTAAAAAACCCACATTTTTAATTTCCGCTTTTTTATTCAGAAATAGATGATTTGAACTGACAGAGCGAATAAGTGCACAAACACCAGGTTTCCGCTTGAATATTCTGTTAAAATAATGTGAAATAATCAAAACGTTTGTCAAATAGCTTCAGTAAAACAATAAATGTGCAGAAAAATCATGATCATTTTCTTTGTCTATTGATGTGAACCTTGGTGTTTCAGTTAACGGAGTAACCGGTTAGGCCACCAAGTAAAGTAAGTAAAGTTTTCATTGTTTTCTTTAAACGGTGTACTGTAATTATTTTGTCAATATTTGTCCTGAAAAGTTTGAGGACAGGTCTCGTTTTCTTAACTGAATGAAATATGTATTTCTTGAGGGCAGTGTGGACGTCTCTGGCTTCAAAGTAAATTACACTTCAACACAGCACTTCCACTTCAGTCCACATAAAGGAAATACTGTAGTATTGGTGTGCAACAAGTTATTCAGAAACTTTACACGAGATATGAGGACGTATATGATATAACGAGTCAAAAATAGCATTAAAATAGCATAAAACTGATAGTTTAAAGCCAAAATTAATCCAACAAAAAAGAACAAACCTTTTAGAGTGAAATTACCAGCAAAGTCACTCATGATCCCTGTGAGCATCCTTGAATTATCCTCATATCTTTATCGTTATGGTCCAGTGTTACATTGAGCTGTGGCGTATTCACCTCTAATGAATGTTATTTACACAACAGCCGTGTGATGAGTGCTCAACTATGAAGGAAATCCTTCTGCTTGGATGAGATAAGAAGCTATCTTTGAAAAACAGTAGGAGGGCCAATGAGAAGGACTCACACACAGTGTTTATTATATAATAAACAGTCTCAGTCACTATATGGTGATATTTTAGTGACTTTGACCTCCACTCACTGCAGGGACACAGCAACATACTCCTTGATGGGAATTTAAATACAAATACAGGCAAGCTAAACTATAAAAGTCCTAAATATGTCATTATGGAAATTGTAATATGTACAGTTACTAAGGTAGACAAGAGTAATTCAATAAAATACACGAGAACCATTCACTACGCGATCCTTGTGACTGGGGTGGCCCAAGCGATCGTCTAGCAGCTGCACTTTTCACCTGTAGGGGAAGTACTAGCACTGCCCTCTAGTGGAACTGCTCCATTGTACTGGACCGCAAAAATGAAATCTAAGCCATAAATCGGTTAAAAAAGGGATTTTTTTTGGCTTAAAATATATTTTTTCTTACTATGAAAAACACGAGATAAATTAGTTAAAATAAGAAAAATAATCTACCACCAGAACAAGAAAATTTAGCATTTCGGCAAGTCAAATCTATTCCTTCTTTCTACAGTTCAGTGTCATGGCTCCTTTACAACAACACATCACTTTGCACTGCGCATCTGTCCATCACAACACAAAATGTGTTTATATATTTGATAAATGCTATTTCAAATTGCAAGCCATATAAAGTGGTGTGGAAAAGTGGGATCAAACAAGTCAATTTTGCATTATATTTGCATCAGAGATTTGAAAGACTTGGCTATTTTTAGCATCATAATCAGCATAAGAAGTGCTGATTATACAAGTACAGTCATGTGATTCTTATTTCTCACAATATATTCTCAAATAAGCCAAATTCAACCAAACAGGTATACAGTAGTGTGAAAAAGTGTTTGCCCTCTTCCTGATTTCTTTTTTGTAACACTTAAATGTTTCAGGTCATCAAACTAATAGAAATATTAGTCAATGACAACACAACAGAACACAGAATGCAGTTTTGAAATAAAACTTTTTGTTATTAAGGGAGAAAAAAATCCAAACCTCCATGGCCCTGTGTGAAAAAGTGATTGCCCCCTCAACCTAATAACTGGTTGGACCCCCCCCTTAGCAGCAACAACTGCTATCAAGTGTTTGCGATAACTTACAATGAGTCTCTTACAGCGCTGTGGAGGAATTTTGGCCAACTCATCTTTGCAGAATTGTTGTAATTCAGCCACATTGGAGGGTTTTCCAGCATGAAGCACTTTTTAAGGTCATGCCACAGCATCTCAATAGGATTCAGGTCACGACTTTGACTAGGTCACTCCAAAGTCTTCATTTTGTTTATCTTCAGCCATTCAGAGGTGGACTTCCTGGTGTGTTTTGGCTCATTGTCCTGCTGCAAAACCCAAGTTGGTTTCAGCTTGAAGTCACAAACAGATGGCCGGACATTCTCCTTCAAGATTTTTTGGTAGACAGCAGAATTCACGGTTCCATTTCCAGGTCCTGAAGCAGCAAAACAGCCCCAAGACCATCACACTACCACCACCATATTTTATGTTGGTTTGATGTTCTTTTTCTGAAATGTAGTGGTACTTTCACGCCAGATGTAATGGGACACGCACCTTCCAAAAAGTTCAACTTTTGTCTTGTCAGACCACAGAGTATTTTCCCAAAGATCTTGGGGATCATCAAGATGTTTTCTGGCAACACTACAATGAGCCTTTATGTTCGATAAGAACGCTACGTTACATAGGCCACTGCAAGAAGTCCAACCATCCATTCTCTAGGCCGCTTATTGTCTGTCTATACGTGCCCTGCGATTAGCTGGCGACCATACCAGGGTGTACCCCGCCACTCACCCGAAGTCAGCCGGGATAGGCCCCAGCATCTCCCCTGCCACCCTAATGAGGATTAGCGGCATAAAAAATAGAATGGCATGTTTTTGGATTGTGTGAGGAAACCGGAGTACCCCGAGAAAACCCATGCGTGCACGGGGAGGAAATGCAAACGGCACACGCAGATTCGAACTCAGGTCTTCTCGATCTCCTGAGTGTGTGGCCAACATGCTAACCACCGTGCAGCCCCCGCAAGAAGTGCTTAGGGTAAAAAAAAAAAAAAAAAGAAACAATGCTAACATGTGTGAGTCTATATTATGTCTTATTTTCTGTGATTATGTCTATTGTATTGGGTAATATGAGTTTAAAGGGGGCTATAGGGGTGTTATTTCATGTCTGGAGAGCTCTAATAATATTAAAACATGTATTTAGAGGGACGTAACAGGTTTTCTGTGCTCTAACCATGAGAATATTTCATTCATAAATGAGGAGTCCTACTTTGCGGACATTCACTCATCACAGTCGGATTCGGGACCAATCAACTGCAATAAACGAAGGATGAGCGTATTTAGATTTCAGCTTTTGCGTATCACCATCATGCGTCATTGCATCACTGCGTGCAGGTGTAAAAATGACAAGGTTCATACCATAAGTCATATATTTGTTTATTTTGCGTTCTCAACATTGTCACAGTTGAAGTTTTACAATAACTGGGGTCTTACTGACTCACTACTCACTGTACAAACAGAATGCACACATAAATGAGGCCATTCTTGTGGTTTCCTTTTTTAGTTTTTTTTCTTTTAATGAGTCTCACAACAGACTGAACAGCTTGCAGTGAGATGCATATGTCTGAGTGCGCAGTGTGTGTGTGTGTGTGTGTGTGTGTGTATGGAAGGAGCATGACGTCAATGGTAGCTAACTTTTCTAACAGTCTGCTTTTTGATTTCTACAGCAAATGTCAGTTCCAGAGACGGTCGATATGTTCAGCCCTCACTCACTCCAAGAGGTGACGTCTGTACGTCTTGATCAGAACAGAGCATAGATCATATTCACACTATGTACAGCTTCTTTTCACCGCCATTTTGGTCCCTTTACACCTTCGTGAAGATAAATCCTCCTTCCAAGCAGTTTGCACATCCACATCTCATGTTTACACAATGAAAGCCCTCAGCGAAGGAAGTGCAATGTTCTTTATGTTTGTCATGTACACAATGGCTTTGTTGATGAAATACATGCTGAGCTTCAATATTAACCAGCCGAACACCAAAACACAGCAAGAACACAGCAACATTGGCAAACTCCAAACCATAAAAAAAAGGAAACAAAATTAAATAAAAAAAAAAAAAGGCTGATCTTTTTTTCCTTTCCCCCCCACCCCCATCAGCTCACAGTGAATAGGACATGTGATGCATCAGATCCATGCAGTGCATTGTTTGGGGTTCCTTCTCACACACACACAGAAATGACTGGAGAAAACACACATCAGAACACGAACGGGACTCGAGGGTCCGAATTATAGCAAAACATCCAAGTCGACAGAAAGACACATTCATGTCCTACATGTGATATGTGAGAACCTTCCACACGAGGAGAAAGCTGGAAGCCTGACTGATGGCCATGGATTTCATTGTGACTCTTAAAATACATGTACAACCTGAATATTGGAACAAACTGCCTACAGTCACCAATGTGCACACTAGAATAGACTCTTATTTGTAGAATGTATAAAGTTATTCTTTACATATTCCCAGTTACTTTGTTCAGTTTACATTTCTGCGGTATAACTGCATTTCTTGAAAAAAATGTTTTTGTTTTTTTTTTATATGTGCTTATCCAGCAAAATATTTCTGTTCAGTCCAAGGAGAAGTATATTCCTTTATTAAAATATATACACACATTCCTCTCTTTCTTCACCTTGTAAGTATTTATACATATATGTTCCTAAATGGAAAAAAAAAGTTGGATCTATCACCTGAATCTCATCCTGGACAACAAAAGACTTCCACTCTCAGTACAAGTCAGCGTTTGGGAACATGATTGCACTTAAACTCGCTATGGTAACACTGATTTGTTATACAATGTGCAGAGGATAGCCTCACATCAATAACAGTACATGCAAAAATCACTCACGAGACATTCCACCCGGCTCCGAGCCTGCAGCGAGCATTAACATTAATTTAGACAGAGAGGGCCCGACAAAAAAAAGATAAAGATAAATAAATAGACAAAGAGGAGGGACGCCTTGCTTGTTCCTAATCAGTACAAAGATATTGCACATATGATAGAAAAAGAAATACTTCACTCTGTAAGGACTGATTTGAGTCACTCGCAATAACTCGTTGGCGAGTTCGGAAGGAAGAAAAAAAATCATCAAAGCAGGAAAACAATATTCTACGAGTGGGAATCAATGAGCGGAGAAGGCAGCTGTTGCTTCCTGTGTGCTGTGCAATCAACGCTCACGCTCCAAACCTCCACCTCAAAAACATTCCCATGAATGGTAACGACAACTTTGGACGTCACGCTGCAACAGCTGCCACCTCCAGCCTACTTCCCGCAAAGGCCAAACTCATGAGTTCGATTTCAGGCTGATTTTCGCTGCGTCCGCATCCTGCTACCCCAGAGTCAGTATAATACTGATAAACTTTTTGCTGATAATAATAGTTGTAAGTATAATCTTACAAATGACTTTACGCACAATATACTGTACAGGAAGTCTTGACTAAATAGATTATGCATTAATAATTGGCACATTTATGTATGAGCGCTAGGAGACAACACGTACAGCTGTCATCTACAGTAAATACAGCACTAGAACTAATAGGACTCCTCAGATTTGAAGTCAAATGATTATATTTTTACTACATGTGAGCTCTATCGGAGGCAAGGACAAATAGCATCCATGTGACTTGCAAACCGAAAAAGCTGTGCACGACAATGTACGTCATTGTTGCGCCTGGTTGTCTTTCCTCCTGATTATACGGTGGTGAGACAGGCCGCGGAGGGCGGCGGCCCGGCGGTGTGTGTGTGTGTGTGTGTGTGTGCGTGTGTGCGTGCGTGTGCGTCTGGACAGCACAGGGCATCTTCCTGTACACACCCACCCGTCCTGTGGAACCCTGCTGAAAGGGGGAAGGGAGCGGGCAGCCCGGAATCAGACTAACTAGTAATAAAGGCCCCTGGTGGGAAACTGGAGTCCAAACGTCCATCCTGCTAACTGGTTGGACGTGGAGGTGAAACAGTGCCTGCAGGTGGTTTCCATGGCAGCAGCAGTAAAACACAGTGGACAGGCCGTAGAGTCGCGCTGTCAGTCCCTTTGGTGTCAGAAACAGTCCCCCTCTTTCGTGGTGCCCTCCTCGCCGTGTCGGCGGCGTCATCACACTACAGTGCTGATGCCACTGTGTTTGGGTTTGGGTCCGCCGGGTGCTGCGCCCGCCTGTTGGGTGCTGTGGTGGTGCGGAGCGTGCTGGGAGTGGGAGGCGTGATGGGAATGCTGGCTGTAGTGGCTGTGCTGCGTGTGGCCGTGTTGGTGCGCGTGTGAGGAGTAGGCGGGGTGCTTGTGGTACTGCGTGTGAGGCGGGGGGTGGTAATGGTGGTGGTGGTGGTAAGGCGGCGGGTTCTGTGGGACTTGGCAGTACTGCGGGTGGTGTCCGTGGTGCTGCACCTGCACGGAGTGCACCACCTGCGCCGTGTGATGCAGGTTGGTGGGGTGGGGCTTGTGGGATATGAGGGTGGGGTGGCCAGGCGGGGGGATCGGGCCGTGGCTCTGGCCGGATGGTTTGCCTCTTTTGCCGCCAAACAGTGAGCCGAGGATGGAGGTGGATGCCGAGTTGGGGAGGGAAGGATGCTCGCGGGGTGCGCCCTCACGCGGGGTGGTGGCTCTTCGGCGCGTGTGGGGGCTGCTAATGATGGACCCCTGTGGAGGGAAAAAAGGTGACAGCATGTCCATCAGACTTGACGCACGACGGCTCTATGCAAGGTTGTTCTTATTTCAAGTAGCAAAATGTTGTATAGGGCATGCAAATGAGGAACTAAAATGTCTTCATGGTATGCTTGCATCCATTCTAAAGCTTGGGGAGACTACGCCATGAGGAAATATCACTGATAATGTGGCAATATAGAATACGTGTGGCAGAGTCACACATGCAACTTGTTAAAGTAAACTGAGGTCACCGCTTTCCACATGCAGAGGATGTGACAGGCAAACTCCTCATCCACACTTTAGCATTGGAATAACAGTCAAAGGGCAGGAGGACTCCACAACAGGCCCGTCTGCTCCGAGTTCAACCCTAGTCTCATTATCCACGCATGACCTCTCTTCCTCTGGTCGCTCATGCTTTAGCTAAGACTCGAGGAGACCGCATGATGCCTTTGAAAGCAGAATGACATTTTTCAGGGTCCCAGACTTGAAAGCAACACATGTACGAATGGTGTGTGTGTGTGTGTGTGTGTGTGTGTGTGTGAGTGAGAGATCCGTGAATGAAATCCACATCTTTAGTCGTCTGCCCAGCAAGTAAAAGCCTCTTTCTTCTAGCCTTCCTAACTGCGCTGCCTTTCGGAGAAGTTGTGGCTAAAGAAAGAGAGCCCTGGACAGAGAGAAAGTCTACAAAGGTCTCGTTGGTGTCTTACTGAGCTACCAGCTGAGAAAAGAGCAACCAAAACCGCTTGGATGGGAGTGAATGAAAGACAGAGACAGGCGACAGGGAAGGAATTAGTAGTCATGCTTGGTTGAGGAGGATATGTTTTTTTTTGGTCATGTGACATGACCAAAACAGGAGCTGTCTGGCTTCCGAAAACGGGGGGGCCGGATCAGAGGCAGGCAACCCATTCATGCACACTAAACTGAGGCAAGCAGGTCAATAAGGCATCCCAGGTAGAAAAAAAAAACATGATCCAAACAAATGGACTGAGTCTATGAAGCAAAGAAGGTGTCAGACCAAAAAAAGAAATGGTGTGTTTTCACAGTGCACATCATCACATGAAGAGTAGCTTGGAGACCAGCCGCTTCCAACTTACTTCCATATTGCTGTCTAGTGATCCTGCACTGCTGCGACGCCCCCGCTTGCCTGCCCGAGACATGCAATACCACAGATTAGAGATCGACAGCAACTCCTGGAGCAACTACAGACGTTTAGGCTGCCCGCCGCTCCCATAGGGGGCAGTGCAGCGGATTGTGACTGTGAGTAAGGCCCGAAGGTGCTGGGTTCCAAGCACGTGACCGCCTCGCTTCCGGTTTTCACATGGGGGGCAAACTTTTCAATGTGGCCACCTTTCAGTTACCGGCTGCGCAGATGTTGGAATTTAGGTGACATTAGAAAAGGTTTAGAGCGGAAGGTATGAAGTGATGGCTAGAAGCACACACACTTAAGGAGAACGATTTTTCCCAACATCACTGAAGTCGACCATTCAAACGCTTCCGTCTACACTCGCAAGGAGTTCAAGAACTACAAAGTATGGAGGCACATCATTTCTTTATGTCTGGTTTGAAGGCCATGAAAGACAAGGTTGGACTTATGTGGCCATGGCTGAGTACCGTAATCGATGGGCTGTTGGTGCACGTGCGAGTTTATCGGAGTGTGTTGTCAAGCAATTTGCTTATAACTTTTTGCGTATTTGTCTTTTCAAATATGTTGCTGTCATCTATAATTCGGCGTCTGCAGACGCTCTAATGGTGAGAAATGAATGTTTTGCCTCAATGTTTAGTTGACCAGAAATGTTTTGCTAAAGATTTAGTGGATGTTTTCGCTTCCATTTCTTGTCTAAGATGAGTTGATTGTAAGTCCCGGCAGACACTTTAAAGCCATCATTTGCTTTTTATGCTGACAAGTGTCATGTAAAGCGGGTTTATAGCTTTTGGTTGTGAGGCAGTTCTTTCTGCGTTGCTCATTTTCGGGAGCCTTTTCGAGTTCTGACAACATTTTAACTTTGGTTTTAGTATAAATGTTGGTGGCTGTTGCTCGCTGCAAACTCGAGCGTGTTCAGACTCGGCTCCACTCGACAAACGCAAACAGGTATGGCAGCCATTTTTCTCTGTGTTTTTTTTGGTTGTTTCTTGAACTTTTTCCCCTTTATGAAGTACGATTTTAGGGAACTCTGTCCTCGAAAAATCCCTTATTTGAATGAATGCATGCGGCATTTTCACTCTGATTTTACTTGATGTCTCGCCACGATGACGCTGGTTTGCCCTCCAAATGGTGGCGCCTGTGCCGACTGCAAACGGACGTGACGTCACGTGCGACCCAGCAATATGGGCGGGAGGTACACTGGCTGTTTCTCAATAAGTATTCTTGTGGACTCATCAAAGTTCGGAAGAGGAATTCAATAGTTCTACAGTAGCTATCCCTTACGCCCGCTAGTGTTCCAATAGTCTACAAGGTCCTTGGTTCTACTGACCTGTTAACGAGTTCTTGTGAACTCTGGTATTGAGAAACAGCCACTGGCTATCTTTACGGAAAAGTGGCATCCTCACACGGGTTAGAATTTAAAGCGCATTTCTAACTAGAAGCTCAGTCAAATCATAGGCCACAAAATTGAATGGCAACCCCATTGGATGGAAGTCCGAGGCCAACAGATCCACGGTAAAGTTTATTGAAGGTTACCAGCATTTCCCCCCCAATCTTTGTCCTATTACATGGGACAACTTTTCAACGCCAAATGGCCAAAAACGGCCTCAGTGACAGTCACAAAGGAGGGGGATACATCAAAAGCAATACAGTGGCTGTTACACATGGGATGTACAGGCATATCGAGGTCTGAGGACCGTTGTTCGGCACACTCAGCATGTGATACATGACCAGTAATTACACATGAACAGGAAAATACCTGATGCGTATGGAAATAACGGTAAATACACATGGAATGGAGTATGGCGGGAAAGGAAAATAAATGAACCCCGCAAACAAACAAGGGTGAAAGGAAGACATTTATATGGACTGACCTATCACTTTCCTTAAACTCATTAGAGCATAAACAGCAGTGAGACAGACCCCTGACTGGATTTCATTTTGCTATCAAGTCAAATGACTCGATAATGTCTCTTAAGGCCTTTAGTGGAAGAAATGTATTGTTGCTTCAAAGACACAGCGGTTGCAATTATTCATGGCTGGGAAATGCTCGCCAACACCAAGCGCCTCGAACTAAATCTACTCGCTGCATTCAGACAGTTGGAGCCCATCAGTGCAGATTGGTGTGCGTCACAAATACACGTGGAAGGAAATGGGACATGACTGCTGATCAAACTATCATGATGATGTGTCTGGATGGGAGAAAATGTAAGAATGTTAAAGTATTTAATTAAAAAAAAAGTGAACATGAATGGACTTGTTCATAAACTCATGGCCAGTGCTGAGAACTCCCAGTCAGTTTCATTCATCACGAAGAGAACAGATCTTAACATCTGACCTCCTCTCAAGCAGCTCAGTGGTTGAAAGTGGAGTTATTTTGCTTTACGTATCAAAATGAAGTAGGCTGACTGCACTATGTTGTTATGGCTACAGAATAGTGACTCATGGGATCATTTAGATTGCAGTTATGGGCAGGAAGTGTACTTTACAGAAGCCTCTGAATAATCCTAATCTTGCTACTACCCTCATCCCTGACTGCAGTTCCCGTAAAGAGGCCGCACAGAATTTGGGCTTGCTTGCCCCATCCATGAAATGTTCTCCTCAACCTACAGACTTCATTCATTTAGAACACCTGACCAAAGATGGGAGGAGTAACTGAACTGCAATGAGAAATGCTCAAATGAGTACATCGTTGCCGTCTCTGGAGATGACTTCTTTTGTTCAGGAGCAAAACTGTTTCACAGCAAACGATTCCATTCAGTGTTTTTCACGTGTCAGGATTGGTTTGGTTAAAACAAACCTTAGTCTGATTGCTCTGATAGCAAGGTTACTTTGGTCAAGTGTGAATGCTATCAAACGAATCCTGGTGCGCACCGGACAACAAACAACGAAGCGGTGCGTTTGTCAGTGTCTATGTGAAGAACTACATTTTAGACAGAAGCGCTTCACACCTTGTCAGCCACCATAATAGAACTTGGCAGACAACTCTATTGATCGGAAAGCGTCATCACAAATGGAATAAGTGCAGACAAGCAACGTCTTCTTATTTTTTGTTTGTCCCTTGGCTTGTCCGCATACAAAGTGAACGGGGCCGGTAGGGGACGTAGGTGTTTGATACACAATTCTGGTGGCCAATGTAGGTTGTAAATGAAAATGTAGAAGATGTAACACATGTTGCCATTGGTTGTTATTTACTGTTGACAGAAATAGAAAAATCTCTGTTCAGCGGCCTTGTTTGGTTTTCATTGGACACTGACGGTATTACATTACGATATACAGGTCCTATACGAGCGCACACACACACACACACGTATATATATGCACATACACACACACACCTACACATTCACAGTATATACAGTATATATATGCATATATACACACACACTTACATATATACACACACACACATACATCCCTTCTTAGACGGATCTTATAACTAAATTATAGCTAAATTAACTCCTGAGCCACTCACACTGTACAAAGAACACAAAGGACATCCAATGCAGTCATAAAGTAGTAAAATATCCTAATAAAAAATTAAATCCAAAGCGTATAAAGCAATAATTATTCCGCTACACTGCATCGTTGTTATTGCCGCTTTCATAGGAGCAGATCCTTTAACATGCTCAAGGATATCGCAGCGCCTTGGAAGTTGTGTGTGGTGTTAAAGACTTTTGTCTTGGAGCATGTCCTGACTCTGTGTGCGTGTGGGTGGGGGGTCAGGGGGATGACTCTGTGCAGAGAGGACAGTTGAGTTTGCTAATGTTGTTTTGCCGTGTTTCGGCTGACAGTAGCCCCTTGTGTTGTTGCCATAATGAGATTGTTAACTGACATCGTCACCATCCAGACGTCACCATACGATCTTTATCCTTAACGATGGTTGCTATAGTCCAGTGTTGCGACTAGTGTGGCTGTGCGTGAGGCTGTAACTAGTTCTCCAGCGAGTCTCGTGGTTACGAGCCAAAATGAAGTTTTTAATTCATTTATGAGCGCGCTTCTGTAACCAGGAAACAACACAGCTCGGAAGCTGGAAACCCAGGACCACCTGTACCTTATGGCAATCACTTCAGAGGCAAATTGCAACTACAGTGGAGCCTGCAAAGTTGGATTCCATTAAAACGGTGCAATTTGGAGTTCACTGACCATCTACGGGATTAACTAAGTGTGGGGTTTTCTTTGGCTTTAGCGTGATGCCACCTTAGAAGGGTACCAGTGATAGCATAGAGGAACATTCAAATGTAAACGTAACCTTCCAGTGATATTTATTCCTCTTACTCCGAGCACGATCGTAGAGGTAATAGGGGTCAAAAGTCACACGGTTGCATCCGTAACGTCATCTGTCTACCAGTTGCAGCTTTCACCAGATCTTCCTCCGAGTAGATGCACAAATCTGCAGACAGCTGGATCTCCTAATTTAACTACCTCAGCAACTTTGTGGTTGTTACAATTTGAGACCCCGGAAAAGACTTTCATGTTCCCGCTGAAAACTTAACACTGTGCAACCAACCTTTACTTCATAATGATAAGAAAGAGAAAAATGGAAGCGCCTGTTGCCACTTGAAGTCACATTTTAAAAGACAATTTTTGTGAACCAACAAATCCAATGGGTGGGAGAGTGGATTTAAAGGGGAGGTCTCTAAAGTCGATGTGGCGTGCAGTGAAAGAACATTTTGCTAT